>NC_090654.1:294867428-295167428 GCF_040937935.1 Hyperolius riggenbachi | reverse complement strand
CCACAGCTTTCCTGATCTGCTTTAAGACATCTCTGTACAGAGGATCCTCGTCTTTGGAGACATCTGTGGGGACAAAAAGTTGGGGTGATAATTTTCGGGGTTCAGTGGATCATTTTCCTGGGAGACTGACAACAGCCGCCCCCCTCAAAGATCTCAGGACTTACATGAACTGGTTGTTGTACAGACTTTATAGTTAAAGTTATAGTTAAAAATGGTAAATGGTAAACCACATACATATACAATGTACATATCTCCCAGAGTGAAATACACTTTAAAGTGAACCTCCAGACTAAAAATCTACTCAGCAGCACTGAAATGGCTTTGTGTTTCTTTAACAGTTTCACAGCATCAGAACTTTGTTTTTCTTACCCAAGCTTCATTTTTAGCTGCACAGAAGCCAAGCTCCGCCCCATCAAAGAAAACTGCCCGGGCATTTTTCCCCTGATGCTGTGCAGAGCATGATGGGATTTCCTATGTTATTCAGGTTGCCTAGCAGCTGGGAGGGGTGATCAGCACACAGGACAGTTGGAACTGTGTCTCATGCTCCCTGTCACCTCCTTTAAACCAAAAAGATGTCTGCCATCATTAAATCAAACATTTGCCTTTTCTTTTAAAACAGGGTGGGTAAGAGATTATATTACCTATCTATTTTCATTAACATAACTAATGTAACTTAATGACAGTATGTTTGCTTAGGCTGAAGTTCCTCTTTAAATGACTTTTTTCCTATGTTGCTGTCATTTACAGTAGGTAATGAAAAGCTGACAGATCTGACAGGTTTTGGACTAGTCCATCTCCCCCGGGACAATCTCAGTATTACCTTCATTCTTTACAAAATCACTCTCTGGAAAGGATTATACAAAGATGTCAGCCAATTTCCCTAGTTTGCACACTATTCTTGCAGTTGGACGGAGCAACTGCAGTTCAGTAAGTGCTCTTGTGGATAAAGAAATACCTGAGAATCCTTAAGAGGTGACGAACTAGTCCAAAACCTGTCAGATCTGTTAGATTTTTACTGCCTACTGTAAGTGACAGCAACATAGGGAAAAAGTAATTTACAGTGCATTTTACTATGAGAAAAATGTACATTTACATGTATGTATTTTTCACGGTAGTTGTTCTTTACAATACATTTTCAGTTGTATCATATGTGCTCCGGTTTTAGTCATGGAGAGAGCCGCACACGCGTCACATTCATCTGCTGCTCCGGCCATTGCCACTCGGGTCCAATGGAGAAATGGAGGTATATGGACCTCAGGAGCATTGTGACTCCCACTAGATTGCATGCAGGCCCGGATTTACCTCACAGGAGCCTATAGGCACAGATGTCCTGGCACCCTAGACTCCGCCCTCCATGCATGCAGGCCCGGATTTACCTCACAGGAGCCTATAGGCACAGATGTCCTGGCACCCTAGACTCCGCCCTCCATGCATGCAGGCCCAGATTTACCTCACAGGAGCCTATAGGCACAGATGTCCTGGCACCCTAGACTCCGCCCTCCATGCATGCAGGCCCAGATTTACCTCACAGGAGCCTATAGGCACAGATGTCCTGGCACCCTAGACTCCTCCCTCCATGCATGCAGGCCCGGATTTACATCACAGGAGCCTATAGGCACAGATGTCCTGGCACCCTAGACTCCGCCCTCCATGCATGCAGGCCCGGATTTACCTCACAGGAGCCTATAGGCACAGATGTCCTGGCACCCTAGACTCCGCCCTCCATGCATGCAGGCCCGGATTTACCTCACAGGAGCCTATAGGCACAGATGTCCTGGCACCCTAGACTCCGCCCTCCATGCATGCAGGCCTGGATTTACCTCACAGGAGCCTATAGGCACAGATGTCCTGGCACCCTAGACTCCTCCCTCCATGCATGCAGGCCCGGATTTACATCACAGGAGCCTATAGGCACAGATGTCCTGGCACCCTAGACTCCGCCCTCCATGAATCTACAACCCCCGCCGAACCGCACCGCAAGTGTGCTGGCTGTCCCAGCTGTCACTTCTCCCATACTTCCCTTGCCTGTTTTAGGCAGCTGCAGGTGTCCCTTAGTATTAGGGAACATCATACAAGAGAAAAGCTGGTTTGGCACTGTAGCTTTAATTGATATCAGCAAGCGTACAATGGTGGAAACAGTGATGTGGCAAAGTAATACATATGTCTCACAAGTACTTATCGTGCTGCTGCTGAGGTGGGGGAGACGTCTGTGGGCGCCAGTGGGTGCACAGCCTTACGACCGTTTCGCTGTGGAATGAGCCTTGCTTCTTCGGAGGCCTGTGTGCACACTGGCGCCCACAGACGTCTCCTACACCTCAGCAGCAGCACGATAAGTACTTGTGAGACATATGTATTACTTTGCCACATCACTGTTTCCACCATTGTATGCTTGCTGATATCAATTAAAGCTACAGTGCCAGACCAGCTTTTCTCTTGTATGATGTTCCATGACACTGCCCTACACAGTCTAGAGCACGTAGCACCTGCTGAGGGACAACTTTACAGCTAACAATAGTTTTGAATCCACGGGCTACATTGAGAGCCTGCCTAACCTTTCTTCCATTGATAAACATTTCCCTTAGTATTAGGTAGCCAGAGCTATCCTCAGTATTAATTAGCTAGAGGTGCCCCCCAAGCATTAGGTGGCCAGAGGTACCCTCAGTATTAGGTAGTTATTGGTGCCCTCTGGCTGAAGGGAGATCTCAGCAGTAGAATGCAGAGAGCAGAGTGAGTAACTTCTCATTTACATTCTTATCAGGACTCTGCACAGGGAAGGAGGGAGGGAGGCGCTCGGGGAGGGGAATGAGCCCCTTTTCCATCATGAGGCGCCTGTAGGCACGTGCCTATAGTGCCTTATGGTAAATCCGGCCCTGACTGCAAGAGACCAATGGGAATCCTCCCTCAAACCATGGCTCTCATTGGCCTGATGCTCCTGATGGGGCTCAGATCCGTATATTGGCGCTTCTCTTGTGCGGTGGACCAAGCGGCCCAGCAGCAGCGGAGGAATGAGATTGTGACAGCGACGGGTGAGTAAGAACTGGGGAAACGTACACGGCGACCAGCCTAGTGACAGCGGTCACTGTCCATTCTCATAGCTAGCCGCTGATTCCGGCCGATCTGGAGTCCTGCAGGACACACACTGGCATTCCGCTCATTGGAACAGACTGAAGAGATGTGTTACAAACTGACTAATTCCTTTGCAAAGGATCTGTTTGCTTCTGTTTTACTCTGTTTGCGGTGTTATGCTGGGCATACACGGATGCAATTCCGCGTCGGATCGAGCTGCTGGCTCAATGCCAGCGTGTCCCCGCGTGCGCCCGGATCGATTCCCGCGGGCGCTTCCTTATCTTCCACTCGATTCTGTCCATTGTCCGCCCGCAGGGATCGAGCGGCGAATTGATCCGCGTGGTGATCGGACCTGTCGGAAATTATCAGTCGAGCCATCAGCGGCTCGATTGATAAGGAAAAACTGTCCGTGTATTCCCAGCATAATAGTGCGATACAGAAGCTGCCTTTATATACAGATTCCATGCTGTACTTGGCTGGACATACCAATGGGTTATAGTGCGATACAGAAGACTGCCTTTATACACATATTTCATGCTGTACTTAGCTGGGTGTACTGATGTTTAGCGGTAAGGGCTTGTTTCCACTGTTGCGACGCGATTTCGCCGGCATCCCGACGCTTGTAAAAACGCATGCAGATGCGTTTCCGCCTGCGTTTTTACCCGCGATTTCGCGTGCGAAATTAACCATGACACTGCCAGGGCAAAATAACATTGAAAAAGGTGCGAAATCGCACGCGAATCGCGGGTAAAAACGCATGTAAAAAACGCATGTGTTTTTCCTATTAAATACATTAGCGGCGATTCGCACGGATTCCCGACGCAGGCGAATTCGGTGGGTCCCGTCGTGCAGATTTGGCCCGCCGCCAAATCGCTCCCGCACGCCGCACATATGGAAACAGCCCCGGCCACTTCAATGTACCAAGCGAATCCGCATGTCGGCGCTGCATGCGGATTCGCTATGGTGGAAACGAGCCCTAAAAGGAGCGCGGTGTAATAGTGCGATACAGAAGCTGCCTTTATATACAGATTCTGTGCTATACTTTGCTGGGCGTACTGATGTGTAGAGGTAAAGGAAGCGCAGTGTAATAGTGCGATACAGAACCTGCCTTTATATACAGATTTTATGCTGTATTTTGCTGGGCGTACCAATGTGTAGCGGTAAAGAAAGCGCGGTGTAATAGTGCGATACAGAAACCTGCCTTTATGTACAGATTCATGCTGCACTTAGCTGGGTGTACCGATGTGTAGCGGTAAGGGGAGCACAGTGTAATAGTGCGATACAGAAGGATGCATTTAAATACAGATTTTGATGAGCATACAGATGTGTAGCGGTAAGGGGAGCGCGGTGTAATAGCGCGATACAGAAGCTGCCTTTATATACAGATTTTGCTGGGCACACCGATGTGCAGCAGTAAAGGGGGCGCGGTGTAATAGTGCGATACAGAAGCTGCCTCTATATACAGATTTCGCTGGGCGCACCGATGTGCAGCAGTAAAGGGAGCGCGGTGTAATAGCGCGATACAGAAGCTGCCTTTATATACAGATTTCGCTGGGCACACCGATGTGCAGCAGTAAAGGGAGCGCGGTGTAATAGTGCGATACAGAAGCTGCCTCTATATACAGATTTCGCTGGGCGCACCGATGTGCAGCAGTAAAGGGGGCGCGGTGTAATAGTGCGATACAGAAGCTGGCTCTATATACAGATTCCGCTGGGCGCACCGATGTGCAGCAGTAAAGGGAGCACGGTGTAATAGTGCGATACAGAAGCCTGCCTCTATATACAGATTTCGCTGGGCGTACAGATGTGCAGCAGTAAAGGGAGGGCAGTGTAATAGTGCGATACAGAAGTTGCCTCTATATACAGATTTTGCTGGGTGCACCGATGTGCAGCAGTAAAGGGGACACGGTGTAATAGTGCGATACAGAAGCTGCCTTTATATAAAGATTTCATGCTGGGCATACCGAAGCATGCCCCCACTCCACCCCCACAGCACATTGGAGGAACGGTGGTGGAAAAAGTGTCCTGTGTCCGCCTCCTGGGCACCACCATCTCCAACACCCTGAAGTGGAAGGAAAACGCTGTCTTCACCCAGAGGAAAGCTCAGCAGAGGCTTTACTTCCTCCGCCAACTGAAGAAGTTCGGCATGTCACAGAATCTCTTGACGAACTTCTATACCGCAACTATCGAATCCGTCCTCTGTTCCTCCATCCTTGTCTGGTATGCTGGCTCCACCGAAAGCGACAGACGCAAACTACAGAGGGTGATCAGGTCAGCGGAAAGGGTCATAGGGAACACACCTAGACCACCTCTATAATGCCAGGTTACGCTCCAGAGCATTGAAGATTGCAAATGATCCCTCTCACCCTGGCCACCAGTTTTTCAGTCAGCTCCCCTGGGGGCGGAGGTATCTGAGGTACCGGTCCATCTCCACTAAGACCACGAGACACAAAAATAGCTTCTTCCCCTCAGCCGTAAAGTTCTGAACTCTACAAACGCTGCTTATTCTCTCCCCCCTTAGGCTGCCCCCTCCAGGCCGATCTTCTGCCTACAACTCACATGGCTGGGGTAAATGTGCTATGCATATGCTTTGAAATGATGTGATGTCTAACATGTTCTATGTCTCTTATGTTTCTATGTAATGCCCTGTATCTATGTGCCAAACCCAATTCCGGGCACGATTCAGTCGTGCTTGGCGAAATGAAAGCGATTCTGATTCTGATGTGCAGCAGTAAAGGGGCACGGTGTAATAGTGAGATACTGAAGCCTGCCTCTATATACAGATTTCGCTGGGCGTACTGATGTGTAGCAGTAAGGGGAGCGCGGTGTAATAGTGCAATACAGAAGCTGCCTCTATATACAGATTTCGCTGGGCGTACCGATGTGCAGCAGTAAAGAGAGGGCAGTGTAATAGTGCGATACAGAAGCTGCCTCTATATACAGATTTCGCTGGGCGTACCGATGTGCAGCAGTAAAGAGAGGGCAGTGTAATAGTGCGATACAGAAGTTGCCTCTATATACAGATTTCGCTGGGCGTACCGATGTGCAGCAGTAAAGGGAGGGCAGTGTAATAGTGCGATACAGAAGTTGCCTCTATATACAGATTTCGCTGGGCGTACCGATGTGCAGCAGTAAAGGGAGGGCAGTGTAATAGTGCGATACAGAAGCCTGCCTCTATATACAGATTTCGCTGGGCGTACAGATGTGCAGCAGTAAAGGGAGGGCAGTGTAATAGTGCGATACAGAAGCCTGCCTCTATATACAGATTTCGCTGGGCGTACAGATGTGCAGCAGTAAAGGGAGGGCAGTGTAATAGTGCGATACAGAAGTTGCCTCTATATACAGATTTCGCTGGGCGCACCGATGTGCAGCAGTAAAGGGAGCGCGGTGTAATAGTGCGATACAGAAGCTGCTTCTATATACAGATTTCGCTGGGCGTACAGATGTGCAGCAGTAAAGGGAGGGCAGTGTAATAGTGCGATACAGAAGCCTGCCTCTATATACAGATTTCGCTGGGCGTACAGATGTGCAGCAGTAAAGGGAGGGCAGTGTAATAGTGCGATACAGAAGTTGCCTCTATATACAGATTTCGCTGGGCGCACCGATGTGCAGCAGTAAAGGGAGCGCGGTGTAATAGTGCGATACAGAAGCCTGCCTCTATTTACAGATTTCGCTGGGCATACCGATGTGCAGCAGTAAAGGGAGGGCAGTGTAATAGTGTGATACAGAAGCCTGCCTTTATATAAAGATTTCATGCTGGGCGTACAGATGTGTAGCGTTAAGGGGAGCACAGTGTAATAGTGCGATACAGAAGCTGCCTCTATATAAAGATTTCGCTGGGCGTACCGATGTGTAGCGGATGAATTTCGGCCTCATCGAAGTAGTTGAGAACGGTTTCATCCTCGGTGTTGAGTTCGCGGAACATGGCGAGGGCGCGCACGAAGCGCTCCTGGCTGTAATGTGTTCCGGCCACCACGCTCTCCGGGAGATTAATCACTCGATTTTTAAGGAATTCATCAGATGCATCCAGAGAAATAACGTAATCTGTAAAAGAAGGAAGGAACAAGTATCACACACAGCTCATTCTGCTGCATGGACTGAGCTGCAGTCACACCTTATACTGGATGTCAGGCAGAGATTCCCGTTATCAGATTTTATTTCTGTTCTGGTCCCTGTTTCCAGGCTGCACTGCTGATCCGCTGGATGCACTACTTCCTAATGACTCACCATGTACCAGCCTGCAGTGACCGTCCTCAGAGTCAGGGCAAGGCTTCATTCACAGTCACAGGATATGGCGGTGCTCAGGAGGATACCAGCTCAAGATCCAAACCGGCGAACTATGTTACCATCTGTGTGTTTGCTGCTTGCTATGGGCAGCAACTGAAAGCTTGGATTTTACTTGAGGTTTTTAAGCAGGCATAATCCTTGGCATTAAAAGACAAATCCTTGCGCTCTTTCCTGGAAGCTACAGACACTCTCACGATCCCTTCTTCCTCCTTGACTCTTTCCACTATGCTGCTCCGTTATTCAAAAGGCAGAGTAAACAGATCTAGATACAAATGGAGCGCTCAATGGTGAAATAACAAGGGGTAACTTTATTCGCAAGGTGATGAGGTACTCACAAGATTAAGATGAACTCTCGCATATCAGCGGTACAGCCAACCGCTTCCAACCCTGGCAGGCAGATGACAACGCGCTGTGGCCAGCAGCGTGAGCTCCGATGGACCGGGATGTCGTCTCGCTGGGGGGGTGGGCGTGGCTGTGGGCAGCATGCGTCTAACTTCATTACGCGTTTCGGTGCTCTGCGCCTTCATCACTTTGCGAATAAAGTTACCCCTTATTTCACCATTGAGCGCTCCATTTGTATCTAGATCTGTATAACCCTTGGCATTATTGCTTTTATTAGCACTGCAATACAAGGGGCTGCTGTGAGTGTTCAACACATTTGGAAGTCAGGAAGTCATTTTTCTTTAGTATTAACCTCCTTAGTGGCTCCCCCGAGTCAGGCTCAGGCTGGAAATCTGCAGCTCAGAGCGTTATCCCGAGCCTGACTCGGTGGAGCCGCCAGAGAGTGATGCAGTCTTTGCACAATAGGCGTTTGCAGCTCACCTCCACATGATCCAGATGCTGGCAAGCCATTCTTCTTCCCGTCCTCTGAGGCTCTCGATCTCTCTGATCCTCTCACTATAGGGGTAGACCGCCACCCGCTGGACGGAGACAGTATTGGATCCAGGTCAGGTAAGTGCAGGGCTGCTGCAGATCTATCCAGCTGTATCATTTTTTCGTTTTTTTACAGTCTAAAAGCTTATGAAAAATTGCACCACTTTTAGGCCCTAAAAACCGGAAGTAATCATACTGCCAGGGGGGTTATTACCTGTAATCTGCCTTTATACGGAGTAATGTATCACTCTACCGATCTTTCATAGGATTAAGTAGTCACATTTCAGCTGTGTATTAAAGAGGCCCAGTAGTGACACATATTATTCAGGATTCCCACTTTTATGTTAATTTTCCTAGTTTCAGCATCAGAAACGCTTCATATATATTTATATATTGCTGTATATTGGCATGTAACCCCGCCTTCCCAGTGATGTCACAGCCTAGGCAGAATTAGTCTATCAGAGCATTCTGGGAGACAAGGTATATTATGTACTGGCTTAGGAACTCCATACACAATCATTCTGCAGAGGAAAGATGTCGCCACCTGTGTACATTTCAGGATGTAAATCTTTTACAGTGGGCAAACACTGACTAAATAACTTCAATGTAAATATTAAAAAAAAAATAAGCGATTGTATTCATGAGGTTATTTTCACTAGAGTCCCTCTTTACTAATCACTTTGCCTGGAACAGTCCAGCACAGGGCACTCCCCTCCCCCACGTCCCGTCATAGTGATGCGGCACCTGGAGTGATGGTCTTGTCGAAGCGCGGCGCCTTACTCCGGCTCTCCTCCTCCTCCTCCTCTCCGTCTTCCGCTGAAAGCACAGGAACAGCGGTTATTCCACACCTCATACTGACACCTACAGCAGTCTGCCTACTGACAAGGGGGAGGAGCTTACCGCTGAAGAGTTCCTTGGCTTGCTCGTACGTCTTGGGGTACCCGTCAAGGACGTAGCCCTGGTTCTGGCATGGCATAGACTTCAGCCTCTCCTTCATGAACCTGATGACGTAGCTGTCGTCCAGACGCCCTGCATGCACACACTCCATCAGTCTAATCACAGTCCAAGCTGATGTCATCTTATGCACAGCTCATTAAAGACATAATACCTGGTTCTGAGGGCCCCGCTCCCACTGAACAGCTAGCGTTAAAGGGAACCTTAACTGAGAGTGATATGGATGTTTCCTGTTAAACAATACCAGTTGCCTGGCAGTCCAGCTGATCTCTGTGCCTGCAATAGTGGTTGAATCACACCCTGAAACAAGCATGCAGCTAATCCAGTCTGACTTCAGTCAGAGCACCTGATCTGCATGCTTGTTGAGGGGCTGTGGCTAAAAGTATTAGAGACACAGGCAGTGGCGTACCTAGGGCATTTGACACCCGGTGCTGGGTATTAAAAAGACACCCCCCCCCCCCCCCCATAAAAAAACCAAAAAACAGCAAATGTGGCATGCTAAACGTGACACGGCGGGTAATGCCAGGTGTAGGCTCGCTCCCCCCCTAAAGTTGTCCTTAGTATAGTATAGTGGCACCAGTATAGCTAACAAAAAATGGGTGCGGCTATAACATGCGGCGCGCATTGCGCGCCGCGGCGAAAAATGGGCGTGGCCATGACCGGATGAGGGCAGAGCTAACTAATTTAAAGTGAACCCGGGATAAGAGTGATATGGAGGCTGCCATATTCATTTCCTTTTAAACAATAGGCAGCCCTGCTGATCTATTTGGCTGCAGTAGTGAACTGAATTACACCAGAAACAAGCCATGCAGCTAATCTTGTCAGTTCTGACAATATTGTCAGAAACCCCTGACCTGCTGCATGCTTATTCAGGGTCTATGGTTGAAAGAATTAGATGCAGAGGACCAGCACAGCAGCCAGGCAGCTGGTATTGCTTAAAAGGAGATAAATATTGCAGCCCAATATTATTCTCACCTCGGGTTCCCCTTAAAAGTGCAACACAAAGACAGTGGGCCTTTCCCCAGAAAATTCACATAATTGTTCAGGTTTTCTCAAGAAAATACACGTAATGTGAACAGATTTGACCAGAAAATAGTTCAATCATGTCGGCAGATTTGCCCAAAAAACACGTTCAATCACGTCGGCAGATTTGCCCAAAAAACACGTTCAATCATGTCGGCAGATTTGCCCAAAAAACACGTTCAATCATGTCGGCAGATTTGCCCAAAAAACACGTTCAATCATGTCGGCAGATTTGCCCAAAAAACACGTTCCATCATGTCGGCAGATTTGCCCAGAAAATACATGCAATCATGTCGGCAGATTTGCCCAGAAAATACATGCAATCATGTCGGCAGATTTGCCCAGAAAATACATGCAATCATGTCGGCAGATTTGCCCTGAAAATACATGCAATCATGTCGGCAGATTTGCCCAGAAAATACATGCAATCATGTCGGCAGATTTGCCCAGAAAATACATGCAATCATGTCGGCAGATTTGCCCAGAAAATACATGCAATCATGTCGGCAGATTTGCCCAGAAAATACATGCAATCATGTCGGCAGATTTGCCCAGAAAATACATGCAATCATGTTGGCAGATTTGCCCAGAAAATATATGCAATCATGTGGCCAACCTGGCCAGAAAACACTTCAATCATGTAGCAGACCTGGCCAGAACAGTCGATACACCTGCTAATATAAATTAAATAAAAGTTTACTCACCTGAAGCAGCAGCAGACCTCCTGTCCCGGCCTCCGTCCGGCGCGCAGCTCTCACGATCCTCTGCAGCCAGCCAGCAACTGAAACTCCCGCGCTGAGAGCAGGGCTACGGGAAAATGGCGCTCGAAGCCCTGCATTGCAGACTCCGTCTCCAGAGCAGGGCTTCGGACGCCATTTTACTGTAGCCCTGCTCTGCCGCTGTTGGAGCTGCGGGCTGCTGCTGTCAGTGAACTGACACAGCGTCTATTAGACGCCGAATAGCAGTTCACGCTGGGGGTGCTTCAGCACCCAAACCACCCCCCTGGCACCGCCACTGCCCCAGTATAGCTAGTATAGTTGCCCCAGTATAGCATAGTGGCCCCAGTATAGTTTAGTGTAGCATAGTGGCCCCAGTGTAGCATAGTGGCCCCAGTGTAGCATAGTGGCCCCCAGTGTAGCATAGGTGCCCCCAGTGTAGCATAGGTGCCCCCAGTGTAGCATAGGTGCCCCCAGTGTAGCATAGGTGCCCCCAGTGTAGCATAGGTGCCCCCAGTGTAGCATAGTGGCCCCCAGTGTAGCATAGGTGCCCCCAGTGTAGCATAGTGGCCCCCAGTGTAGCATAGTGGCCCCCAGTGTAGCATAGTGGCCCCCAGTGTAGCATAGTGGCCCCCAGTGTAGCATAGTGGCCCCCAGTGTAGCATAGTGGCCCCCAGTGTAGCATAGTGGCCCCCAGTGTAGCATAGTGGCCCCCAGTGTAGCATAGTGGCCCCCAGTGTAGCATAGTGGCCCCCAGTGTAGCATAGTGGCCCCCGGTGTAGCATAGTGGCCCCCGGTGTAGCATAGTGGCCCCCGGTGTAGCATAGTGGCCCCCGGTGTACACATAGTGGCCCCCGGTGTACACATAGTGGCCCCCGGTGTAGCATAGGTGCCCCCGGTGTAGCATAGGTGCCCCCCGGTGTAGCATAGTGGCCCCCGGTGTAGCATAGTGGCCCCCGGTGTAGCCAAGGTGCCCCCGGTATGAGGGAAGCTTGGAAGGTGGGGTGGCGGGGTCCCCTCCTTCCGGCGCTTCCCCCTCCTAATTAGCAGCAGCCAGCAGCTTAGCGAAGCGGGCGGGGAGGACTTACTCACCTGCTCCAGGCGATGGCGCATAACGTTATCCTCACGTGACGCTGGTCTCTCTGTCGCTCACTGTGCTTCCGCAAATCAGGAAGCACAGTGGGCGGTGGAGAAGGTGGAGACCAGCGTCAGGTGACGATGACGCTATGCGCCATCGCCTGGAACGCAGGAAGTAGGTGAGTAAGGCCCGCTCCTGCCCGCTCATCAAGCTGCTGCTAATTAGGAGGGGGAAGCGCCAGAAGGAGGGGACCCAGGTGAGGGAGGTGGGGGGTCCGGCCCCCCTCCCCGCCGCTTTCCCCGCCACCCCTCCTTTCCGGGTTGCTTCCCCCTCCTGTCCTGCCTGCATAGTGCCCAGGCCTCTGTGGGAGGCCTTGGTGACACCCCCTGGGGCACCCGACACCCGGTGCGGGGCGCCCCATGCCGCCCTATGGTAGGAACGCCACTGGACACAGGATCAGCAGGCGATTCAGGCAACTGGGATTATTTTAAAAGGAAAAATCCATATCCTTCTCCGTTTAGGTTCCCTTTAAGGTGCATACACATTTTCTGTCACCTGAAGGTGTCAGGACTGCATCGCATAGCCAACAGTATTGCTCGAGAATTTTCGCATCAAACATGGAATTTTAGAATTCAAGAACATGCGAAAAATCGCTATTTTTACCACGATTAATCACAAAGTATTACAAAAGGATTTTTGATGGTATTTTCGCTCAAAAGTCGAACTTAACATTATTTTTGGGAAAATTAATGTGAAAAGAATATCGGCATTTTTGCTCATCATTGATTGGCCCAATGTTGTACAAAAGCATCGCTAGCCTCCCGGTTGCGTTGCTATGGAGAGGAGTGGAGGGCTGATGTTGTGAACAATAGAGTGGGCACAGCTAGTAGAAGGACAATCCCCTCGGCCCGCCAGGCTGATCACTAGCTGATGCATCAAGGTAAATCGAGGGCCGCTGTACACCTTCTAGATTCCATCTAACGTGTGTACGAGGCTTAAATCTATGGAATCACTGAAACTAAATGCTTGAATGCTCCAGTACTATTTCCTGTGGTGTTCTTGACGAAGAGGACAAGCGAAACCAGTCGGATGAGGTGGACGGTGACTGGACAGCAGTGGTGTTTCATATGTGTGATTTGTACATTGGCTCCATATAACGTGGACCTTGATGTGAGCGACCTTTTAATGTTATGGATTATTTTTAGAGATTGAAGTTTCTATTTTCCATGGTATACACTTGGAGGTCTCTCCTCGTTTTTTGGTGCTATTGCACTTTTAATCTGATTAAGCTCAGGCGCTTGGCTTTGATTTAGACCTGCGTTTGTTATATGCTCCACCTTATTGCCTGAGGAAGCAGGCTCAATCCTGTGAAATGCGTTGTACTGAACCTGGAGTGTGCAAATAAAATTTATTTGTTGAAACATCAACAATATCTTTTGTCTACTTGGACGAGGTAATTCCACCACTGCCTCCTCTATTTTTAAACTTTTTAGCTATTTTTATCCTTCTTGTGCCTTTGTTTATATGAACATTATATAAGTCCACTTCTGGTGGAGTGGTGTTACCCCCCCTTTTTTCCTAATCTACGGAGAGCAACTTCTTAAAGAGACTCTGAAGCGAGAATAAATCTCGCTTCAGAGCTCATAGTTAGCAGGGGCATGTGTGCCCCTGCTAAACCGCCGCAATAGCGCCGCTAAACAGGGGGTTCCTTGACCCCCAAACCCCCCACTGCGACACTTGGTCGCAGACTTGGTCGCTCCTGGAGGCAGGGCTAACGGCTGCAGCCCTGCCTCCAGTCGCGTCTATCAGCGGCGGATCTCCGCCTCTCCCCCGCCCCTCTCAGTGAAGGAAGACTGAGAGGGGCGGGGGAGAGGCGGAGATACGCGCTGACAGACGCGCGTGGGGCAGGGCTGCGGCGGTTAGCCCTGCCCCAACCAGGAAGCGCTCCCCCACATTACGGAGGGGATTTGGGGGATCAGGGACCCCCGGTAAGCCGCGGAATTGCGGCGGTTTAGCAGGGGCACACATGCCCCTGCTATCTATGAGGTCTGAAGCGAGATTTATTCTCGCTTCAGACTCTCTTTAACTACTTGCGGACCACAGTGTTAAACCCCCAAAAGACCAGGCCTTTTTTTTTTGTAAAATAGGCCACTGCAGCTTTAAGGCCAAGCTACAGGGTCGCACAACACAGCACACAAGTGATCCCCCCCTTTTCTCCCCACCAACACAGCTCTCTGTTAGTGGGGTCAGATTGCCCCCCAAATATTTGTTTGTTTATTTATTGTCATGTGTTTGTTTTTTTTATAAAAAAATTTCTGTTTCTTTATGTGTATATCCCCCCTCCCTCCCCCCCGCCAGTCAATCCCCGTGATCAGCTGTCATAGGCTTCTGCCTATGACAACCGATCACCGCCGAGACTCAGGAAGAGACAGCCGTGTCACACAGCTGTCACCAGTACAGCGCTGCTGCAGATCGCAGCGCTGTATGGGTAATTAGACATCGGTTTTGCCGTCTAACAGCTCCACTCAGCCCACCAAGCAGGAGATACGTGCGCAGCCTGTGCGCAATCTCCTGCAAAACAGAGCCCCAGGACTTTACACCGATCGGCATTAGGCGGTCCTTTGAGGCTGCCGGCGTGGCCACGCCCATGGGCGTGACGCAGTAGGCTAGAGGTTAATCCTGAGTGGGGTCAGGATTAATCTCACCTGCATTTACAGTGGTTGCTTGAGAGGTAACCCATGTTTGTGAGTACAACTACACTTGCTTTGTCAATATTCCTTTTATAACCAGTACTTACTACACTATATTGGGCTCTCAGTGCTCTCTTTTATATTTCTGATTACGCTCAGTGCTACATGGCAACCCCAGGCACCTACCTCTATGGTAACACCGGGCACTCACCTCCATTCTGCTCCATGTTCTCTTTCACAGAGTCCAGCAGCTCCTGCCAGGATTCTGGACCCTCTTCTGCCTCCTCTTCCTCCTCCGGAGGAGACTTCAGTAGCCTTTCCTGCATGCAGAGAGATATGAGAGCACAGAGGTGATGGTGAACCAAACCTGACCAAACTAGCGGCATTTCCAAAACTCAAAATCTTAGTAAGGGCTTAGATGTGTGTAGTGTGTGTAGTGTGTGTGTGTTTAGTGTGTGTGTGCGTGCGTGAGTGTGTGTAGAGTGTGTGTGCGTGTGTGTGCGTGTGTAGTGTGTGTGTGTGTGTGTGTGTGTGTAGTGTGTATGTGGTGTGTGCGTGTGTGTAGTGCGTGCGTGTGTGTAGTGTGTGTGTATGTGTGGTGTGTGTGTGTGTAGTGTGTGCGTGTGTGTGTGTACAGTGTGTGTGTGCGTGTGTATACAGTGTGTGTGTGTGTGTGGGGGGGGGGGGGACGGATTTAGGCACCTATGGGGGGTTAGGCATTAGAAGGGGGGTTTATGTTAGGCATTAGGAGGTAGGGGGCGGGATTAAGCATCAAGAGGTGGGAGGCAGGGTTAGGCACCTACAGGAGGGGTTGGGGTTAAGTATTATATAAGGGTTTAGGGTTAGGCATTGACAGCACAGGGTTCAAGTGTGAATGATTCCCGGTTAGTGCATAGTACAAAGTACAATCTCAGTAATCTGAATTACGGATATTTTACTACTAGCGACACCACCTGGCGTCCAACTCATGCAGCGGTGCTGCAATACAAACTCCTTGTAAAGGGGTACAAACTTTTGTTGCCCAATAATAAAATGTAAAAAAAAATCCATGGTTGTTGGATTATGTTGCCCAGTTTTCGACGACGATCTCCAGACCTAATAAACAACCCCCCACAGACATCAGCTGCCTGGTGACATTGCCGGGTGACACTGCTGGGTGACATGCAGGAGAGATCCGGGATCACCGAGAATCCAGCACATACCAGATTATCGATGGCTTCTGTGATGACATCCTTTATATGGATGTGATGCAGCTTGTAGTGCTGGCAGAGCAGTTTGGACACGGTTGTCTTGCCCACGGCTGGGGGACCCAGAATACAGATCCGGATGGGCTGAAAGAAAGAGGATGAATATGGTAAAAAAAAAATGTATATGGTATTATAACGAGATTATACTATTATTATTATTATCAGCTTTTCACCTCGAAACTCCTTTATCGCATTTTCACAGCAACGTTCATGGTACCCATGTGCTGCGGGTCGAGCTAACTGTGCAACGTGCGGTACTCTGCTGGCGGCAGTACTGGTAATATTACTCAGCACTGCCTGCGTACTGCAATATTACCAGCAGTTTGTGCATCAAGCCCTTTGTCACCAGTTACATGCTGGCAAAGGAAACATCTGTTTTCTTTTACTAATCTTGTTCATTTGATAATATTGCTGTATGTATGCTTCATTTTAGTCTGCTAATGTCATCCTGGGTCATCCTAGCAGGTCTCAGGAGCTCCGTCCAGCAGCTGGACACCTCCCTGTTGCATCATTGGTAACTCTGTATCACATGATGCAAGGAACCCAGCTCTACAGTTGACTCCTTTAGGGCCAATCAGATTAATTCAAGAACCATTTTTACGGCTACTCTTGAAAAAGGCCCCTAAAACTTATCTGGCTTTTACTTCGCAATAAAAAAAAATTCCTTCCAAAATGACTGACTGCGCTGAAATATGAAAACTGAAATGGATTATACAGCTTGTATCATAATAAATAACAAACCCCTGACAAAGCTAAAGCGAAACCAGTTGGGCGGAGTGTAGGCAGCTGTAGTAATGTATACAATTTGCTTTACACATGCATGTTTTCTGTTCGGGTCCATTGCTTTATGGGCCCATGATGCAAGTTGTGTTATTAAAGAGAATCTGTACCTAAGAAAAGTGAATAAAATAAACATATCACCCTGTCTGTAGCGCTCTCCTCTCCTCCTCTGTAAACAACCAATATGGCCGCCAAAGCAGGAAGTACATCGGGCAGAGATTGCCGGTGTAATGTCTGATTGCGCTGCCCGGAAGCTCCCTTCCACACTGAGTAGCACACATGCTCAGTGTGAAGTTAATGACGCTGCTGGAGGTAAAATACTAAATATCTCCGCTCCCACACCTCTTACACTCCCCAAATTTTCAGGGTAAGGAGGGAACCCCCCAAACAACCTCTATGCCAAATTGCAGCCCCCGAGACCCGCTGGTTCAGAAGATAGATTACAGAAACCTATCTCGGGAACCAGCGGGTCTCGGGGGCTGCAATTTGGCATATAGGTCGTTCGGGTGGTCCCCTCTCTACCCTGAAAATTTGGGGAGTGTAAGAGGTGTGGGAGCGGAGATATTTCGTATTTTATCCCCAGCAGCATCATTCTATAGGAAATGTGTCCGCACAGTCTCCTACTGCGCATGCGGGGCAGTGCAAATCCACAGGCAGCGTAATCAGACACAACACCTGCTTTCAGTCAGTGTGCACGAGATGTATAGGTTGCTGTACAGTATGCCAACACATAAAAAAAAAGAAACATCTATACACAAGCAGGCTGTATGCAGGCTTTGTTTTGAACAGCAAGAGATTGAATCTCAAGAGGTCATTAGTTTGTTTACCTTCTTTCTCCCAGCCTCTCTGATGCACTGCAGAATGACAGGCTGTTTCATCCCAGCCTGCAGACTGGAGCCCTCTGCCTGTGTCAGGAATCACTCACCATGTAAAAAGCCCCAGGAGCTCCTTCTAAAGCCAGAGGAAGATATCACACTGGCAAAGATTGTAATCACCTCTCTCCCTGGTCAGCAGCCTAGCAGCCAGAGAGAGCAGAGACTGCCTAATGTAACTAAACTCTCACAGAGGGAGCATAGAGGGGCGTGGAAGGGGGGGCCTGCCTAACAGATGAACAACACTGAAGAGCCAGCCCCTTCCAGAGACAGGGGGACAAGTCCACAGAAGACAGATAAGTTGATTTATTACACTGACTCTGCAACTACAAAGGGCTGCAGTAAGCCAGATCACATTAGATTAGGTTTAGGAACCTGTAGGATAGAAGAAATAGGGCTGAAAATTTTGTTACAGAGCCTCTTTAAGAATGATGTGAATAAATCGTGCCCCTTATTTATGCATACGGTGTGCACTTCATGTTTTTTCTATTTTTATGCCCCTTGCCAATTTATTACCGACTATGCAGCAAATGGGAGAGCTGTTTGCTGAGGGGGAAAATGTATAGTAGTAAGAGCCACTGCACCAATGGTAAAATGAATATGTGAAGAAAGATGGGATATTGACCACTGACCTGTATGTGAAAGATACGGATAGAAATTCTATCCTCCATTTTGAATCCTTTCACCTCATACCCTATATAACATACCAAAGGGCCAATTTAAGCGTAAAGAAAGAATAGTGGGGGATCCTATGGTGAGAGATAAACGAATGGAGGAGATGAAATATAAATTTCTAGCGAGAAAATATCCTATATCATGTTTGAAGGAAGATTTCAAATTTAGATCGAAAGGTTATACCTGTGGGAAACGAGGAACAATCAAGCTGGGGATTTCTGAGAGGATACCCTGTGTAATGACCTACAATATATTATCTGACAAAATTGCACATATCATTAATAGACATTGGCCGATTCTGAGACAGGGGCTTCCTACAGTGAAAGAATTCCATGACTATCCTCTCTTTTCTTATAAAAGAGCTCCATCATTAAGGGATAAATTGGTGAAAAATGACCTGGGCCCAACGGAAGCTATTGGCAGTAAAAGAAATGGGAATTATCCATGCCTTAATTGTCATTTGTGTAGTTATATGGTCAAAGGAGATGTTTTCACCCACCCCAGCTGGGGGACTAAATATAAGATCAAAGGTCTTTATAATTGTGATTCGAAATTTGTTATTTATTTATTGAAATGTCCCAGCGGCTTGGGGTAAGTGAGGAAGACAACTCAACCGTTAAAAGACCGTATGGCTTCCCACAAATCCAACATTAGGAATAAAAATAGGGATCTAGCTGTGTCTGACCATTTTTGCAGTAAAAACCATTCCCTATCCCAATTGTGAGTCCAGGTTATAGAAGGGATACCTCACCCATGGAGGGGGGGGGGGGGGAGATAGACATAGATTGCTAGCTTTGAGGGAATTTTATTGGATAAACAAACTGGAAACTTGTGAACCTAAGGGCCTCAATAGGGACTATGATCTTACTGCTATTATTTAATACTAATGTGCATTACTCTTTTTCTCCACTAGAGGCCACCGTGTGCCGGGACAAGTTGGTGAGATTTGTATTTTTATTATATTTTTCCACTATTCTGTGTATTATGTTCTTGCCTCCTTTACCCGACATATGGTTGCCTGTTGGTGGATATTCATGTGGTCTCAAGTTTATACACATAGTTCATATGATTTAATCTCGTAGGGGTTGTCTAAAAGGCTTCCACATGGCTAATTTAAATATTAGTGTTGATTGGCCAAGTGCGCTCGTCTTTATAGTTATACGCTCTGTCCTCTTTGTTTATTATGCGGACGTTATAGGCTACTTTCTGATTGGTCTAAGGGAGCATGTGACGCGGACTTCCGCGATCACGTGTTCCTAGGACTGCGGGTAGTGGACGCTGTATGCTGTCACGCTGTTGGTTATGGCGTGCAGTCTTTGTTCCCTTTGCGGATGGTGTCGGCGGGTACACTATTGGTTGGGAGATGTGTTCTCCCTATTGGCTGATGCTTCTGACAGTTTTTCTGTCTTGCCATATTAGACGGTAGCGGCGTATTCTATTGGCCAGCATACACGCTCTGTTGCCAGTGTGGAGGGCAGCTTTTCAGGCATCCCCACTTGTATTGAATCAAGTCCTACGGCGGACGTTGTAGGCACTCCTGTGACTGGTTACTATGATCCGTCTTTACAACTTTGCTTTTGCGTGTATTTATACATGTAAGGCACCTTGGTGAGTACCCATTACACAGGTAGTTTGATGAGATTATAATATTTTGTGTTATGGACTGTGTGTTATGAGACTTTGTGGATATGTATAACAAACTTATATTGCGATTTTGATTGGTGGTTTAGGTTACATGAATATGCATATATGCTAATGTTGTAGTCTTCTGTGTGGTCCTCTTTGGGACTTTAAATGAACTGCTCTGTGGACTGGTTACCATTGTGGGCTGGTCATGATTTGATAAAGGACCTGCTACGGCCTGAAACGCCTGTGTGTCATCATATTGCACAGACCCACTTATGGATTTTAATCTGTTTATTATATTTTAAACTGAGCTAATAAAAAATCTATTTTTGATGGTGCGGATCGTATGGAATATATTGCTGAGGGGGAAAAGACATCTGGGACATCATCTATAGAGAGAAATGACTAATGTGCTCTTGACCTGATAATCTGGGTCACTACAATTGGGGTCAGAGTTTATGGCTGCTCCTGGTGAGGGGACACGGGTTTATGCCTGAGGCCATCATCATAGCCGGCCTTTGACCTGAGTGACTGGAGCGGTCGCTCAGGGCGCCGGCTTCCAAGTGGGTGCCTATAGCTGGCTAACTATACTGAGGGCACCTATAGCTGATTTCCTATACTGGGGGCACCTATAGCTGGCAGCCTATACTGAGGGCACCAACACCTGGCTATCTATACTGGGGGCACCTATAGCTGGCTACCTATAATGGGGGCACCTACACCTGACTTCCTAATACTGGGGGCACCTATAGCTGGTTTACCTATACTTAGGGCACCTATAGCTGATTTCCTATACTGGGGGCACCTATAGCTGGCAGCCTATACTGAGGGCACCAACACCTGGCTATCTATACTGGGGGCACCTATAGCTGGCTACCTATAATGGGGGCACCTACACCTGACTTCCTAATACTGGGGGCACCTATAGCTGGCAGCCTATACTGAGGGCACCAACACCTGACTTCCTAATACTGGGGGCACCTATAGCTGGCTACCTATACTGAGGGCAGCAACACCTGACTTCCTAATACTGGGGGCACCTATAGCTGGCAGCCTATACTGAGGGCACCAACACCTGACTTCCTAATACTGGGGGCACCTATAGCTGGCAGCCTATACTGAGGGCACCAACACCTGGCTATCTATACTGGGGGCACCTATAGCTGGCTACCTATACTGGGGGCATCTACACCTGACTTCCTAATACTGGGGGCACCTATAGCTGGCTACCTATACTGAGGGCAGCAACACCTGACTTCCTAATACTGGGGGCACCTATAGCTGGCTACCTATACTGAGGGCAGCAACACCTGACTTCCTAATACTGGGGGCACCTATAGCTGGCAGCCTATACTGAGGGCACCAACACCTGACTTCCTAATACTGGGGGCACCTATAGCTGGCAGCCTATACTGAGGGCACCAACACCTGGCTATCTATACTGGGGGCACCTATAGCTGGCTACCTATACTGGGGGCACCTACACCTGACTTCCTAATACTGGGGGCACCTATAGCTGGCTACCTATACTGAGGGCAGCAACACCTAGCTACCTATATTGGAGGCACCTACGCCTGGCTACCTATGGGGGCGATGGAGACTTTCAATTGACTTCCTATACTGGGTGCACCTATGCTTGGCAACCTATATTGAGGGCACCTACACATGAGACCCTATACTGGGGCACCTATACCTGGCTGCCTACCTATACTGAGTCTGAGGGCGGTTTTTTTGCGGGGGCGCACTGAGGCTATACAGTAATACATGGTGCAAATTATCAGTGCTGTGCTATCATTGTAAATGAGGGGATAACTGCCCCACTGATTGTTTTTATTAATATTCCTGAAAGGTTCCAGCCTTAATTTTTAAGTGTATTCAGGATAATGCACTCTTTCCCTCCATTCGTGGTTATTAATAGTATTTTTTCTACTATACATATGTGACGTGTCACGGAGATCTGAGCATTTGGCGTGATGTGTCATGACGCCAAAAAGGTTGGGAACCGCTGTCCTAGGAGATATCTCAGGAGAAAAAGGGAATTGCATATGGGCCTGTGTGTGCGTGCATGTGTGTGTGCGTGCGTGCGTGTGTGCGCATGTGGGAAGAGGATGAAGGGGGGGACACAAAAATCAGGTTTCGCTCAGGGCGATGTGAAACCTAAAGCCGGCCCTGGCCACCATGGTGTGAGAAGAACTAAGCCCGGAGTCTTTTTGTATTCTAAATAACACAAATATCTCTGTTCTCCTTCTGGAGCCACGTACCAGAAGTCCCCGGCTTTCTTTGAACTCCTTTACCACGGCTTCCACATTTTCCACCAGGCCGCTCTGAGACACCCAGTTAATGTTAAAGTTTTCCTTTAGGAATACGGCCTCCATCCTCAGATTCACCAGTAAGTGGTCAATCTCCGTTTGCTGAAAGGAAAACAGAATATTCATGAGAGATAATGAGGGGCTCTGTATGGTTACAGCTGAATATACAGTGTTCTGTCGCTGGTCACTGAGAATTTCCCGTCACTGCGCCCCCATACATATTCATGATAAAGTATTGTATCGCTATCTTAAACGGAACAAGTCACCGCAGGTTACCACTTCCTACATGTGTCCAGGAATCACTAAAAGCACAACTAGAATTATAAACTAAGCACAGAGGTACAGTATGTTCTGTTTGCTGGTACATACCTTTGTCCATTGCCCTGCGCACCAAGCCCCCCCCCCCCCCCCATCATGGCAGAAAAGTGTGACTTTCAGAGAAAGTCAAATATTTATGGTAAACAGGAAGAGGCGGGCTTCCCACTTTGTCCGTCCCACTTCATCACACTAAGTAAATCCAGTCACATTACTGCAGGATCTGCACAAAAAATGATGGAGTTCTCCTTAAGCCAATTTAATTACAGGATTGCAAGTGCTGCAGGCCAATTGTTTCCTAGCTCAATATTTTGTCCCTTCTAAGTAGCACACATAGGTAGGGTGCAAACATGGCAAAACTTTGCCTATTTTGCTGCCTAGTGTGAAATCACATACCGCTGCAAATATAATGAAAGTCAATGGACCCGTCCCGATTCAGGATTTTTATCCATTCCATTTTTTATTAATGCGCAGGAAACGCAAAAGAGAAAGATTCTGCCTTCTCCTTCCCGCATAACATGTATGTTGCTAATCCTATTGCAGTTGAGCATAATTTCAAAACCACACATGAAATGAAAAATCGCACATGGAAAAGACAAATAAAAACTAAAAACTATCCGTGAACTGTGATATCACAAAGTCAAGCTACAATTCTTGGATAGTAGCATAAAAACCCCCTAAGCTGTGGGCAATGTAATACTGCTTCCCCCCACTAGATGGCAGTATTGAAAGCAGGATGGATAGTAGAGGACTTGGACTATCTATCCCTATTTAGCCTAAAGTCATGTGATCAGAAGATCTGCTCTAAGACAACTGCTGTACGGAGCACAAAAGGTTAATTGTGAAACACCCACAACTGTCCTGGGGAGGAAAGGGTGGCTGTTATCTAATCTAGAAGTCAAATGACTCAGAACTAGGAATAGTAATTTGCAGAAAACTGCCATTTTTCTATAGCTGATAATGCTGGAATCTGTCGGTGACCACGCCGACCCTGCTTCATGTGAAATTTACTAATGAGCGAGTTTTATGCGAAGTAACGTATATCCTCAAATATAAGTCGACCTCGTGTATAAGACGACTCTAATATTTGTCCCTCTAAAGCTGGAATTTTTTTATTGACTCAAGTATAAGTCTACCCATCAAAGTTAATGGCTGCACTTGGGAACAAGGGGGCATTAACTGCTGCACTTGGAGGAGGGGTTGATGACTGCACTGCATACAGTATTGCAGCCATTAACCCCTCCTGTCCCTTAAAGCGGACCCAAACCAAACATTGTTTAAATTCAAAATATTTAGTTGCACCACATACAAATATAAATAAACACTCCTTCAAGCCTATGAGCATTTCAGTGCATGCTTTTCACCCTACTCTTTTCATAACTAGGGTTATACAGGTGGCAGCAATTAGCAATTCCTTTGCCGGACACCACCTACTCCACAAGTTTGCTGGATTCTGTCCCGGCAATATGAAAGGAAGGGAGGGGTTCCTCCATTAAATGTAAAATATTTTATATTTGTCATCATGCAGCTGAAAAAAGGCTGCTATTTATTATAATAATTTAGAAAATAGATTTTATTTCTGAAATCTTGTATTTTTAATTTCGGGTCCACTTTAAGTGCAGCCAGTACCTCCTCCAGGCCCTGAAGTGCTGCAATTATTCACTCTCCTTCTTGCAGCCCAGCATCCCCCCCCCCCCCCCCTTCCTTGTTAATTGCTGTGGCCTGGACTTTCACACCTGTGTTTTCTTGGTATTTCCTTTATCAAGAAAGTGTCACTTACCCCAGGGTACATTGCTGCAAATGGGAGTGTCACTATTAGTACACACATTACTCAGTGTGCTCAGTGTTGACTTATACGCCCATGACTCGCGTATAAGTCGCCCCCCTATACTTTTATTTAGTGAGTCAGAATTACATTTCTAGACTTCTAGTCAAGTATATACAGTAATTTACTGACCGTTAGCTCTTTATTGAGGAAAGCGGCTTCTCTGGAGACCTTCTGCACTTTGCCGGGGCCGAGGTGTGTGCTGATACTCTGCCGGGGGACACAGAGGAACACCGTCAGGTAATACATATTATATTATATAATTATATTATGTCAGAGAGTAGTATTATAATTCACACCTTCACCACTTCCTCCAGTGTGAGAGCCGACTCATCCGTGGCGAGCAGGTAGTGGGTCCGCGGCCGGTGGTCCACAATGTTCTGCACCACGCTACAACCAGTCCACAGGAATACACGTTACACCTCAGATAGGCAACTTGTACACTTTACATTTCAGCTAGGCAGGCAGGACTGATGTTATACAACACATGGAGCATCTGCCACATTGTCACACTCAGGATCTGATGTCACTCGCACTGCCTGATGCACTACAAAGCTAATGCAGCCCCAGTCTTGCACTGTCCTTCCCCAGTAAATAGCTAGAGGCCACAGAGGAGGAGGAGCAGGCAGCAAGGGGTTGCAGAGGAGCAGGAAGCTAGGGGCCGCAGAGGAGCAGGAAGCTATGGATCGCAGAGGAGCAGGCAGCTAGGGGCCGCAGAGAAGCAGGAGCAGGCAGCTATGGATCGCAGAGGAGCAGGAGCAGGCAGCTAGGGGCCGCAGAGAAGCAGGAGCAGGCATCTAGGGGCCGCAGAGAAGCAGGAGCAGGAAGCTAGGGGTCGAAGAGAAGCAGGAGCAGGCAGCTATGGATCGCAGAGGAGCAAAAGCAGGAAGCTAGGGGTCGCAGAGGAGCAGGAGCAGGCAGCTAGGGGTCACAAAGGAGCAGGTAACTAGGGGTTGCAGAGAAGCAGGCAGCTAGGGGTCGCAGAGGACCAGGAGCAGGCAGCTAGGGGTCACAAAGGAGCAGGCAAGTAGGGGTTGCAGAGAAGCAGGCAGCTAGGGGTCGCAGAGAAGAAGGAGCAGGCAGCTAGGGGTCGCAGAAGAGCAGGCAGCTAGAAGTCCCAGAGGAGCAGGCAGCTAGGGGTCGCAGAGGACCAGGAGCAGGCAGCTAGGGGTCACAAAGGAGCAGGCAACTAGGGGCTGCAGAGAAGAACACAGCTAGGGGTTGCAGAAGACCAGGAGCAGGCAGCTAGGGGTCACAAAGGAGCAGGCAACTAGGGGTTGCAGAGAAGTAGGCAGCTAGGGGTCGCAGAGAAGCAGGAGCAGGCAGCTAGGGGTCGCAGAGAAGCAGGAGCAGGCAGCTAGGGGTCGCAGAGAAGCAGGAGCAGGCAGCTAGGGGTCGCAGAGGAGCAGGCAGCTAGGGGTCGCAGAGGAGAAGGAAGCTGGGGTTGCAGAGGAGCAGGAAGCTAGGAATTGCAGAGGAACAGGAAGCTAGGGTTGCAGAGGAGCAGGAAGCTGGGGTTGCAGAGAAGCAGGAGCAGGAAGCTAAAGATCGCAGTGCAGCAGGAGCAGGAAGCTAGGAATTGCAGAGAAGCAGGAAGCTGGGATTGCAGAGGAGCAGGAATTGTAGAGGAGCAGGAAGCTGGGGTTGCAGAGGAGAGGAGCAGGAAGCTGGGGTTGCAGAGGAGCAGGAGGAGGCAACTGGGGTTGCAGAGGAGCAGGAGCAGGCAGCTGGGGTTGCAGAGGAGCAGGAGCAAGAAGCTGGGGTTGCAGAGGAGCAAGCAGCTTGGGGTTACAGAGGAGCAGGAGCAGAAAGCTGGGGTTGCAGAGAAGCAGGCAGCTAGGGGTTACAGAGGAGCAGGAAGCTAGCGGCCGCAGAGGAGCAGGAAGCTAGGAATTGCAGAGGAGCAGGAAGCTGGGGTTGCAGAGGAGAGGAGCAGGAAGCTGGGGTTGCAGAGGAGCAGGAGCAGGAAACTGGGGTTGCAGAGGAGCAGGAAGCTGGGGTTGCAGAGGAGCAGGAGGAGGAAACTGGGGTTGCAGAGGAGCAGGAGCAGACAGCTGGGGTTGCAGAGGAGCAGGAGCAGGAAGCTGGGGTTGCAGAGGAGCAGGAAGCTGGGGTTGCAGAGGAGCAGGAAGCTTGGGGTTACAGAGGAGCAGGAGCAGGAAGCTGGGGTTGCAGAAGAGCAGGCAGCTAGGGGTTACAGAGGAGCAGGAAGCTAGCGGCCGCAGAGGAGCAGGAAGCTAGGAATTGCAGAGGAGCAGGAAGCTGGGGTTGCAGAGGAGAGGAGCAGGAAGATGGGGTTGCAGAGGAGCAGGAGCAGGAAACGGGTTGCAGAGGAGCAGGAAGCTGGGGTTGCAGAGGAGCAGGAGCAGGAAGCTGGGGTTGCAGAGGAGCAGGCAGCTAGGGGTTACAGAGGAGCAGGAAGCTAGCGGCCGCAGAGGAGCAGGAAGCTAGGAATTGCAGAGGAGCAGGAAGCTGGGGTTACAGAGGAGAGGAGCAGGAAGCTGGGGTTGCAGAGGAGCAGGAGCAGGAAACTGGGGTTGCAGAGGAGCAGGAAGCTGGGGTTGCAGAGGAGCAGGAGCAGGAAGCTAGGGGGTTACAAAGGTATAATAAACTGGAGCAATTATTTTACAAAAATAGCAACTTTTTGTCAATGTCATTGACTCCTGACCCTGTGGTCATTGTGAGCCAGTGATCACAGAGGGAGAATTATTATACTTGTGAAATCAATGCAGATTTCCCGCCGTAACACGCTGGCAGATACACTTACCTGGCCAGATCTCTGATGTGTATCAGCGGGAGGATGTTCTGGCCGTCACCAAATACTGGTAGGGCGGGGGTTTCTCCAAGCCACGCCTCCTGCACGCAGGAAACACAAACGCCATAATAAGCAAATCTGTATGGAAACGGTGCTGGATAATCTAGATAGATAGTCTAAACTGTTACTTTTAGTGCTTTTAAAGTCTCCTAAAATAAGTCCATGATTAGTAATGCAATATGCATTGTATTACGGTGACCATACGTCCCGCTTTACCCGGGACGCGTCCCGCCTTCGGGGGGCGCTGTCCCAGGCTGCATGAGGTCCCGGGAAACGTCCCGCTTTTAGCAGTGGGACGTCCCGGCCTCGGGACTCTGGCCACCGTACAATGAACTAGCCGCAGCGTCTCCTAGACGCTGCGCTAGTTCATTCCCCGCAGCCCCGCTCCAGCCTGCATTGTCCTCCACCGGCAGGCACAGGCAGAGCAGGGCTACGGGAAGATGGCGTCCGGAGGCGGAGCCCTGTACTGGAGACTATTTGTGTCTCCAGTACAGGGCTCCGCCTCCGGACGCCATCTTGCCGTAGCCCTGCTCTGCCTGTGAGAGGCTGAGCGGGAGATTGAAGATCGTCCAGGCCAGGGGGAGCTGCACACACCAGAGGCACCAGAGGCCGGCTGCGTGAGGGGACGTCTTCTGCCAGGTGAGTAAATGCTTTTTCTTGCAGGTGAAGTGTTTGCCCACATTGTGTACTTTTTGTACTGACATGTTTGCCCGCAGTGCGTTTATCTTGTACTGACATGTATGCCCGCAGTGTGTTTATCTTGTACTGACATGTATGCCCGCAGTGCGTTTATCTTGTACTGACATGTTTGCCCGCAGTGTGTTTATTTTGTGCTGACATGTATGCCCGCAGTGCGTTTATCTTGTACTGACATGTTTGCCCGCAGTGCGTTTATCTTGTACTGACATGTTTGCCCGCAGTGTGTTTATTTTGTGCTGACATATATGCCCGCAGTGCGTTTATCTTGTACTGACATGTTTGCCCGCAGTGCGTTTATCTTGTACTGACATGTTTGCCCGCAGTGTGTTTATTTTGTGCTGACATGTATGCCCGCAGTGCGTTTATCTTGTACTGACATGTTTGCCCGCAGTGCGTTTATCTTGTACTGACATGTTTGCCCGCAGTGCGTTTATCTTGTACTGACATGTTTGCCCGCAGTGCGTTTATCTTGTACTGACATGTTTGCCCGCAGTGCGTTTATCTTGTACTGACATGTTTGCCCGCTGTGCGTTTATTTTGTACTGACATGTTTGCCCCCATTGCGTTTATTTTATGCTGACATGTTGCCCGCAATGCGATTATTTTGTGCTGAAATGTTGCCCGCAATGCGTTTATTTTGTGCTGAAATGTTGCCTGCAATGCGTTTATTTTGTGCTGACATGTTGCCCATTGCGTTTATTTTGTGGTGTCTGGGGTAACTGTTGCTGCATTTATTATTTAATGGTCATAGTTGGCTGTGTTTGCTGCTTTGGGGTTATAGCATACTATTAAATAGCATCACACAGTTTCTGCACACCCATGATGTGAATCCACGTTTGACCACATCACGGCGTAAACACTGCTTTCTTATGCCTCGCTGTTGCATCATTACGTTAGCTCCGCCCATAAAATGTCATGGCCACGCCCATTTTTCGCGCACGCTGCAGACAACACATTTTTCGCCGCCGCACCCCCTATTTTTCGGCACGGCGCGCTCCGCGCGACGCAGCCGCCCCCCCCCCCCCCGTCCCAGGTTGAGCCTACAAAAATCTGGTCACTGTAATTGTATACTTGTTGCTATATACATTGCAGCCATGCCAGCAATGATAAGAGGAGTCATTTCTCCCAGGAAGGACCTGTTGTCTGAAACATGAACTCTACCATCATTGCTTCCTGGCTTATAGTCACACACTATCAGAGGTCCACAGGTCCCCAGCGCTCCCACCACCTGGTCCGGCGTCCGCAATCTACACCCGGAGGGCAGGCAGTCCACCAGGGAGACCACTCACAACCAGGAATGCTATCACGAGTGTGTAAACACCTGTATTCGTAATTTAAATGAGCTTTAATTAGTTTAGGAGTGTGGCGGGGACATAAGGGGCTATTTACCCATAAATCCGCGTCCTGCCTGCTTTCCAAATACCTAGCACGCGTCCCATTGGTTGCGTTACAAGCCTCGCCAACCCGCACTTCCTCCTTCCGGCTTGAAGGAGGAAATGCGAACAGTGAGGCTTGTAACGCAACCAATGATGTTTAAAGAATAAAACACCATCATCCAACAGCTCTGGATAGAGTTCTGCTTTAGCCAGTGTGGGAGGCATATATGACAGTCATGTGATGTAATGTGACAGTCATGTGATGTAATGTGACAGTCATGTGACGTAATGTGACAGTCATGTGATGTAATGTAATGTGACAGTCATGTGATGTAATGTGACAGTCATGTGATATAATGTGACAGTGATGTGATGTAATGTGACAGTCATGTGATATAATGTGACAGTCATGTGATGTAATGTGACAGTCATGTGATATAATGTGACAGTCATGTGATATAATGTGACAGTCATGTGATATAATGTGACAGTCATGTGATATGCTGCAGTCCTTTTTATTCTTTTTCAAAATTGGCATGCTAACATTGAAATCCCTACACCTAGGCCCCGAACACCTGAAGGATTTGTTGCAAGTTACTGCGTCACACCTCTCACAACCTCAGATCAAAAGAATCCATTAACTTGACCACGCCCAGAGTTCAACTAAACACCTTGGGAGCCAGAGCTTTCTGTCATGCTGCCCCTACCCTGTGGAATGCCTTGCCAAACTTAATCAAGACAGCTCCAACCCTGGACACGTTTAAATCATCAAAACTAAAAAAAAACCTGGTTAGTCTGGCATTTATGATCACATAACATTTCCCCTGTACACATCACTATGTACTGATCTGAGACATAACTATGCGTTTTGGGTCCTCGGGGAGAAAAGCGCTTTTTTTCGTTGCTGTTGCAAAAGCCCACCTTGAAGAAAGTGTGCAGGATTCCTTCTTCTGCCCCATATGGGAGGCCGGCAGCAATCACATAGGTGGAGAACTTGCCTTTATTCTAGGAAAGAAACACAACAAAGCTGCTCACATGTAGATAACACCTCCTGACAGCCTGTGGTCCAGCAGAATTCTCACATTCCTGGACCTAAATCATCTGTAAAGGGCACTTTCCCTTCCATTATAAAACAGCCATGAACAAGGACGGCTTCTTCCTGCTGGACGCACACTGGGGAAAATCACGGCTGTTTAGCTGCTACACAATGAACACTGAGAGGTGGGCACACAATGCATTCCTGATGGCCGCTCACAAATTGGCAATTTTCTTGCATTCGTTCACATTTCTATTTTTTGCGCCTGGAAAAATACTGCTTATGTTTTGCTCTCTTCTGCATGACTCAAGCGTTTTAACGTCAATGCCACAAACTTGTGTAAAAATCACACTTGTAAATGCAAATACAGTGAAATGTGATTTCAGTTCTTTGTAACCACAGCAATAGCTCTCTGTTTGGTGTACAGACTGCCCAGAAAATCCCACCTTGCAGCATGTATAATAAGCCACATAGAGCAGAAGCAAAAATTTCCAGAGAAATTCCAGTGGAAAAGACAAAGGGCTTGATTCACAAAGCTTTACGCGCGCACTGCACAGAGCGCAGGGCGCTCCGCGCAAAGTACCCATTACAGCCTATGGGACTTAGCGCGCAAAGCTTAGCGAGCTATCTAATGGAGAAATTCGGTGCTAACCTACTTAGCACCCTGGTTAGCACATCTAAAGACTATAGACGTGCTAAGTAGGTTAGCACCGCTTTGTGAACCAAGCCCATAGCCTGCCATGAAAGGCCCTGTCCTAATGCTGCCAAGACTGGTGGGTCTCAGGGTATAAAAAGTAGGGAAGCAAGTTGCAATAATGTTTGGCATTGGCCAAACTAAACCGAGAGAACTTAAAGGACAACTGAAGCGAGAGGGACATGGAGGCTGCCATGTTTATTTCCTTTTAAGCAATACCAGTTACCTGGCTATCCTGCTGATCCTCTGCCTCTAATGTGTTTAGCTATAGACCCTGAACAACCATGCAGAAAATCAGGTGTTTCTGACATTAATGTCAGTTCTGACATGATTATCTGCATGCTTGTTTCGGGTGTGATTCGGATACTACAGCAGCCAAACAGACCAGCAGGGCTGCTAGGCAACTGGTATTGTTTAAAAGGAAATAACTATGGCAGCCTCCATATACTTCTCACTTCAGTTGTCCTTTAAAGAGAAACAGTAACCAAGAATTGAACTTTATCCCAATCAGTAGCTGATACCCTCTTTTACATGAGAAATCTTTTCCTTTCCTCAAATGGATCATCAGGGGGCGCTGTATGGCTGATATTGTGGTGAGACCCCTCCCACCGTGTGATGTCAGGGCCATGGTCCTGGCAGTTTCCTGTCTGTGAACCTCACTGCATTGTGGAAAATATCTGTTTACAGCTGTTTCCAACTGCCAAAAAAGCAAGCAGCATCTCCTTCCACTGACATCACATGCTAGCAGTAAAAATGTCACCACCAGTGATAAATGTCAGAATGTAAATCAGGGAGAGGAAAGATTTTACAATGGGCAAACACTGACTAAATCATTTATACATAATTATTGTAAAAATGAAGCACTTTTTTTATTACATTATATTCACTGGAGTTCCGCTTTAACTAAAGGGATAATAGTATTGTGTTGCAGCATTGACTCTGCAGGTACTCACTGACTTCCCCATCTTAATGACGAGCTTTTCAACATTGATGTGATCCTTAAAGTTTAAGTGGCATTTCCTTCTCCGATAATCATCTTCAGTGAACGGGATTTCCGGATCATCCTGTAAAGAGAAGGCAGACGCTATTGTACATTGCATGTCACAGACACAAGGCAATACTGAGACAACACTCAATATTACGCAAAATCTCCCGCCAATCGGACCGATTCCCATCTGCATGAAATCACAACACGCGTATGATTCCCATAGACTGATAGCCGGTGCCGGTAGTCTATGGTGGGCGACACGCGCATGGAAACACGCTAAGGATGCAAAAAATTGTGCACAGGAAACCGCTGGTGTTTTCTGCAGACACTAGAGTGGCCTCTCCCTCTCTTACTGCTGTTCTGTTACCTCACATCTGTGTTCTGAGGTGACAGGAGCTGCTGTGAGGGGTGTGGCCTCTCCCTCTCTCACTGCTGTTCTGTGTTACCTCACATCTGTGTTCTGAGGTGACAGGAGCTGCTGTGAGGGGTGTGGCCTCTCCCTCTCTCACTGCAGTTCTGTGTTACCTCACATCTGTGTTCTGAGGTGACAGGAGCTGCTGTGAGGGGTGTGGCCTCTCCCTCTCTCACTGCAGTTCTGTGTTACCTCACATCTGTGTTCTGAGGTGACAGGAGCTGCTGTGAGGGGTGTGGCCTCTCCCTCTCTCACTGCAGTTCTGTGTTACCTCACATCTGTGATCTGAGGTGACAGGAGCTGCTGTGAGGGGTGTGGCCTCTCCCTCTCTCACTGTTCTGTGTTACCTCACATCTGTGATCTGAGGTGACAGGAGCTGCTGTGAGGGGTGTGGCCTCTCTCACTGCAGTTCTGTGTTACCTCACATCTGTGTTCTGAGGTGACAGGAGCTGCTGTGAGGGGTGTGGCCTCTCCCTCTCTCACTGCAGTTCTGTGTTACCTCACATCTGTGATCTGAGGTGACAGGAGCTGCTGTGAGGGGTGTGGCCTCTCCCTCTCTCACTGTTCTGTGTTACCTCACATCTGTGATCTGAGGTGACAGGAGCTGCTGTGAGGGGTGTGGCCTCTCTCACTGCAGTTCTGTGTTACCTCACATCTGTGATCTGAGGTGACAGGAGCTGCTGTGAGGGGTGTGCCTCTCCCTCTCTCACTGCTGTTCTGTGTTACCTCACATCTGTGATCTGAGGTGACAGGAGCTGCTGTGAGGGGTGTGGCCTCTCCCTCTCTCACTGCAGTTCTGTGTTACCTCACATCTGTGATCTGAGGTGACAGGAGCTGCTGTGAGGGGTGTGGCCTCTCCCTCTCTCACTGCAGTTCTGTGTTACCTCACATCTGTGTTCTGAGGTGACAGGAGCTGCTGTGAGGGGTGTGGCCTCTCCCTCTCTCACTGCTGTTCTGTGTTACCTCACATCTGTGATCTGAGGTGACAGGAGCTGCTGTGAGGGGTGTGGCCTCTCCCTCTCTCACTGTTCTGTGTTACCTCACATCTGTGATCTGAGGTGACAGGAGCTGCTGTGAGGGGTGTGGCCTCTCTCACTGCAGTTCTGTGTTACCTCACATCTGTGATCTGAGGTGACAGGAGCTGCTGTGAGGGGTGTGCCTCTCCCTCTCTCACTGCAGTTCTGTGTTACCTCACATCTGTGTTCTGAGGTGACAGGAGCTGCTGTGAGGGGTGTGGCCTCTCCCTCTCTCACTGCAGTTCTGTGTTACCTCACATCTGTGATCTGAGGTGACAGGAACTGCTGTGAGGTGTGTGGCCTCTCCCTCTCTCACTGCTGTTCTGTATTACCTCACATCTGTGATCTGAGGTGACAGGAGCTGCTGTGAGGGGTGTGGCCTCTCCCTCTCTCACTGCTGTTCTGTGTTACCTCACATCTGTGATCTGAGGTGACAGGAGCTGCTGTGAGGGGTGTGGCCTCTCCCTCTCTCACTGCTGTTCTGTATTACCTCACATCTGTGATCTGAGGTGACAGGAGCTGCAGTGAGGGTGTGGCCTCTCCCTCTCTCACTGCTGTTCTGTGTTACCTCACATCTGTGTTCTGAGGTGACAGGAGCTGCTGTGAGGGGTGTGGCCTCTCCCTCTCTCACTGCAGTTCTGTGTTACCTCACATCTGTGTTCTGAGGTGACAGGAGCTGCTGTGAGGGGTGTGGCCTCTCCCTCTCTCACTGCAGTTCTGTGTTACCTCACATCTGTGATCTGAGGTGACAGGAGCAGCTGTGAGGGGTGTGGCCTCTCCCTCTCTCACTGCTGTTCTGTGTTACCTCACATCTGTGATCTGAGGTGACAGGAGCTGCTGTGAGGGGTGTGGCCTCTCCCTCTCTCACTGCAGTTCTGTGTTACCTCACATCTGTGATCTGAGGTGACAGGAGCTGCTGTGAGGGGTGTGGCCTCTCCCTCTCTCACTGCTGTTCTGTGTTAGCTCACATCTGTGTTCTGAGGTGACAGGAGCTGCTGTGAGGGGTGTGGCCTCTCCCTCTCTCACTGCAGTTCTGTGTTACCTCACATCTGTGATCTGAGGTGACAGGAGCTGCTGTGAGGGGTGTGGCCTCTCCCTCTCTCACTGTTCTGTGTTACCTCACATCTGTGATCTGAGGTGACAGGAGCTGCTGTGAGGGGTGTGGCCTCTCTCACTGCAGTTCTGTGTTACCTCACATCTGTGATCTGAGGTGACAGGAGCTGCTGTGAGGGGTGTGGCCTCTCCCTCTCTCACTGCTGTTCTGTGTTACCTCACATCTGTGTTCTGAGGTGACAGGAGCTGCTGTGAGGGGTGTGGCCTCTCCCTCTCTCACTGCAGTTCTGTGTTACCTCACATCTGTGATCTGAGGTGACAGGAGCTGCTGTGAGGGGTGTGGCCTCTCCCTCTCTCACTGTTCTGTGTTACCTCACATCTGTGATCTGAGGTGACAGGAGCTGCTGTGAGGGGTGTGGCCTCTCTCACTGCAGTTCTGTGTTACCTCACATCTGTGATCTGAGGTGACAGGAGCTGCTGTGAGGGGTGTGCCTCTCCCTCTCTCACTGCTGTTCTGTGTTACCTCACATCTGTGATCTGAGGTGACAGGAGCTGCTGTGAGGGGTGTGGCCTCTCCCTCTCTCACTGCAGTTCTGTGTTACCTCACATCTGTGTTCTGAGGTGACAGGAGCTGCTGTGAGGGGTGTGGCCTCTCCCTCTCTCACTGCAGTTCTGTGTTACCTCACATCTGTGTTCTGAGGTGACAGGAGCTGCTGTGAGGGGTGTGGCCTCTCCCTCTCTCACTGCAGTTCTGTGTTACCTCACATCTGTGATCTGAGGTGACAGGAGCTGCTGTGAGGGGTGTGGCCTCTCCCTCTCTCACTGCTGTTCTGTGTTACCTCACATCTGTGATCTGAGGTGACAGGAGCTGCTGTGAGGGGTGTGGCCTCTCCCTCTCTCACTGCTGTTCTGTATTACCTCACATCTGTGATCTGAGGTGACAGGAGCTGCTGTGAGGGGTGTGGCCTCTCCCTCTCTCACTGCTGTTCTGTGTTACCTCACATCTGTGATCTGAGGTGACAGGAGCTGCTGTGAGGGGTGTGGCCTCTCCCTCTCTCACTGCTGTTCTGTATTACCTCACATCTGTGATCTGAGGTGACAGGAGCTGCAGTGAGGGTGTGGCCTCTCCCTCTCTCACTGCTGTTCTGTGTTACCTCACATCTGTGTTCTGAGGTGACAGGAGCTGCTGTGAGGGGTGTGGCCTCTCCCTCTCTCACTGCAGTTCTGTGTTACCTCACATCTGTGTTCTGAGGTGACAGGAGCTGCTGTGAGGGGTGTGGCCTCTCCCTCTCTCACTGCAGTTCTGTGTTACCTCACATCTGTGATCTGAGGTGACAGGAGCAGCTGTGAGGGGTGTGGCCTCTCCCTCTCTCACTGCTGTTCTGTGTTACCTCACATCTGTGATCTGAGGTGACAGGAGCTGCTGTGAGGGGTGTGGCCTCTCCCTCTCTCACTGCAGTTCTGTGTTACCTCACATCTGTGATCTGAGGTGACAGGAGCTGCTGTGAGGGGTGTGGCCTCTCCCTCTCTCACTGCTGTTCTGTGTTAGCTCACATCTGTGTTCTGAGGTGACAGGAGCTGCTGTGAGGGGTGTGGCCTCTCCCTCTCTCACTGCAGTTCTGTGTTACCTCACATCTGTGATCTGAGGTGACAGGAGCTGCTGTGAGGGGTGTGGCCTCTCCCTCTCTCACTGTTCTGTGTTACCTCACATCTGTGATCTGAGGTGACAGGAGCTGCTGTGAGGGGTGTGCCTCTCTCACTGCTGTACTGTGTTACCTTACATCTGTGTTCTGAGGTGACAGGAGCTGCTGTGAGGGGTGTGGCCTCTCCCTCTCTAACTGCAGTTCTGTGTTACCTCACATCTGTGTTCTGAGGTGACAGGAGCTGCTGTGAGGGGTGTGGCCTCTCTCACTGCTGTTCTGTGTTACCTCACATCTGTGATCTGAGGTGACAGGAGCTGCTGTGAGGGGTGTGCCTCTCCCTCTCTCACTGCTGTTCTGTGTTACCTCACATCTGTGATCTGAGGTGACAGGAGCTGATGTGAGGGGTGTGGCCTCTCCCTCTCTCACTGCAGTTCTGTGTTACCTCACATCTGTGTTCTGAGGTGACAGGAGCTGCTGTGAGGGGTGTGGCCTCTCTCACTGCTGTTCTGTGTTACCTCACATCTGTGATCTGAGGTGACAGGAGCTGCTGTGAGGGGTGTGGCCTCTCCCTCTCTCACTGCAGTTCTGTGTTACCTCACATCTGTGTTCTGAGGTGACAGGAGCTGCTGTGAGGGGTGTGCCTCTCTCACTGCTGTTCTGTGTTACCTCACATCTGTGATCTGAGGTGACAGGAGCTGCTGTGAGGGGTGTGGCCTCTCCCTCTCTCACTGCTGTTCTGTGTTACCTCACATCTGTGATCTGAGGTGACAGGAGCTGCTGTGAGGGGTGTGGCCTCTCTCACTGCTGTTCTGTGTTACCTCACATCTGTGATCTTAGGTGACAGGAGCTGCTGTGAGGGGTGTGGCCTCTCCCTCTCTCACTGCTGTTCTGTGTTACCTCACATCTGTGTTCTGAGGTGACAGGAGCTGCTGTGAGGGGTGTGGCCTCTCTCACTGCTGTTCTGTGTTACCTCACATCTGTGTTCTGAGGTGACAGGAGCTGCTGTGAGCGGTGTGCCTCTCTCACTGCTGTTCTGTGTTATCTCACATCTGTGTTCTGAGGTGACAGGAGGTGCTGTGAGGGGTGTGGCCTCTCCCTCTCTCACAGCTGTTCTGTGTTACCTCACATCTGTGATCTGAGGTGACAGGAGCTGCTGTGAGCGGTGTGCCTCTCTCACTGCTGTGCTGTGTTACCTCACATCTGTGTTCTGAGGTGACAGGAGCTGCTGTGAGGGGTGTGGCCTCTCCCTCTCTCACTGCTGTTCTGTGTTACCTCACATCTGTGTTCTGAGGTGGCAGGAGCTGCTGTGAGGGGTGTGGCCTCTCCCTCTCTCACTGCTGTTCTGTGTTACCTCACATCTGTGTTCTGAGGTGGCAGGAGCTGCTGTGAGGGGTGTGGCCTCTCCCTCTCTCACTGTTCTGTGTTACCTCACATCTGTGATCTGAGGTGACAGGAGCTGCTGTGAGGGGTGTGCCTCTCTCACTGCTGTTCTGTGTTACCTTACATCTGTGTTCTGAGGTGACAGGAGCTGCTGTGAGGGGTGTGGCCTCTCCCTCTCTCACTGCTGTTCTGTGTTACCTCACATCTGTGTTCTGAGGTGACAGGAGCTGCTGTGAGGGGTGTGCCTCTCTCACTGCTGTTCTGTGTTACCTCACATCTGTGATCTGAGGTGACAGGAGCTGCTGTGAGGGGTCACATAAATATGGGCGCAGTGCGCACTGATATACTTGGGAGTCGCTCGATAAAATTGCAGGCCATGCAGGGGCGGATTTATGGAACGGCGGCTCCCCTCCCCCAGAGCCTCCCCCCTTCCCTATGCAGAGTCTCGAGCAGAGCGTAAATAAGAGGTTACTCCCCCAGCTCTCTACATTCCACTGACCAGATCTCCCTTCAGTCGGGGCATCTTTAGCTACCTAATACTTGGAGGTAACTCAAGCTACTTAATATTGAGGGTACTTCTTGTTACCTAATACTAAGGGGCACCTGTGGCTACCTAGGCCGGGAAGGGGAAGTAGGGAGAAGGTGAAAGCTGGACCAGACAGCACAATTATAGTGCGATTTGGCGGGGGTTTGTAGGTTCATGGTGGGCGGAGTCTAGGGTGCCAGAAAACCTGTGCCTGTGATGTAAATCTGGGCCTGAGGCCATGGGACTGCACACTATAGAAACTGTGACTATACATATAAAATTAGCGGACGCCACGGCACCTGCTATTGATAGCTGCAGTTTTCTATAGTGGGCGGTACCGGCACCTGCTATTTATAGCTGCAGTTTTCTATAGTGGGCGGTCCCGGTACCTGCTATTTTGTCAGGCGAGTCCGGGGCCCAACTTTACTGTTACACCCGCTATTAGCAACATTTCACTACATGGATGGGTATGGCGGCACCCATTAGTGTTAGGTATAGATTGGGGAGGATTAGTGTTAGGAGTCTGTGTGGGGTGGCTGGGGTTAGGCATATATAGGAGAGTTAGTGTTAATGGAAACTATCAATACCTAAGTGCTCTACAATGACAATGTACAAATAATGTCCAAGTAGCAGTGTAAACATTTTCCTACTACTGAAAGTAAGCAGATGCAGGCAGTCATAAGAAAGCAGAGCAGAAAGTAAGCAGATGCAGGCAGTCATAAGAAAGCAGAGCAGAAAGTAAGCAGATGCAGGTAGTCATAAGAAAGCAGAGCAGAAAGTAAGCAGATGCGGCAGTCATAAGAAAGCAGAGCAGAAAGTAAGCAGATGCGGCAGTCATAAGAAAGCAGAGCAGAAAGTAAGCAGATGCAGGCAGTCATAAGAAAGCAGAGCAGAAAGTAAGCAGATGTGGCAGTCGTAAGAAAGAAGAGCTGAAGGTAAGCAGATGCGGCAGTCATAAGACAGCAGAGCAGAAAGTAAGCAGATGCAGGCAGTCATAAGAAAGCAGAGCAGAAAGTAAGCAGATGCAGGTAGTCATAAGAAAGCAGAGCAGAAAGTAAGCAGATGCAGGTAGTCATAAGAAAGCAGAGCAGAAAGTAAGCAGATGCAGGTAGTCATAAGAAAGCAGAGCAGAAAGTAAGCAGATGCGGCAGTCATAAGAAAGCAGAGCAGAAAGTAAGCAGATGCAGGCAGTCATAAGAAAGCAGAGCAGAAAGTAAGCAGATGCGGCAGTCGTAAGAAAGAAGAGCTGAAGGTAAGCAGATGCGGCAGTCATAAGACAGCAGAGCAGAAAGTAAGCAGATGCAGGCAGTCATAAGAAAGCAGAGCAGAAAGTAAGCAGATGCGGCAGTCATAAGAAAGAAGAGCTGAAGGTAAGCAGATGCGGCAGTCATAAGAAAGCAGGAATGAAAGTAAGCAGATGCGAAAGTCATAAGAAAGCAGAGCTGAAAGTAAGCAGATGCGGGCAGTCATAAGAAAGCAGGAATGAAAGTAAACAGATGCAGGCAGTCATAAGAAAGCAGAGCTGAAAGTAAGCAGATGCAGGCAGCCATAAGAAAGCAGGAATGAAAGTAAGCAGATGTGGCAGCCATAAGAAAGCAGGAATGAAAGTAAGCAGATGCGGCAGTCATAAGAAAGCTGGAATGAAAGTAAGCAGATGCAGCAGTCATAAGAAAGCAGGAATGAAAGTAAGCAGATGCAGGCACTCATAAGAAAGCAGGAATGAAAGTAAGCAGATGCAGGCAGTCATAAGAAAGCAGGAATGAAAGTAAGCAGATGCAGGCAGTCATAAGAAAGCAGGAATGAAAGTAAGCAGATGCAGGCACTCATAAGAAAGCAGGAATGAAAGTAAGCAGATGCAGGCAGTCATAAGAAAGCTGGAATGAAAGTAAACAGATGCAGGCAGTCATAAGAAAGCAGGAATGAAAGTAAGCAGATGCAAGCAGTCATAAGAAAGCAGGAATGAAAGTAAATAGATGCAGGCAGTCATAAGAAAGCAGGAATGAAAGTAAGCAGATGCCAGCAGTCATAAGAAAGCAGGAATGAAAGTAAATAGATGCAGGCATTCATAAGAAAGCAGGAATGAAAGTAAGCAGATGCGGCAGTCAAAAGAAAGCAGAGCTGAAGGTAAGCAGATGCAGGCAGTCATAAGAAAGCAGGAATGAAAGTAAGCAGATGCAGGCAGTCATAAGAAAGCAGAGCTGAAAGTAAGCAGATGCAGGCAGTCATAAGAAAGCAGGAATGAAAGTAAGCAGATGCGGCAGTCATAAGAAAGCAGGAATGAAAGTAAGCAGATGTGGCAGTCATAAGAAAGCAGGAATGAAAGTAAGCAGATGCAGGCAGTCATAAGAAAGCAGGAATGAAAGTAAGCAGATGCAGGCAGTCATAAGAAAGAAGAGCTGAAGGTAAGCAGATGCAGGCAGTCATAACAAAGCAGAATGAAAGTAAGTAGATGCAGGCAGTCATAAGAAAGCAGGAATGAAAGTAAACAGATGCATGCAGTCATAAGAAAGCAGAGCTGAAGGTAAGCAGATGCAGCAGTCATAAGAAAGCAGGAATGAAAGTAAGCAGATGCAGGCAGTCATAAGAAAGCAGGAATGAAAGTAAGCAGATGCAGGCAGTCATAAGAAAGCAGGAATGAAAGTAAACAGATGCAGGCAGTCATAAGAAAGCAGCGCTGAAGGTAAGCAGATGCGGGCAGTCATAAGAAAGCAGGAATGAAAGTAAGCAGATGCGGACAGTCATAAGAAACTGGAATGAAAGTAAGCAGATGCAGGCAGTCATAAGAAAGCAGGAATGAAAGTAAGCAGATGCGGCAGTCATAAGAAAGCAGGAATGAAAGTAAGCAGATGCGGACAGTCATAAGAAACTGGAATGAAAGTAAGCAGATGCAGGCAGTCATAAGAAAGCAGGAATGAAAGTAAGCAGATGCAGGCAGTCATAAGAAAGCAGGAATGAAAGTAAGCAGATGCAGGCAGTCATAAGAAAGCAGCGCTGAAGGTAAGCAGATGCGGGCAGTCATAAGAAAGCAGGAATGAAAGTAAGCAGATGCAGGCAGTCATAAGAAAGCAGGAATGAAAGTAAGCAGATGCGGCAGTCATAAGAAAGCAGAAATGAAAGTAAGCAGATGCGGCAGTCATAAGAAAGCAGGAATGAAAGTAAGCAGATGCGGACAGTCATAAGAAACTGGAATGAAAGTAAGCAGATGCAGGCAGTCATAAGAAAGCAGGAATGAAAGTAAGCAGATGCAGGCAGTCATAAGAAAGCAGGAATGAAAGTAAGCAGATGCAGGCAGTCATAAGAAAGCAGCGCTGAAGGTAAGCAGATGCGGGCAGTCATAAGAAAGCAGGAATGAAAGTAAGCAGATGCGGACAGTCATAAGAAACTGGAATGAAAGTAAGCAGATGCAGGCAGTCATAAGAAAGCAGGAATGAAAGTAAGCAGATGCGGCAGTCATAAGAAAGCAGAAATGAAAGTAAGCAGATGCGGCAGTCATAAGAAAGCAGGAATGAAAGTAAGCAGATGCAGGCAGTCCTAAGAAAGAATGAATGAAAGTAAGCAGATGCAGGCACTCATAAGAAAGCAGGAATGAAAGTAAGCAGATGCAGGCAGTCATAAGAAAGCTGGAATGAAAGTAAACAGATGCAGGCAGTCATAAGAAAGCAGGAATGAAAGTAAGCAGATGCAAGCAGTCATAAGAAAGCAGGAATGAAAGTAAATAGATGCAGGCAGTCATAAGAAAGCAGGAATGAAAGTAAGCAGATGCCAGCAGTCATAAGAAAGCAGGAATGAAAGTAAATAGATGCAGGCATTCATAAGAAAGCAGGAATGAAAGTAAGCAGATGCGGCAGTCAAAAGAAAGCAGAGCTGAAGGTAAGCAGATGCAGGCAGTCATAAGAAAGCAGGAATGAAAGTAAGCAGATGCAGGCAGTCATAAGAAAGCAGAGCTGAAAGTAAGCAGATGCAGGCAGTCATAAGAAAGCAGGAATGAAAGTAAGCAGATGCGGCAGTCATAAGAAAGCAGGAATGAAAGTAAGCAGATGTGGCAGTCATAAGAAAGCAGGAATGAAAGTAAGCAGATGCAGGCAGTCATAAGAAAGCAGGAATGAAAGTAAGCAGATGCAGGCAGTCATAAGAAAGAAGAGCTGAAGGTAAGCAGATGCAGGCAGTCATAACAAAGCAGAATGAAAGTAAGTAGATGCAGGCAGTCATAAGAAAGCAGGAATGAAAGTAAACAGATGCATGCAGTCATAAGAAAGCAGAGCTGAAGGTAAGCAGATGCAGCAGTCATAAGAAAGCAGGAATGAAAGTAAGCAGATGCAGGCAGTCATAAGAAAGCAGGAATGAAAGTAAGCAGATGCAGGCAGTCATAAGAAAGCAGGAATGAAAGTAAACAGATGCAGGCAGTCATAAGAAAGCAGCGCTGAAGGTAAGCAGATGCGGGCAGTCATAAGAAAGCAGGAATGAAAGTAAGCAGATGCGGACAGTCATAAGAAACTGGAATGAAAGTAAGCAGATGCAGGCAGTCATAAGAAAGCAGGAATGAAAGTAAGCAGATGCGGCAGTCATAAGAAAGCAGAAATGAAAGTAAGCAGATGCGGCAGTCATAAGAAAGCAGGAATGAAAGTAAGCAGATGCAGGCAGTCCTAAGAAAGAATGAATGAAAGTAAGCAGATGCAGGCAGTCATAAGAAAGCAGGAATGAAAGTAAGCAGATGCAGGCAGTCACAAGAAAGCAGAGCTGAAGGTAAGCAGATGCAGGCAGTCATAACAAAGCAGGAATGAAAGTAAACAGATGCAGGCAGTCATAAGAAAGCAGGAATGAAAGTAAGCAGATGCCGGCACTCATAAGAAAGCAGGAATGAAAGTAAGCAGATGCGGCAGTCATAAGAAAGCAGGAATGAAATTAAGCAGATGCGGACAGTTATAAGAAAGCAGGAATGAAAGTAAGCAGATGCCGGCAGTCATAAGAAAGCAGGAATGAAAGTAAGCAGATGCAGGGATTCATAAGAAAGCAGGAATGAAAGTAAGCAGATGCAGGCAGTCATAAGAAAGCAGGAATGAAAGTAAGCAGATGTGGCAGTCATAAGAAAGCAGGAATGAAAGTAAGCAGATGCAGGCAGTCATAAGAAATCAGGAATGAAAGTAAGCAGATGCAGGCAGTCATAAGAAAGCAGGAATGAAAGTAAGCAGATGCAGGCAGTCATAAGAAAGCAGGAATGAAAGTATGCAGATGCAGGCAGTCATAAAAAAGCAGGAATGAAAGTAAGCAGATGCAGGCAGTCATAAGAAAGCAGGAATGAAAGTAATCAGATGCAGGCAGTCATAAGAAAGCAGGAATGAAAGTAATCAGATGCAGGCAGTCATAAGAAAGAAGAGCTGAAGGTAAGCAGATGCAGGCAGTCATAACAAAGCAGAATGAAAGTAAGTAGATGCAGGCAGTCATAAGAAAGCAGGAATGAAAGTAAACAGATGCATGCAGTCATAAGAAAGCAGAGCTGAAGGTAAGCAGATGCAGCAGTCATAAGAAAGCAGGAATGAAAGTAAGCAGATGCAGGCAGTCATAAGAAAGCAGGAATGAAAGTAAGCAGATGCAGGCAGTCATAAGAAAGCAGGAATGAAAGTAAACAGATGCAGGCAGTCATAAGAAAGCAGCGCTGAAGGTAAGCAGATGCGGGCAGTCATAAGAAAGCAGGAATGAAAGTAAGCAGATGCGGACAGTCATAAGAAACTGGAATGAAAGTAAGCAGATGCAGGCAGTCATAAGAAAGCAGGAATGAAAGTAAGCAGATGCGGCAGTCATAAGAAAGCAGAAATGAAAGTAAGCAGATGCGGCAGTCATAAGAAAGCAGGAATGAAAGTAAGCAGATGCAGGCAGTCATAAGAAAAAATGAATGAAAGTAAGCAGATGCAGGCAGTCATAAGAAAGCATGAATGAAAGTAAGCAGATGCAGGCAGTCACAAGAAAGCAGAGCTGAAGGTAAGCAGATGCAGGCAGTCATAACAAAGCAGGAATGAAAGTAAACAGATGCAGGCAGTCATAAGAAAGCAGGAATGAAAGTAAGCAGATGCCGGCACTCATAAGAAAGCAGGAATGAAAGTAAGCAGATGCGGCAGTCATAAGAAAGCAGGAATGAAAGTAAGCAGATGCGGACAGTCATAAGAAAGCAGGAATGAAAGTAAGCAGATGCCGGCAGTCATAAGAAAGCAGGAATGAAAGTAAGCAGATGCAGGGATTCATAAGAAAGCAGGAATGAAAGTAAGCAGATGCAGGCAGTCATAAGAAAGCAGGAATGAAAGTAAGCAGATGTGGCAGTCATAAGAAAGCAGGAATGAAAGTAAGCAGATGCAGGCAGTCATAAGAAATCAGGAATGAAAGTAAGCAGATGCAGGCAGTCATAAGAAAGCAGGAATGAAAGTAAGCAGATGCAGGCACTCATAAGAAAGCAGGAATGAAAGTAAGCAGATGCAGGCAGTCATAAGAAAGCAGAGCAGAAAGTAAGCAGATGCAGGCAGTCATAAGAAAGCAGGAATGAAAGTAAGCAGATGTGGCAGTCATAAGAAAGCAGAGCTGAAAGTAAGCAGATGCAGGCAGCCATAAGAAAGCAGGAATGAAAGTAAGCAGATGTGGCAGTCATAAGAAAGAAGGAATGAAAGTAAGCAGATGCGGGCAGTTATAAGAAAGCAGGAATGAAAGTAAGCAGATGCGGGCAGTCATAAGAAAGCAGGAATGAAATTAAGCAGATGCAGGCAGTCATAAGAAAGCAGGAATGAAAGTAAGCAGATGCAGGCAGTCATAAGAAAGCAGGAATGAAAGTAAGCAGATGCAGGCAGTCATAAGAAAGCAGGAATGAAAGTAAGCAGATGCATGCAGTCATAAGAAAGCAGGAATGAAAATAAGCATATCGGGCAGTCATAAGAAAGCAGGAATGAAAGTAAGCAGATGCGGCAGTCATAAGAAAGCAGGAATGAAAGTAAGCAGATGCGGACAGTCATAAGAAAGCAGGAATGAAAGTAAGCAGATGCAGGCAGTCATAAGAAAGCAGGAATGAAAGTAAGCAGATGCCGGCACTCATAAGAAAGCAGGAATGAAAGTAAGCAGATGCGGCAGTCATAAGAAAGCAGGAATGAAAGTAAGCAGATGCGGACAGTCATAAGAAAGCAGGAATGAAAGTAAGCAGATGCCGGCAGTCATAAGAAAGCAGGAATGAAAGTAAGCAGATGTGGCAGTCATAAGAAAGCAGGAATGAAAGTAAGCAGATGCAGGCAGTCATAAGAAATCAGGTATGAAAGTAAGCAGATGCAGGCAGTCATAAGAAAGCAGGAATGAAAGTAATCAGATGCAGGCACTCATAAGAAAGCAGAAATGAAAGTAAGCAGATGCAGGCAGTCATAAGAAAGCAGAGCAGAAAGTAAGCAGATGCAGGCAGTCATAAGAAAGCAGGAATGAAAGTAAGCAGATGTGGCAGTCATAAGAAAGCAGAGCTGAAAGTAAGCAGATGCAGGCAGCCATAAGAAAGCAGGAATGAAAGTAAGCAGGTGCGGGCAGTTATAAGAAAGCAGGAATGAAAGTAAGCAGATGCGGGCAGTCATAAGAAAGCAGGAATGAAATTAAGCAGATGCAGGCAGTCATAAGAAAGCAGGAATGAAAGTAAGCAGATGCAGGCAGTCATAAGAAAGCAGGAATGAAAGTAAGCAGATGCAGGCAGTCATAAGAAAGCAGGAATGAAAGTAAGCAGATGCAGGCAGTCATAAGAAAGCAGGAATGAAAGTAAGCAGATGCAGGCAGTCATAAGAAAGCAGGAACGAAAGTAAGCAGATGCAGGCAGTCATAAGAAAGCAGGAATGAAAGTAAGCAGATGCATGCAGTCATAAGAAAGCAGGAATGAAAGTAAGCATATCAGGCAGTCATAAGAAAGCAGGAATGAAAGTAAGCAGATGTGGCAGTCATAAGAAAGCAGGAATGAAAGTAAGCAGATGCGGCAGTCATAAGAAAGCTGGAATGAAAGTAAGCAGATGCCGCAGTCATAAGAAAGCAGGAATGAAAGTAAGCAGATGCAGGCAGTCATAGGAAAGCAGGAATGAAAGTAAGCAGATGCGGGCAGTTATAAGAAAGCAGGAATGAAAGTAAGCAGATGCAGGCAGTCATAAGAAAGCAGGAATGAAATTAAGCAGATGCAGGCAGTCATAAGAAAGCAGGAATGAAATTAAGCAGATGCAGGCAGTCATAAGAAAGCAGGAATGAAAGTAAGCAGATGCAGGCAGTCATAAGAAAGCAGGAATGAAAGTAAGCAGATGCAGGCAGTCATAAGAAAGCAGGAATGAAAGTAAGCAGATGCAGGCAGTCATAAGAAAGCAGGAATGGAAGTAAGCAGATGCATGCAGTCATAAGAAAGCAGGAATGAAAGTAAGCATATCAGGCAGTCATAAGAAAGCAGGAATGAAAGTAAGCAGATGCGGCAGTCATAAGAAAGCAGGAATGAAAGTAAGCAGATGCGGACAGTCATAAGAAAGCAGGAATGAAAGTAAGCAGATGCAGGCAGTCATAAAAAAGCAGGAATGAAAGTAAGCAGATGCAGGCAGTCATAAGAAAGCAGGAATGAAAGTAAGCAGATGCAGGCAGTCATAAGAAAGCAGGAATGAAAGTAAACAGATGCAGGCAGTCATAAGAAAGCAGGAATGAAAGTAAGCAGATGCAGGCAGTCATAAGAAATCAGGATTGAAAGTAAGCAGATGCAGGCAGTCATAAGAAATCAGGATTGAAAGTAAGCAGATGCAGGCAGCCATAAGAAAGCAGGAATGAAAGTAAGCAGATGCGGCAGTCATAAGAAAGCAGGAATGAAAGTAAGCAGATGCGGCAGTCATAAGAAAGCAGGAATTAAAGTAAGTAAGTGCAGGCAGTCATAAGAAAGCAGGAATGAAAGTAAGCAGATGCCGGCAGTCATAAGAAAGCAGGAATGAAAGTAAGCAGATGCAGGCAGCCATAAGAAAGCAGGAATGAAAGTAAGCAGATGCGGGCAGTCATAAGAAAGCAGGAATGAAAGTAAGCAGATGCATGCAGTCATAAGAAAGCAGGAATGAAAGTAAGCATATCAGGCAGTCATAAGAAAGCAGGAATGAAAGTAAGCAGATGCGGCAGTCATAAGAAAGCTGGAATGAAAGTAAGCAGATGCCGCAGTCATAAGAAAGCAGGAATGAAAGTAAGCAGATGCGGGCAGTCATAAGAAAGCAGGAATGAAAGTAAGCAGATGCATGCAGTCATAAGAAAGCAGGAATGAAAGTAAGCATATCAGGCAGTCATAAGAAAGCAGGAATGAAAGTAAGCAGATGCAGGCAGTCATAAGAAAGCAGGAATGAAAGTAAGCAGATGCGGCAGTCATAAGAAAGCAGGAATGAAAGTAAGCAGATGCGGACAGTCATAAGAAACTGGAATGAAAGTAAGCAGATGCAGGCAGTCATAAGAAAGCAGGAATGAAAGTAAGCAGATGCGGCAGTCATAAGAAAGCAGAAATGAAAGTAAGCAGATGCGGCAGTCATAAGAAAGCAGGAATGAAAGTAAGCAGATGCAGGCAGTCCTAAGAAAGAATGAATGAAAGTAAGCAGATGCAGGCAGTCATAAGAAAGCAGGAATGAAAGTAAGCAGATGCAGGCAGTCACAAGAAAGCAGAGCTGAAGGTAAGCAGATGCAGGCAGTCATAACAAAGCAGGAATGAAAGTAAACAGATGCAGGCAGTCATAAGAAAGCAGGAATGAAAGTAAGCAGATGCCGGCACTCATAAGAAAGCAGGAATGAAAGTAAGCAGATGCGGCAGTCATAAGAAAGCAGGAATGAAATTAAGCAGATGCGGACAGTTATAAGAAAGCAGGAATGAAAGTAAGCAGATGCCGGCAGTCATAAGAAAGCAGGAATGAAAGTAAGCAGATGCAGGGATTCATAAGAAAGCAGGAATGAAAGTAAGCAGATGCAGGCAGTCATAAGAAAGCAGGAATGAAAGTAAGCAGATGTGGCAGTCATAAGAAAGCAGGAATGAAAGTAAGCAGATGCAGGCAGTCATAAGAAATCAGGAATGAAAGTAAGCAGATGCAGGCAGTCATAAGAAAGCAGGAATGAAAGTAAGCAGATGCAGGCAGTCATAAGAAAGCAGGAATGAAAGTATGCAGATGCAGGCAGTCATAAAAAAGCAGGAATGAAAGTAAGCAGATGCAGGCAGTCATAAGAAAGCAGGAATGAAAGTAATCAGATGCAGGCAGTCATAAGAAAGCAGGAATGAAAGTAATCAGATGCAGGCAGTCATAAGAAAGAAGAGCTGAAGGTAAGCAGATGCAGGCAGTCATAACAAAGCAGAATGAAAGTAAGTAGATGCAGGCAGTCATAAGAAAGCAGGAATGAAAGTAAACAGATGCATGCAGTCATAAGAAAGCAGAGCTGAAGGTAAGCAGATGCAGCAGTCATAAGAAAGCAGGAATGAAAGTAAGCAGATGCAGGCAGTCATAAGAAAGCAGGAATGAAAGTAAGCAGATGCAGGCAGTCATAAGAAAGCAGGAATGAAAGTAAACAGATGCAGGCAGTCATAAGAAAGCAGCGCTGAAGGTAAGCAGATGCGGGCAGTCATAAGAAAGCAGGAATGAAAGTAAGCAGATGCGGACAGTCATAAGAAACTGGAATGAAAGTAAGCAGATGCAGGCAGTCATAAGAAAGCAGGAATGAAAGTAAGCAGATGCGGCAGTCATAAGAAAGCAGAAATGAAAGTAAGCAGATGCGGCAGTCATAAGAAAGCAGGAATGAAAGTAAGCAGATGCAGGCAGTCATAAGAAAAAATGAATGAAAGTAAGCAGATGCAGGCAGTCATAAGAAAGCATGAATGAAAGTAAGCAGATGCAGGCAGTCACAAGAAAGCAGAGCTGAAGGTAAGCAGATGCAGGCAGTCATAACAAAGCAGGAATGAAAGTAAACAGATGCAGGCAGTCATAAGAAAGCAGGAATGAAAGTAAGCAGATGCCGGCACTCATAAGAAAGCAGGAATGAAAGTAAGCAGATGCGGCAGTCATAAGAAAGCAGGAATGAAAGTAAGCAGATGCGGACAGTCATAAGAAAGCAGGAATGAAAGTAAGCAGATGCCGGCAGTCATAAGAAAGCAGGAATGAAAGTAAGCAGATGCAGGGATTCATAAGAAAGCAGGAATGAAAGTAAGCAGATGCAGGCAGTCATAAGAAAGCAGGAATGAAAGTAAGCAGATGTGGCAGTCATAAGAAAGCAGGAATGAAAGTAAGCAGATGCAGGCAGTCATAAGAAATCAGGAATGAAAGTAAGCAGATGCAGGCAGTCATAAGAAAGCAGGAATGAAAGTAAGCAGATGCAGGCACTCATAAGAAAGCAGGAATGAAAGTAAGCAGATGCAGGCAGTCATAAGAAAGCAGAGCAGAAAGTAAGCAGATGCAGGCAGTCATAAGAAAGCAGGAATGAAAGTAAGCAGATGTGGCAGTCATAAGAAAGCAGAGCTGAAAGTAAGCAGATGCAGGCAGCCATAAGAAAGCAGGAATGAAAGTAAGCAGATGTGGCAGTCATAAGAAAGAAGGAATGAAAGTAAGCAGATGCGGGCAGTTATAAGAAAGCAGGAATGAAAGTAAGCAGATGCGGGCAGTCATAAGAAAGCAGGAATGAAATTAAGCAGATGCAGGCAGTCATAAGAAAGCAGGAATGAAAGTAAGCAGATGCAGGCAGTCATAAGAAAGCAGGAATGAAAGTAAGCAGATGCAGGCAGTCATAAGAAAGCAGGAATGAAAGTAAGCAGATGCATGCAGTCATAAGAAAGCAGGAATGAAAATAAGCATATCGGGCAGTCATAAGAAAGCAGGAATGAAAGTAAGCAGATGCGGCAGTCATAAGAAAGCAGGAATGAAAGTAAGCAGATGCGGACAGTCATAAGAAAGCAGGAATGAAAGTAAGCAGATGCAGGCAGTCATAAGAAAGCAGGAATGAAAGTAAGCAGATGCCGGCACTCATAAGAAAGCAGGAATGAAAGTAAGCAGATGCGGCAGTCATAAGAAAGCAGGAATGAAAGTAAGCAGATGCGGACAGTCATAAGAAAGCAGGAATGAAAGTAAGCAGATGCCGGCAGTCATAAGAAAGCAGGAATGAAAGTAAGCAGATGTGGCAGTCATAAGAAAGCAGGAATGAAAGTAAGCAGATGCAGGCAGTCATAAGAAATCAGGTATGAAAGTAAGCAGATGCAGGCAGTCATAAGAAAGCAGGAATGAAAGTAATCAGATGCAGGCACTCATAAGAAAGCAGAAATGAAAGTAAGCAGATGCAGGCAGTCATAAGAAAGCAGAGCAGAAAGTAAGCAGATGCAGGCAGTCATAAGAAAGCAGGAATGAAAGTAAGCAGATGTGGCAGTCATAAGAAAGCAGAGCTGAAAGTAAGCAGATGCAGGCAGCCATAAGAAAGCAGGAATGAAAGTAAGCAGGTGCGGGCAGTTATAAGAAAGCAGGAATGAAAGTAAGCAGATGCGGGCAGTCATAAGAAAGCAGGAATGAAATTAAGCAGATGCAGGCAGTCATAAGAAAGCAGGAATGAAAGTAAGCAGATGCAGGCAGTCATAAGAAAGCAGGAATGAAAGTAAGCAGATGCAGGCAGTCATAAGAAAGCAGGAATGAAAGTAAGCAGATGCAGGCAGTCATAAGAAAGCAGGAATGAAAGTAAGCAGATGCAGGCAGTCATAAGAAAGCAGGAACGAAAGTAAGCAGATGCAGGCAGTCATAAGAAAGCAGGAATGAAAGTAAGCAGATGCATGCAGTCATAAGAAAGCAGGAATGAAAGTAAGCATATCAGGCAGTCATAAGAAAGCAGGAATGAAAGTAAGCAGATGTGGCAGTCATAAGAAAGCAGGAATGAAAGTAAGCAGATGCGGCAGTCATAAGAAAGCTGGAATGAAAGTAAGCAGATGCCGCAGTCATAAGAAAGCAGGAATGAAAGTAAGCAGATGCAGGCAGTCATAGGAAAGCAGGAATGAAAGTAAGCAGATGCGGGCAGTTATAAGAAAGCAGGAATGAAAGTAAGCAGATGCAGGCAGTCATAAGAAAGCAGGAATGAAATTAAGCAGATGCAGGCAGTCATAAGAAAGCAGGAATGAAATTAAGCAGATGCAGGCAGTCATAAGAAAGCAGGAATGAAAGTAAGCAGATGCAGGCAGTCATAAGAAAGCAGGAATGAAAGTAAGCAGATGCAGGCAGTCATAAGAAAGCAGGAATGAAAGTAAGCAGATGCAGGCAGTCATAAGAAAGCAGGAATGGAAGTAAGCAGATGCATGCAGTCATAAGAAAGCAGGAATGAAAGTAAGCATATCAGGCAGTCATAAGAAAGCAGGAATGAAAGTAAGCAGATGCGGCAGTCATAAGAAAGCAGGAATGAAAGTAAGCAGATGCGGACAGTCATAAGAAAGCAGGAATGAAAGTAAGCAGATGCAGGCAGTCATAAAAAAGCAGGAATGAAAGTAAGCAGATGCAGGCAGTCATAAGAAAGCAGGAATGAAAGTAAGCAGATGCAGGCAGTCATAAGAAAGCAGGAATGAAAGTAAACAGATGCAGGCAGTCATAAGAAAGCAGGAATGAAAGTAAGCAGATGCAGGCAGTCATAAGAAATCAGGATTGAAAGTAAGCAGATGCAGGCAGTCATAAGAAATCAGGATTGAAAGTAAGCAGATGCAGGCAGCCATAAGAAAGCAGGAATGAAAGTAAGCAGATGCGGCAGTCATAAGAAAGCAGGAATGAAAGTAAGCAGATGCGGCAGTCATAAGAAAGCAGGAATTAAAGTAAGTAAGTGCAGGCAGTCATAAGAAAGCAGGAATGAAAGTAAGCAGATGCCGGCAGTCATAAGAAAGCAGGAATGAAAGTAAGCAGATGCAGGCAGCCATAAGAAAGCAGGAATGAAAGTAAGCAGATGCGGGCAGTCATAAGAAAGCAGGAATGAAAGTAAGCAGATGCATGCAGTCATAAGAAAGCAGGAATGAAAGTAAGCATATCAGGCAGTCATAAGAAAGCAGGAATGAAAGTAAGCAGATGCAGGCAGTCATAAGAAAGCAGGAATGAAAGTAAGCAGATGCGGCAGTCATAAGAAAGCAGGAATGAAAGTAAGCAGATGCGGACAGTCATAAGAAAGCAGGAATGAAAGTAAGCAGATGCAGGCGGTCATAAGAAAGCAGGAATGAAAGTAAGCAGATGCAGGCAGTCATAAGAAAGCAGGAATGAAAGTAAGCAGATGCAGGCAGTCATAAGAGAGCAGGAATGAAAGTAAGCAGATGCAGGCAGTCATAAGAAAGCAGGAATGAAAGTAAGCAGATGCAGGCAGTCATAAGAAAGCAGGAATGAAAGTAAGCAGATGCAGGCAGTCATAAGAAAGCAGGAATGAAAGTAAGCAGATGCAGGCAGTCATAAGAGAGCAGGAATGAAAGTAAGCAGATGCAGGCAGTCATGGCACGTACCGGGTCCAGGGGCTTGCTGCGGGCCCACGTCATCACTGTACTTATCAATATGAACAATTTTTGGCTCTCAAAGTTTTCGATCTCCGTGTGAAGTGCTACATGAGGAAGTAATAAATGTCAGGTCAATAAATGTACAGCCAGACTGATGATGCAATGATGATTTTCAAGCAGCTATGATGAAATACAATTAATACTTTTTAATAAGGAAAATAATAAAGAATGATCATGTGATTTTTGCTTAGAGCTCCCCCTGTTGGTCAGACTGGGAAACATTGTAAATTGGCATTTGGTTTTCTCGCTACAACAGTTGTTAATAATGAGTAAGTCTTGGTTCCCCACTTGGGGCGATTAAGGTGCGCTTGTTGATCACCAGCGATCAGCAGAGCGATAGTGCAGAGTCATCCTAGGAGGGGGCTTCCACAGCAGGAAAAAACACATTCCTCTGAAAATTGCTCTGAATATTGCAGCATAAAGCAATTACATTTGGCAGAGTGAAATAAAAGGGAACCTAAACTGTGAGGGATATGGATGTTTCTTTTTAAACAATACCAGTTGCCTGGCTGTCCTGCTGATCTCTTTGGCTGCAGTAGTGTCTGAATTACACAGCTGGAACAAGCATGCAGCTCAGGGCCGGATTTACCGTAAGGCACTGTAGGCACCTGCCTACAGGCGCCTGATGATGGAAAGACAGCTCAATCCCTTCCCAGAGCGCCTCCCCCCTCCTTCCCTATGCAGAGTCCTGATGAGAGTGTAAATAGAATGCTTCCCACCCTGCTCATGGAATTCCACTGACCAGATCTCCCTTCAGTCAGGAGCACCTCAAGCTACTTAATACTGAGGTAATTTTAGCTACGTAATACTAGGGGGCACCTCTAGCTACTTAATACTGAGGGTACTTCCAGCTACCTAATACTAAGGAGCATGTGTAGCTTACTATGAAGGGCAAAGGAAGTAAGGGAGGAGTGACAGCTGGACAGCCAGCACTCTTGCGGTACAGTTTCGAGGAGGGTGGAGTCTAGGGTGCCAGGACATCTGTGCCTAAAAGGCTTCTGTGAGGTAAATCCGGGCCTGATGCAGCTAATCCAGTCTGACTTCAGTCAGAGCACCTGATCTGCATGCTTGTTCAGGGGCTGTGGCTAAAAGTATTAGAGACACAGGATCAGCAGGGAAGACAGGCAACTGGAAAAATCCATATCCTTCTCAGTTTAGGTTCCCTTTAAGCCTTAAAGGCAACTGAACATCTGAACCTAAAAATATATAAAATTAATCTCCACATAAGGGAGATTGGTAATAGAGCATGCTGTTAGGAGGGCGGGGGTTGGGGTAATCGTCAATACTTACCTATGGGGTAGCTGCTCCTCTGATTCCCCTCTGTCTGGACGGGCTCCACCATCTTCTCCAGGTGAGCCCCCAGCTGTGCTGAAATTTCAAGTTCCCAGTGAAGTCATGTGCCTGACGCAATGCATGCTGGGATATGTAGTCCGTGGATGGGAGTACATCTCTGCCGTCCTGCGTGTCACTTCAGCTATGCTTTAAATCGTTGGATCTCGAGTGATTCAAATTGCCTGTGTGGCCCTGGAGCAAAGCGAGATCCTCTTTTGTGTACAAATATAATTTTTTTTGTGCAAGTGCCAAGTACAAAAAAAAAATGTATAAAACAAATACACTAAAATCGGTTAAAGGAGAACCGACACAACCCCCGCCCAAGACCCCCCCCCCGCCCCTCCCACACACACACAAAGAGTTTCACTTGCCTGGGGCTTCTACCAGCCCCCTGCAGAGGTCCTGTGCAAGCCGGGACAAAACGATCCTCTGATCCCCCACCTCAGCGTTTTGAGTTTTTGTGTGCTTTTGTTCCCCTCCCCCCCCCTCCCGATGCTCCACTGCCAGCTGCGTTTTTGGTAAAAGCACTTTTCGAAGCGCTTTTCAGAGCGGTTTTGAGGAGATTCACTCACTGACGCAAGTCAGGAAGTGAATGCTTTGACCCAAAAAAGAATACATACAATGTATTTATTCTAAAAAACATGCAAATGCAGCCGCCGCATAAAGCGATTTTGTCAGCGTTCAGAACTCTTCCTATACCTTCCATTATAGCAAAATCGCCCCAAAAATTGTACAGGCACCGCTTTGCTGAATGCACAGCACACGAACCGCGCTGATATGAACCTTCTCATGGACATTCGTTGTACAAGAGTTTTGTGGGCGATTTTCAAAATCGCCTGTGCTTGAAAAAAGACCGAAAGCGCCCCTAGTGTGAACGTGCCCTCTATGTTGTGGGCCACTGCGCCTGCACGGCCCGGGCCGCGTGAGTCCTCGCTCCTGTACTGCGCACAGGAAGCTCCCCGCCGCAGGGACAGGGCGTCTGCGGGGGACCGGTACATGCCCCAGGTAAGTTAAACACTTTTTGTTTTGGAGAAGGGCTTATAGTTCTCCTTTAAGTCTCCAACCCTTTATAAAACTGCAATGCTGAGGGTGATGCCCACCCATAAGTTGCTGTGAATTTCCAATAGTGCGCTGCTTTCTTTAGCCACAAGAGGGGGCAAGATATTACTAAACACTGGCCCTTATGCAATTTACTTTTTCTCCTGAGTTTTCTATTAACCACTTCCCGACCGCCTAACGCACAGAGGCGGCCGGGAAGTGGAGCCCTGAAGGACCGGCTCACCCACAGAGGCGGCGGTCCTTCTAAGGGCATGGACGGAGCGATCGCGTCATCCGTGACGCGATCCTCCGCCGGCGCCTGTCACTGCTCGCCCGCCGCAACATCCCGCCGGCTGTACGGAAGCGCCGGCGGGATGTTAACCCCGCGATCGCCGCATACAAAGTGTATAATACACTTTGTAATGTTTACAAAGTGTATTATACAGGCTGCCTCCTGCCCTGGTGGTCCCAGTGTCCGAGGGACCACCAGGGCAGGCTGCAGCCACCCTAGTCTGCACCCAAGCACACTGATTTCTCCCCCCCCTGCCCCAGATCGCCCACAGCACCCATCAGACCCCCCCCTGCCCACCCCCCAGACCCCTGTTTGCACCCAATCACCCCCCTAATCACCCATCAATCACTCCCTGTCACTATTTGTCAACGCTATTTTTTTTTTATCCCCCCCCTGCTCCCTGCCCCCTCCTGATCACCCCCCACCCCTCAGATTCTCCCCAGACCCTCCCCCCCCAGACCACCCCCCCTGTTTACTGTATGCATCTATCCCCCTGATCACCTGTCAATCACCTGTCAATCACCCGTCAATCACCCGTCAATCACCCGTCAATCACCCGTCAATCACCCGTCAATCACCCGTCAATCACCCGTCAATCACCCGTCAATCACCCGTCAATCACCCCCTGTCACTGCCACCCATCAATCAGCCCCTAACCTGCCCCTTGCGGGCAATCTGATCACCCCCCCCCCACACCAATAGATCGCCCGCAGATCCGACATCAGATCACCTCCCAAATCCATTGTTTACATCTATTCTCTCCTCTAAACACCCACTAATTACCCATCAATCACCCATCAATCACCCCCTATCACCACCTGTCACTTTTACCTATCAGATCAGACCCTAATCTGCCCCTTGCGGGCACCCAATCACCTGCCCACACGCTCAGATTGCCCTCTGACCCCCCCTTATCAATTCGCCAGTGCATTAATTACATCTGTTCTTCCCTGTAATAACCCACTGATCACCTGTCAATCACCTGCCAATCACCTATCACCCATCAATCACCCCCTGTCACCCCCTGTCACTGCCACCCATCAATCAGCCCCTAACCTGCCCCTTGCGGGCAATGTGATCACCCACCCACACCATTAGATCGCCCGCAAACCCGCCGTCAGATTACCTCCCAAATGTATCGTTTACATCTGTTATCTTCTCTAAACACCCACTAATTACCCATCAATCACCCATCAATCACCCCCTATCACCACCTGTCACTGTTACCCATCAGATCAGACCCTAATCTGCCCCTTGCGGGCACTCAATCACCCGCCCACACGCTCAGATTGCCCTCAGACCCCCCCCCCTTATCAATTCGCCAGTGCATTAATTACATCTGTCCTTCCCTGTAATAACCCACTGATCACCTGTCAATCACCTGCCAATCACCTATCACCCATCAATCACCCTCTGTCACTGCCACCCAACAATCAGCCCCTAACCTGCCCCTTGCGGGCAAACTGATCACCCACCCACACCAATAGATCGCCCGCAGATCCGACATCAGATCACCATCCAAGCGCAGTGTTTCCATCTATTCTCTCCTCTAAACACCCACTAATTACCCATCAATCACCCATCAATCACCCCCTATCACCACCTGTCACTGTTACCCATCAGATCAGACCCTAATCTGCCCCTTGCGGGCACCCAATCGCCCGCCTACACGCTCAGATTGCCCTCAAACACCCACTAATTACCCATCAATCACCCCCTGTCACTGCTACCTATCAGATTAGACCCCTATCTGCCCCTAGGGCACTCAATCACCCGCCCACACCCTCAGAATGCCCTCAGACCCCAGCCCTGATCACCTCGCCAGTGCATTGCTTGCATCTATTCCCCCCTCTAATCACACCTTGAGACACCCATCAATCACCTCCTGTCACCCCCTAGCACACCTACCCATCAGATCAGGCCCCAATTTGCCCCGTGTGGGCTCCTGATCACTCGGCCAAACCCTCAGATCCCCCTCAGACCCCCTTCCGATCACCTCCCCAGTGCATTGATTGCATCTATTTTCCCCTCTAACCACCCCCTGAGACACCCATCAATCACCTCCTGTCACCCCCCTAGCACATCAGATCAGGACCAATACAACCTGTCATCTAAAAGGCCACCCTGCTTATGACCGGTTCCACAAAATTCGCCCCCTCATAGACCACCTGTCATCAAAATTTGCAGATGCTTATACCACTGAACAGTCATTTTGAGACATTTGGTTTCCAGACTACTCACGGTTTTGGGCCTGTAAAATGCCAGGGCGGTATAGGAACCCCACAGTGACCCCATTTTAGAAAAAAAGACACCCCAAGGTATTCTGTTAGGTGTATGACGAGTTCATAGAAGATTTTATTTTTTGTCAAAAGTTAGCGGAAATTAATTTTTATTGGTTTTTTTTCACAAAGTGTCATTTTTCACTAACTTGTGACAAAAAATAAAATCTTCTATGAACTCGCCATACACCTAACGGAATACCTTGGGGTGTCTTCTTTCTAAAATGGGGTCACTTGTGGGGTTCCTATACTGCCCTGGCATTTTAGGGGCCCTAAACCGTGAGGAGTAGGAGTAGAAAACAAATGCTTCAAAATGACCCGTGAATAGGACGTTGGGCCCCTTAGCGCACCTAGGCTGCAAAAAAGTGTCACACATGTGGTACCGCCGTACTCAGGAAAGTCCCAGCTGCTTACCGGTAGCCGTGTTTCGGCGAGTCCTCCAGGATGGCTGCTGCTGAGACATTGCTTGTCCCTCCCCGAACGGAAACACCTGTAAGAGTAATCAATTTAAAAGAACCCCGCCCTTATATAAGGACTCCTCCTCCCTCACCAACTCAGTTATTAAGAGTATATCACCTTTAACATAAATCAAACTTAGCAACTATATTACAATAGGGATGGGAACTCAGGAGCCATCCTGGAGGACTCGCCGAAACACGGCTACCGGTAAGCAGCTGGGGTTTTCTCCCATCGTCCTCCAGGATGGCTGCTGCTGAGACCAGCGAGAAATTTTCATTAGGGAGGGATGATGGCTTGTAATACTTTCTTCCAAAAGAAACTCTGAACCTGGCTTAACAGTAGTTCAACTCTGTAGCGTTTCACAAAAGTTGTGTGTGACGACCAGGTAGCTGCTTTACATATCTGTTCCAGGCTTGCTCACGACCTCTCTGCCCAAGAGGCTGCCAAGGATAGAGTAGAATGTGTTGCAATTCTAGTATGGAATATTTCCTGCGATTCCCTGTAAGCCCAACCTATTAGCTCCTTAACCCGTCTAGCTATGGCGCTTCTTGATGCCTGCAATCCCTTTGAGGCTCCCTTATATGATACAAATAAATGGCTAGATCTTCTCCACCGAGCTGTCCTTTCTAAATAAACTATAATAGCTCTTCTCACATTAATCTGTTTCACTGCTCCTCTAGCATCCTGCGGCTTGGGAGAAGAAGACGGTAAAACAATCTCCAGTGAACGATGAAAGAAGATGAAGAGATCTTTGGAAGATAGACTAGGTCAGGTCTGAACACAATTCTGAATGAATAACCATATCAAAAGGACGTTAATGGATAGTGCCTGAATATCCCCAATTCTTCTAGCTGACGTTATTGCTACTTTTAATGTTAGATTCTTTAAAGGGGTCTGAGCAATAGGTTCAAATTTATCAGAAGTCAAGAAATTTAGAATTAAAGATAAATCCCAAGGGGGAACTAATTTCCCTGGCATTGGTCGGAAATTCGCTACTGAAAATAAGACTTAACAAAAACCTTCTTAGACAATTGTGTATGAAGAAAAACCCAATAAGGCCGATACGTGGACTCTTAGGGCGCTTACCTTCAGCCCCATATCAATTCCACTCTGTAAAAAATTCCCAAAATAATCTTAAGGTCATCCGTCTGTATATTATTCCTTTCCTTTCAGGAAGAATATGCGTTCCGAATTTTTGCATATTTCCTCGTTATGGAAATCTTTCTGCAGTTAACTAAAGTAGATGCCACCTCTTTAGAAAACCAGTCTTACCAGGATTCTTTCCTCAATACCCAGGCTATCGACTTTTACATCTGGAGAGTAGGGTGAACATTTGACCCCTGAACTAACAGGTCTTGTCTTTCCCAGATGCCATGGGCCTTTCAGGACTAGAGACAACAGATAAGGAACCATGCCCTTCTCAGCCACCAGGGACCTATGAATATCACTGTTGCCCTTCAACCTCCATCTTTCTCAGCACCTTGGGAGTGAAGTTGAATGGTGGAAATGTGTAGAGGAGACCGCTCAGCCAGTCCACTGATAACTCATCCAATCTGTTCCCTGACACCGATGGGTGGAGAGAGCAGAAATCCTCCACCTTCGTATCAAAAGGTAAACAGATCTGAACCCAACGCAAAGGCAAAACAGATCTGCAACACATGAAAAACATTTCAGACAAACGCCAAAGCAAAACAGATCTGAGACCAACGCCAAAGCAAAACAGATCTGAGACAAACGCCAAGCAAAACAGATCTGAGACCAACGCCAAAGCAAAACAGATCTGAGACCAACGCCAAAGCAAAACAGATCTGAGACCAACGCCAAAGCAAAACAGATCTGAGACCAACGCATAAGCGAAACCGATCTGAGACCAACGCATAAGCGAAACCGATCTGAGACCAACGCATAAGCGAAACCGATCTGAGACCAACGCATAAGCGAAACCGATCTGAGACCAACGCATAAGCGAAACAGATCTGAGACCAACTCATAAGCGAAACAGATCTGAGACCAACGCATAAGCGAAACAGATCTGAGACCAACGCATAAGCGAAACAGATCTGAGACCAACTCATAAGCGAAACAGATCTGAGACCAACGCATAAGCGAAACAGATCTGAGACCAACGCATAAGCGAAACAGATCTGAGACCAACGCATAAGCGAAAACAGATCTGAGACCAACGCATAAGCGAAACAGATCTGAGACCAACGCATAAGTGAAACAGATCTGAGACCAACTCATAAGCGAAACAGATCTGAGACCAACGCATAAGCGAAACAGATCTGAGACCAATACAGATGCTAAACAGGTCTAGAACCAAAGCAAAATGCAAAAAACAGATCTGAAACAAATTCAAAGCAAAACAGATCTAGAACAAATGCAAACATTAGATCCAAAGCTAAACAGATCTGACACCAATGCAAAAGAAAAACAGATCTGAACTAACGCAAATGCAAAACCGATCTGAACTAACGCAAATGCAAAACAGATCTTAACCAATGCAAATGCAACACAGATCGGATACCAAATGCAAAAGCAAAACATATTTGAACCAATGCAAATGCAAAACAGATCTGACACCAATGCAAAAGCTAAACAGATCTGACACCAATGCAAAAGCTAACAGATCTGACACCAATGTAAAAGTAAAACAGATCTGACACCAATGCAAAAGCAAAAGAGATCTGAACCAATGAAATGCAACACAGATCTGAACCAATGCCAATGCAGAACAGAACTGACACCAATGCAAATGCAAAACAGATCTGACACCAATGCAAATGCAAAACAGATCTGAACCAATGCAAATGCAAAACCGATCTGAACCAATGCAAACCAGATCTGACACCAATGTAAATGCAAACCAGATCTGACACCAATGCAAATGCAAAACAGTTCTGAACCAATGCAAATGCAAAACAGATCTGAACCAATGCAAATGCAAAACAGATCTGACACCAATGTAAATGCAAAACAGATCTGACACCAATGTAAATGCAAACCAGATCTGACACCAATGTAAATGCAAACCAGATCTGACACCAATGCAAAACAGATCTGACACTAATGCAATGCAAAACAGATCTGACACCAATGCAAATGCAAAACAGATCTGACCAATGCAAACATATCTGAACCAATGGAAATGCAAACAGATCTGACACAAATGCAAATGCATAACAGTTCTGAACCAATGCAATGCAAAACAGATCTGACACCAATGCAATGCAAAACAGATCTGACACCAATGCAAATGCAAAACAGATCTGACCAATGCAAATGCAAAACAGATCTGACCAATGCAAACATATCCAAAAGCAAAACAGATCTGACACAAATGCAAATGACACAAATGCAAATGCAAAACAGTTCTGAACCAATGCAAATGCAAACAGATCTGAAAGAAAAAAGAACTCCTTGAAACTACCCAGAGTTTCACTTCTTGAAAAGTTCTATTTCTCATTTACATAGATTGTCAATCACCATCGCTCCAGTTCAGGCTTGACCAATCTTATTATAACCCTGGGGAAACATACTGCCGCAATGGCAACAATTCCCCTTCACTCATGCTTTGCACCCACTGTTACATTGCATGGACACAGAGGATAAGGGAAAGTATAAACCATACAAGGGAAAAACCACTAACAATCAATCATGTAAGTGCATATTCCAGCAAACAATCCTCAGTCTCTACAGCTAGTATAGGTTTACTGCAAACCTAACAATCAAAAATGGGAAACCAATAACTCCCTGAAACTGCTCAGGGATTCCTTATTACCCTGAAAGTTTCCATTAGCTGTTTATGTAAATTGTCAACCACTAGTTACCACAGATTTCGTGCAGGCTTGACAATTCTTTGTTATATTGCTGGGGAAGCCCAATGTTGCAGTAGCAACATTTCTAAGATGTTAGCTTCTCCAACCCTATCCGATACCCCCTCTGCTTTGCCTGCACTTTTAGCTTGCTAGGTTATAGAGGGAAAGGGAAAAGGTAAAACACAGGGGAAATCACACTGCAATCTCAACCATAGGAGTGTATATTCCTGCAAAAAATGCACCATCAGTGCACTCACCTTTGCTGCTGGAACAGGCTGGGATGCCTATTGTCTGTGATCCCATCTTTCCAGCATAGTGGAGAACGTGAGGAGCAGTTCCATTTCTTATGTAATCTAATGTTACACTTTTGGCATCTCTATCTCTCAGGCTGTTGCAAGTTTTGCAAAACCATGAAAGAAGAGTCACTGCTCAGAAAACATTTTGCTAGAGGTATTTATAGATAGCAATCGTTTTCTCATATATGTACCTGTGCCAATTCCTCCGAGAGAGAAAGTCTCGGTCGGGCATCAGAGGCTGCTGTTGCGGAGGACTGCTTCTCTCCATGGCAGCGTCGCTGGCGTCCCACGTGTAGAGAGCGCGGAATTCGCGCTTCTCTTGGCTCTTGAAGACACCGCCCCACTTCCTGTCCTCATTGGCCAAACAGCGGCTAGCAGAAGTGACACCTGCGGGACCAGGAGATCCTATGTCATAACTTCTGACATCTCTAGCTGCTCTGTAACACATGGACGCAGCAAGAAGGGCGGTAATGGCGGCGATCCTTTTGGACAACCTGCAGCCAGGTAACATTCCGCCCCCACCGCACACAGGTTAAAACTGGAGCATCCTACTCACAGTTTCCACCGCCATCCAGGAAAAACCCCTGCCTGACAACATAGGCGCCCCAGGCCAACCTATGCTTTAAAACAAGAAAGGTCTACAGGTGTATCCTCAGGTGATGGGAAACAAACAAAAACTGAGTTGGTGAGGGAGGAGGAGTCCTTATATAAGGGCGGGGTTCTTTTAAATTGATTACTCTTACAGGTGTTTCCGTTCGGGGAGGGACAAGCAATGTCTCAGCAGCAGCCATCCTGGAGGACGATGGGAGAAAAGTAGTATAATGTGTTTTGGGGTGTATTTTTACACATACCCATGCTGGGTGGGAGAAATTTCTATGTAAATGGACAATTGTGTGTAAAAAAAAATCAAACAATTGTCATTTACAGAGATATTTCTCCCACTTAGCATGGGTATGTGTAAAAATACACCCCAAAACGCATTATACTACTTCTCCTGAGTACGGCGGTACCACATGTGTGGCACTTTTTTACACCCTAAGTACGCTAAGGGGCCCAAAGTCCAATGAGTACCTTTAGGATTTCACAGGTCATTTTGCGACATTTGGTTTCAAGACTACTCCTCACGGTTTAGGGCCCCTAAAATGCCAGGGCAGTATAGGAACCCCACAAATGACCCCATTCTAGAAAGAAGACACCCAAAGGTATTCCGTACGGAGTATGGTGAGTTCATAGAAGATTTTATTTTTTGTCACAAGTTAGCGGAAAATGACACTTTGTGAAAAAAAACTGTTAAAATCAATTTCCGCTAACTTGTGACAAAAAAATAAAAACTTCTATGAACTCACCATACTCCTAACGGAATACCTTGGGGTGTCTTCTTTCTAAAATGGGGTCATTAGTGGGGTTCCTATACTGCCCTGGCATTTTAGGGGCCCTAAACCGTGAGGAGTAGTCTTGAAACAAAAATGACCTGTGAAATCCTAAAGGTACTCATTGGACTTTGGGCCCTTTAGCGCAGTTAGGGTGCAAAAAAGTGCCACACATGTGGTATCGCCGTACTCGGGAGAAGTAGTACAATGTGTTTTGGGGTGTATTTTTACACATACCCATGCTGGGTGGGAGAAATACCTCTGTAAATGACAATCTTTTGATTTTTTTACACACAATTGTCCATTTACAGAGGTATTTCTCCCACCCAGCATGGGTATGTGTAAAAATACACCCCAAAACACATTGTACTACTTCTCCCGAGTATGGGGATACCACATGTGTGGCACTTTTTTGCACCCTAACTGCGCTAAAGGGCCCAAAGTCTAATGAGTACCTTTAGGATTTCACAGGTCGTTTTGAGAAATTTCGTTTCAAGACTACTCCTCACGGTTTAGGGCCCCTAAAATGCCAGGGCAGTATAGGAACCCCACAAATGACCCCATTTTAGAAAGAAGACACCCCAAGGTATTCCGTTAGGAGTATGGTGAGTTCATAGAAGATTTTATTTTTTGTCAAAAGTTAGCGGAAATTGATTTTAATTGTGTTTTTTCACAAAGTGGCATTTTCCGCTAACTTTTGACAAAAAATAAAATCTTCTATGAACTCACCATACTCCTAACGGAATACCTTGGGGTGTCTTCTTTCTAAAATGGGGTCATTTGTGGGGTTCCTATACTGCCCTGGCATTTTAGGGGCCCTAAACCGTGAGGAGTAGTCTTGAAACGAAATTTCTCAAAATGACCTGTGAAATACTAAAGGTACTCATTGGACTTTGGGCCCTTTAGCGCAGTTAGGGTGCAAAAAAGTGCCACACATGTGGTATCGCCGTACTCAGGAGAAGTAGTATAATGTGTTTTGTGGTGTATTTTTACACATACCCATGCTGAGTGGGAGAAATATCTCTGTAAATGGACAATTGTGTGTAAAAAAAATTAACAAATTGTCATTTACAGAGATATTTCTCCCACCCAGCATGGGTATGTGTAAAAATACACCCCAAAACACATTATACTACTTCTCCTGAGTACGGCAATACCACATGTGTGGCACTTTTTTGCAGCCTAACTGCGCTAAGGGGTCCAAAGTCCAATGAGCACCTTTAGGCTTTACAGGGGTGCTTACAATTTAGCACCCCCCAAAATGTCAGGACAGTAAACACACCCCACAAATGACCCCATTTTGGAAAGTAGACCCTTCAAGGTATTCAGAGAGGGGCATGGTGAGTCCGTGGCAGATTTCATTTTTTTTTGTCGCAAGTTAGAAGAAATGGAAACTTTTTTTTTTTTTTTTTTCTCACAAAGTGTCATTTTCCGCTTACTTGTGACAAAAAATAATATCTTCTATGAACTCACTATGCCTCTCAGTGAATACTTTGGGATGTCTTCTTTCCAAAATGGGGTCATTTGGGGGGTATTTATACTATCCTGGAATTCTAGCCCCTCATGAAACATGACAGGGGGTCAGAAAAGTCAGAGATGCTTGAAAATGGGAAAATTCACTTTTTGCACCATAGTTTGTAAACGCTATAACTTTTACCCAAACCAATAAATATACACTGAATGGGGTTTTTTTTTTATCAAAAACATGTTTGTCCACATTTTTCGCGCTGCATGTATACAGAAATTTTACTTTATTTGAAAAATGTCAGCACAGAAAGTTAAAAAAATCATTTTTTTGCCAGGAGGATCGCAGGAGCAATCAAATAGCACCAAAAGAAAGCTTTATTAGTGACAAGAAAAGGAGCCAAAATTCATTTAGGTGGTAGGTTGTATGAGCGAGCAATAAACCGTGAAAGCTGCAGTGGTCTGAATGGAAAAAAAGTGGCCGGTCCTTAAGGGGTAGAAAGCCCTAGGTCCTCAAGTGGTTAAGTGATGTTTTCACAACTTATCGACAAAATACCTTTTAAGTCACCAGCAAACAAGAAAACACTTAGAATAATTTTGGCAGTACTGTTTTACCTACTTTTTGGTACCTTTCCAATTGCTGACTGCTGAAAAGTTATTTTAAACAGAAGATGAAAATGATCTCTTACCGTAGGAGAAAACTCAGGAGAAACAGTGAATTGAATAATGGCCTAATATATATGAAGCATCACCCACCAGAAGCTGCCCAGGAGGCCTCCTCCAGCTGAGACGGGTCCTCTGTGATATTATATACGATGACATCGCTCTCCAAAAGGTGATTTAAGAGATCGTCTCTGTTTGAAATCTGTGGAAACAAAAACAGCCGATTATTGGCGCCTTGTTGGTTGAAAAAGCAAACACAAAAATGGACTGGGCTCCTCTCAATGCCCAATTAACGTGACAGCAGCTGCTATCTGTGGCATTGATTGGTTATCCTTGTTCCAGGGTCCGCAGTCCACTTTACCCCAAGTCACCGTTGCTGAAGACCCCATCCCCCATGTCAGCATCTCACTGTGTCCTCACTCCTACCTATCATGGGGGTTCCTACAGATCTCCAAGCGCATTGTGTATGACCAATTACTTGTGGTTTTAATTAACTAAAATTAATCTATAAAATATTTATTATTTTTAATCTTAAAGGACCACTATCGCGAAAATTGTAAAATTTGAAATACACGTAAACACAAACAAATAAGAAGTACATTTCTTCCAGAGATTAGTGACCATCACTAGGAGACTTACATATCTATCACCTGACCAGACTGATCACATGCTTCTCCATGACTTCTCCTAGACACGACCATCACTAATCAGAGACTTACATATCTATCACCTGACCACACTGATCACATGCTTCTCCATGACTTCTCCTAGACACGCCCATCACTAATCAGAGACTTACATATCTATCACCTGACCACACTGATCACATGCTTCTCCATGACTTCTCCTAGACACGCCCATCACTAATCAGAGACTTACATATCTATCACCTGACCACACTGATCACATGCTTCTCCATGACTTCTCCCAGACATGACCATCACTAATCAGAGACTTACATATCTATCACCTGACCACACTGATCACATGCTTCTCCATGACTTCTCCTAGACATGACCATCACTAATCAGAGACTTACATATCTATCACCTGACCACACTGATCACATGCTTCTCCATGACTTCTCCTAGACATGACCATCACTAATCAGAGACTTACATATCTATCACCTGACCAGACTGATCACATGCTTCTCCATGACTTCTCCTAGACATGACCATCACTAATCAGAGACTTACATATCTATCACCTGACCAGACTGATCACATGCTTCTCCATGACTTCTCCTAGACATGACCATCACTAATCAGAGACTTACATATCTATCACCTGACCAGACTGATCACATGCTTCTCCATGACTTCTCCTAGACATGACCATCACTAATCAGAGACTTACATATCTATCACCTGACCAGACTGATCACATGCTTCTCCATGACTTCTCCTAGACATGACTGTCACGGGCGGTTGCTGGGCCACAGACGCGTCCTGGAATCGCCCGTGAAGAAAACGCAATCGCACTCGATTCTCTGCATCGATTGCGCTTCAGATCGATAGAATCTGGATTGATTGTATAGGAGCAGCTGAGTCTTTTCTCAGCAGAGAGATAGCATCAGCTTAACTGCAGGATGGCTCTTTTGATATGCTAATGAGCCTGGGCCAGGCCTGTGTCCGAGAGGATGTTTGTGCTCAATTACTTCCATTTGGTGGTCCTTTTCATACAGGGAGATCCCAGGAAGCTAGTCACAGCTTGACACCAGCCAGCCTGGCTCCAGCCTTACCAGGAAGAAATGAATGTACTATATAATCTTTTGCCCATTTACAGAATACAATAAATAGGGTAGTTATGAGAGCGGTATCATTGGATCCGTAAGGTCATGCTGAATCGCTTGATACCAGTCGAGAGGGGCCCGGGGCCCCTACAACCCAGGTATGAATCTTCTCAGGAACCTGATCCGCTGCACTAGCCATGTCTGATATCATATTAATCGGTAGGTTCTGGGGATCGATAATATGTAATTATTATTTGTGTGCCGGCCGCGTAGGTCGGCCTAGGGAACATGTCAGGATTATGAGGTTGCTGAAAGCCCCTGCCCAGATGTGATTACCATAATCCGGCCTGGGGGCTGACTCTGGAAGCCCGCCTCTGAACTCAGCTCCATTAAAAGTGAATGAGCTGCCCGGGCAATTGAGTCCTCCCAATTCCATCTCCCTGAGAGCACCTTGCCAGCCAGAGGACACAGGGCTGGCGGCCATCTTGTCTAAGCTGAAGCACAGGACACATGGCTAGCGACCATCTTGATTGGCCATCTTCTGTAACCTGGAACAAAGAATTCTGCTGAACTTGAAACCAAGGACTTGATGATTTTCCCACAAAAGGACATATTTCCACAAACCCTAAGTATTTTCTCCCTTTTATTTTTCATACTGGCTATTACTGTTTTAATAATTGTTGATTTTAATAATTGTCTGTATATATTAATTATTTATATTGCTTTCAATAAACCGACGCTATCGTCAGTTGTTGTTCTAGCTACCCTACTATTCAGCACGCACAGAACTGATCCCGGGTCTCTGAAGAGACGCTACTATTGGTTGTTGTTGGCTAGACAGAATAGAGTGTGTTTAACCGTTTTTATTCGCAGGACTAGTCAGTCAGCGGGCTCCTCGGGCCCATGGTAACCGAGGTGGTGGCAGTTATACCCTGAATTAGTGTGTATTTTGTAATTACCGTATCTCACAGGCTCCCTTCTGGTTTGTCTGCGGCTAATTCCCAACGGTTCCTGCGCATTGACTGCGACCAGAGTTCGCACGATCCGTGCACTGGCACCGTTTGGAAGGCCGTTTGAGGTCTGACCACTAGGGCCTCCTGTGACAATGACCATCACTAATCAGAGACTTACATATCTATCACCTGACCAGACTGATCACATGCTTCTCCATGACTTCTCCTAGACATGACCATCACTAATCAGAGACTTACATATCTATCACCTGACCACACTGATCACATGCTTCTCCATGACTTCTCCTAGACATGACCATCACTAATCAGAGACTTACATATCTATCACCTGACCAGACTGATCACATGCTTCTCCATGACTTCTCCTAGACACGACCATCACTAATCAGAGACTTACATATCTATCACCTGACCACACTGATCACATGCTTCTCCATGACTTCTCCTAGACACAACCATCACTAATCAGAGACTTACATATCTATCACCTGACCAGACTGATCACATGCTTCTCCATGACTTCTCCTAGACATGACCATCACTAATCAGAGACTTACATATCTTTCACCTGACCACACTGACCACATGCTTCTCCATGACTTCTATTAGACATAGCCATCACTAATCAAATACTTACATATCTATCACCTGCCAGACTGATCACATGCTTCTCCATGACTTCTCCTAGACATGACCATCACTAATCAGAGACTTACATATCTATCACCTGACCAGACTGATCACATGCTTCTCCATGACTTCTCCTAGACACAACCATCACTAATCAGAGACTTACATATCTATCACCTGACCACACTGATCACATGCTTCTCCATGACTTCTCCTAGACACGACCATCACTAACCATCATCAGTAATCTTAGAATGTTTTGCTTGTCGTTAGACATGGCCAGCCAATCAGAGACTTTCTAATTATTCGCCTGATTATAGGGATGGTCAATGGCATGCTAATCATTTTGAAGTTATGCAACATTTATGCAAATTTGTCCAGCTTGGAAATGGATCAATCAGACGCAGCTGCTGCAGAAAGAAGGCGTGTGCAGCTGCTGGGACAGGTGAGGCTATGAAGTTTCAGCTTACCGCATACGTCTCCACAGGAAAGCCCAGCTTCTTGCCCAGAGGATTGGACAGAGTCCCGACTATCTGGAAGAGACCTTGCTTGGATTTACTGGCAGCCTCCTCCTCCTGAGCTGACAGGTTCTCTTCTTCCTCTCCTCCCTCTCCAACCTCCTCCAGGGAAGCTCCGGCCAAACAGGTGGACAGATACTGCAATACAAAGCAGCCAATGAGAGGACAGGATTACTGCAATACAAGGCAGCCAATGATAGGACAGGATTACGGCAATACAAGGCAGCCAATGAGAGGACAGGATTACTGCAATACAAGGCAGCCAATGAGAAGACAGGATCACCACCTCCTCTCCTCCCTCCTCCAGGAAAGCTCGGCCACACAGGTGGACAGGCGGCCAATGAGAGGACAGGATTACTGCAATACAAGGCAGCCAATGAGAGGACAGGATTACTGCAATGCAAGGCAGCCAATGAGAGGACAGGATTACTGCAATACAAGGCAGCCAATGAGAAGACAGGATTACTGCAATACAAGGCAGCCAATGAGAGGACAGGATTACTGCAATACAAGGCAGCCAACGAGAAGACAGGATCACCACCTCCTCTCCTCCCTCCTCCAGGAAAGCTCGGCCACACAGGTGGACAGGCGGCCAATGAGAGGACAGGATTACTGCAATACAAGGCAGCCAATGAGAGGACAGGATCACCACTTCCCATAATACAAGCTGGCAGTGTACATATCTCATGGTTCCTTATGCATTATGGATTCAGAGCCCCTGTCCTTGTTCCAGAGCCTCTCTCCCTGTTCCTGAGCAGTAGTAAGTTTAAAGCACTACTGTAGGGGAAAAAAGTGCCCTTTTAAAGACAACTGAAGTGAGAGGGATATGGAGGTTGCCATATTTATTTCCTTTTAAACAATACCAGTTGCCTGGTGTAACGATCGGTGAAGCACAGAGAGGTCTGATTACCGGTGATCTGCAGTATCACGGGGAATACAGACGTATACCAGATTATAAGTGATCTGCAGTCTCACCGATAATCCGATATACTAGCTAACCTCTGTTCACCTGAGTAGAGTGTAGTGTTTGGTGTAACAATAACACTTAGAGGACTAGGCCTCAGTGCAGCAAGGAGTACTGCACAGATTCCTTCCGCAGACCTGAGCTCTCCAAGACGGGAGGAGTCAGACTGACAGTAGGAAGGATAGTCTGAGAGTGACACTCAGGAGGAGATGTAACTGACAGGACGAGGAACCGCCTTCAAGCGTAAGGTCGGTTCTCGAGGTCGGACAAGCCAGGTCGTACACACACGGACAGACAAAGTACAAGATCATAAGGCAGAGGCGGAGTCTAGGTACAGGCAGAGTTCGGCAACAGGGTATCAGAAATAACGAGGTACAAGATCAGGAGGCAGAAGCAGAGTCTAAGGACGAGCCGGGGTTCGGCAACAGAGTATCAGAAATATCGAGGTACAAGATCAGAGTTCAGGAGGATAGTCAGGCAAGCAGGAAGTCATAACAGATAATCACAATCAAACTAGTACTTTAGCTATCAACAGAATCTAGCTAAGTGTAGGATTACAGCTCCAGCTGGTCCCGGCACACTTACGGATCTGACTACGGATCTGGGTGCTCCCACATGTGTGATCGCACGCCAGACAAGGAACAAGTGAACAGCCAGCAGTATATATACTCAAGGACCTTTCCAGGACCTCCCTAATTGCTGGACCAATGAAAGTTGTGGAAAATGTCAGCTGACCAGCCTGGTCAGCTGACTACTTCTGGCTGTTATATAAGCTCTGTCTCTGTGCGCGCGCGTCACTCTGAATCCTGGTGGACTATCAGTCCCAGCCACACCAGAACTGTCTTGCAATGTATCTTGAGCACCGCGTGTGGGGGCTGCTTCCAATGCGGATTCCGCCGTTTTCAATGCGGATTCCGCCGTTCCCAATGCGGATTCCGCCGCTCTGCCTAAGCGGCATGCGGCGGTTTTTCCGCGTTGTGATGCCCTGCTGGACGCGGAAACAGCCGCCTCACTTTGAGAGACAGCGCCTTTTCCGCGTTTCATCACACCTGGCTGGCTATCGGGGTCTATAGCTGAAAGTATTAGAGGCAGAGGATCAGCAGGATAGCCAGGCAACTGGTATTGCTTAAAAGGAAATAAGCCAGACAGCCAGGGCTGTTTCTAGGCTTTTTGTCACTCCACGCAAGAAGTCCTGTGTTACCTCCCCCCTCCCCCCAAGAAAAAAACATTATACACTAAGGAATATATGAACCATGTGGCGTATAAGGTTAATGCTTAATACAAGGAGTCCCCGAGGTACAAACAACCCGCCGATCCTTGTCGCACTTCATTGCACTTCACCCTTACTGCACTACTCCAGCTTAGTGTGTAAATGCAGAATATAGTGCAGCAGAAGCTGTGCTCTCACCTCTCTGCTGGAGTCCAGTGCTGTGCCTGTGTGACCATCCAGTCTGTCCCCATCCCCTCCTGCACTCCCCCAGCTTAGTGTGTAAATGCAGAGTGTAGTGCAGCAGAAGCTGTTCTCTCACCTCTCTGCTGGAGTCCAGTGCTGTGCCTGTGTGACTATCCTGTCTGTCCCCATCCCCCTCCTGCACTACTCCAGCTTAGTGTGTAAATGCAGAATATAGTGCAGCAGAAGCTGTGCTCTCACCTCTCTGCTGGAGTCCAGTGCTGTGCCTGTGTGACTATCCTGTCTGCCCCCATCCCCCTCCTGCACACCCCCAGCTTAGTGTGTAAATGCAGAGTGTAGTGCAGCAGAAACTGTTCTCTCACCTCTCCACTGGAGTCCAGTGCTGTGCCTGTGTGACCATCCTGTCTGTCCCCATCCCCCTCCTGCACACCCCCGGCTTAGTGTGTAAATGCAGAGTATAGTGCAGCAGAAGCTGTGCTCTCACCTCTCTGCTGGAGTCCAGTGCTGTGCCTGTGTGACCATCCTGTCTGCCCCTATCCCCTTCCTGCACACCCCCAGCTTAGTGTGTATATGCAGAGTATAGTGCAGCAAAAGCTGTGCTCTCACCTCTCCACTGGAGTCCAGTGCTGTGCCTGTGCGACCATCTTGTCTGTCCCCATCCCCCTCCTGCACTCATCCAGCTTAGTGTGTAAATGCAGAGTATAGTGCAGCAGAAGCTGTGCTCTCACCTCTCTGCTGGAGTCCAGTGCTGTGCCTGTGCAACCATCCTGTCTGTCCCCATCCCCCTCCTGCACTACCCCAGCTTAGTGTGTAAATGCAGAGTATAGTGCAGCAGAGGCTGTGCTCTCACCTCTCCGCTGGAGTCCAGTGTTGTGCCTTGTGACCATCCTGTCTGTCCCCATCCCCCTCCTGCACTACCCCAGCTTAGTGCGTAAATGCAGAGTATAGTGCAGCAGAAGCTGGGCTCTCACCTCTTCGCTGGAGTCCAGTGCTGTGCCTGTGTGACCATCCTGTCTGCCCCCATCCCCCTCCTGCACTCCTCCAGCTTAGTGTGTAAATGCAGAGTATAGTGCAGCAGAAGCTGTGCTCTCACCTCTCTGCTGGAGTCCAGTGCTGTGCCTGTGCAACCATCCTGTCTGTCCCCATCCCCCTCCTGCACTCCTCCAGCTTAGTGTGTAAATGCAGAGTATAGTGCAGCAGAAGCTGTGCTCTCACCTCTCTGCTGGAGTCCAGTGCTGTGCCTGTGTGACCATCCTGTCTGTCCCCATCCCCCTCCTGCACTAATCCAGATTAGTGTGTGAATGCAGAGTATAGTGCAGCAGAGGCTGTGCTCTCACCTCTCTGCTGGAGTCCAGTGCTGTGCCTGTGTGACCATCCTGTCTGTCCCCACCCCCCTCCTGCACTACCCCAGCTTAGTGTGTAAATGCAGAGTATAGTGCAGCAGAGGCTGTGCTCTCACCTCTCCGCTGGAGTCCAGTGCTGTGCCTTGTGACCATCCTGTCTGTCCCCATCACCCTCCTGCACTCCCCCAGCTTAGTGTGTAAATGCAGAGTATAGTGCAGCAGAGGCTGTGCTCTCACCTCTCTGCTGGAGTCCAGTGTTGTGCCTGTGTGACCTGTCTGTCCCCATCCCCCTCCTGCACTAATCCAGATTAGTGTGTAAATGCAGAGTATAGTGCAGCAGAGGCTGTGCTCTCACCTCTCTGCTGGAGTCCAGTGCTGTGCCTGTGTGACCATCCTGTCTGTCCCCACCCCCCTCCTGCACTACCCCAGCTTAGTGTGTAAATGCAGAGTATAGTGCAGCAGAAGCTGTGCTCTCACCTCTCTGCTGGAGTCCAGTGCTGTGCCTGTGTGACCATCCTGTCTGCCCCTATCCCCTTCCTGCACTTCCCCAGCCTAGTGTGTAAATGCAGAGTATAGTGCAGCAGAAGCTGTGCTCTCACCTCTCCTCTGGAGTCCGGTGCTGTTCCTGTGTGACTATCCTGTCTGTCCCCATCCCCCTCCTGCACTACCCCAGCTTAGTGTGTAAATGCAGAGTATAGTGCAGCAGAGGCTGTGCTCTCACCTCTCCGCTGGAGTCCAGTGCTGTGCCTGTGTGACCATCCTGTCTGCCCCTATCCCCTTCCTGCACTTCCCCAGCCTAGTGTGTAAATGCAGAGTATAGTGCAGCAGAAGCTGTGCTCTCACCTCTCCACTGGAGTCCGGTGCTGTTCCTGTGTGACCATCCTGTCTGTCCCCATCCCCCTCCTGCACTACCCCAGCTTAGTGTGTAAATGCAGAGTATAGTGCAGCAGAGGCTGTGCTCTCACCTCTCTGCTGGAGTCCAGTGCTGTGCCTTGTGACCATCCTGTCTGTCCCCATCTCCCTCCTGCACTCCCCAAGCTTAGTGTGTAAATGCAGAGTATAGTGCAGCAGAAGCTGTGCTCTCACCTCTCTCCTGGAGTCCAGTGCATTGCCCAGTTGAAGCCGCAGTCGGCGGCGAATCGCGAAGGCTCGTCCAGGCACACCGCGCTTCCAGTGTACCCGTTCTCTTTGGTAAGCCCAGTCACGGGTGACTAGCACTTCTGTTTGATCTAGCTGGCGCCGTCCAGCCCTTTATCTCCATGCACTTTACTTGACACTATTCTTTACTATCACGGTATATACGCACTGTGTCACTTTCTCCCTCTGCTGCATTCAGCATCACCACTTTCCCATGCCCTGCAGGGATCAGGTTTCCATATGCACCAGCACTTTCTTGCAGCCATAGAGGGGTGGTATTTATTTATTTATAACCATTACACTGTGTTAGAAGCGTTTTTTATTGCACATGTATTACAACATATACAGATTGGTGTGAGCCTGGAGTGACATTTTAATTGATTTTAATTATTTGGAATCTATGGTATATTATAAATAAAAGCTTGTTATTTTGTTATGTGTGGTGCGGTTTTATGGGGATAGTCTTTCAATTTGTTGTTGCCTTTCCATAATCAGGCGCCTGTAGGCACGTGCCTACACTGCCTTATGGTAAATCCGGCCCTGGGTTGTGTAGATCTGTTGGGCGGCTAGCTCTTGGATTGGGGGGCCACTGTACTCACGCCTGATTATCAGCTGAAGTGGTCATTATAGGCCTCCTCAGACAACTTACATCTGGCGTGTATACAGGCCTTAAAAGTATAAGAGGCAGAGGATCAGCAGGGCTGCCAGGCAACTGGTATTGCGTAAATGGGAATAAATATGGCAGCTTCCATCCTCTTCCTTCAGTTGTCCTTTAAAGGTAACCTGAACTGAGAGGTGTATGGAGGCTGCCATATTTATTTCCTTTTAAGCAATGCCAGTTGCCTGGCTGTCCTGCTGATCCTCTGCCTCTAATACTTTTAACCCCTGAACAAGCATGCAGTAGATCAGGTGACGAGCAGATGAAGTGTGACTGGATTAGCTGCAAGCTTGATTAAGGTGTGTGAATCAGACACTACTGCAGCCAAAGAGATCAGCAGGACTGCCAGGCAACTGGTATTGTTTAAAGGAAATAAATATGGCAGCCTCCATATCCCTTACACCACAACACACCACTGTAAATGTAGCTGTAAAGGACAACCTGAAGTGAGCGGTCACGGCTACGTTTACAGTGGTGTGTTGTGGTTTAAGGGCCGCTTTGTAACGTGGCTTACCGCACCACGATTGCATTACCTTTGCGACATTCACAGTGCGGCGGGTGCATTCACAGTGTGGCAGTGAAAGTGAAGCATACTTTCCATTGATTGTATGCTTCACTGTACCTGATGCAATGGAAGCATAATGTGCGGTGCTGCTTTTCCCGATCCGTTGCATTGCTGCAGTCATAACAAACGCAACAACCACTGAGGACGTGGCCACAATCACCCCGGAAAAGTGTAATTTGTTAGAGAAACAAGACAATATAGCCGTCTCTGTTGTGAAACTGACATTCAGTAGCTATCAGTGTTCTAAATAGTTTTGCTCCATACTGAGCCTTTCATCTTCAGAACGCAGTGTATGTTTTCTCTGTGCTTCTGCTCCGGGGTATAACTACAGGAGAGCAGTCACTGAAACTGAAGGGGGCTCAGAGATGTCAGGGGACCCCAGCTACTAGTCCACTCCCTCTGATACAGGAGTCCGGGGTACAACTACAGGGGAGCAGTCACTGCGACTGCAGGGGGCTCAGAGATGTCAGGGGACCCCAGATACTACTGCACTCCCTCTGATACAGGAGTCCGGGGTATAACTACAGGGGAGCAGTCACTGCGGCTGCAGGGGGCTCAGAGATGTCAGGGGACCCCAGCTACTACTTCCCTCCCTCTGATACAGGAGTCCGGGGTATAACTACAGGGGAGCAGTCACTGCGACTGCAGGGGGCTCAGAGATGTCAGGGGACCCCAGCTACTACTCCACTCCCTCTGATACAGGAGTCCGGGGTATCACTACAGGGGAGCAGTCACTGCGACTGCAGGGGGCTCAGAGATGTCAGGGGACCCCAGCTACTACTCCACTCCCTCTGATACAGGAGTCCGGGGTATCACTACAGGGGAGCAGTCACTGCGACTGCAGGGGGCTCAGAGATGTCAGGGGACCCCAGCTACTACTTCCCTCCCTCTGATACAGGAGTCCGGGGTATAACTACAGGGGAGCAGTCACTGCGACTGCAGGGGGCTCAGAGATGTCAGGGGACCCCAGATACTACTGCACTCCCTCTGATACAGGAGTCCGGGGTATAACTACAGGGGAGCAGTCACTGCGGCTGCAGGGGGCTCAGAGATGTCAGGGGACCCCAGCTACTACTTCCCTCCCTCTGATACAGGAGTCCGGGGTATAACTACAGGGGAGCAGTCACTGCGACTGCAGGGGGCTCAGAGATGTCAGGGGACCCCAGCTACTACTTCCCTCCCTCTGATACAGGAGTCCGGGGTATAACTACAGGGGAGCAGTCACTGCGACTGCAGAGGGCTCAGAGATGTCAGGGGACCCCAGCTACTACTCCACTCCCTCTGATACAGGAGCCTATCCTCCACGTCAGGCGTTTTTTGTGGCTAGTTATGGGTGTATAGAAGTTGGGGTGATAAAAAATTGCACCCTACAGGAAGAAAAAACCCAGAGACAACAGGAGCGCAAATGCTGCAGCATGTCACAGTAGTGGGGGAATGTTGTGAAGATTATACTCACAGAGGTGGGTTGCAGAAGGGCAGCCAACCACTGCCGGCAGGTGGAGATGTATAACCCCGACTCCGCTCGGGTACCAGGCAGAGCTGGGGGTGGTCAGACTCTTGATAAAAAACCACAACCACCTAAAGTGACCTGTAAATGGTCCAAGAGGGATGATTTCCCTCCAAAAGGAGGGTGACGGCACAAGATACAGGGGGAAGAGGCGCCAGGGAGTGATGAATACTTTAAAAACAAGTACAATGAAAAAAGGTGAGGTGGCCTACCTCAAGGAAGACAAATTCACTTAAAGAGACTCCGTAACAAAAATTGCATCCTGTTTTTTATCATCCTACAAGTTCCAAAAGCTATTCTAATGTGTTCTGGCTTACTGCAGCATGTTTTACTATCACCATCTCTGTAATAAATCAACTTATCTCTCTCTTGTCAGACTTGTCAGCCTGTGTCTGGAAGGCTGCCAAGTTCTTCAGTGTTGTGGTTCTGTGATGCATCTCCCCCCTCCAGGCCGCTCTCTGCACACTGCCTGTGTATTATTTAGATTAGGACAGCTTCTCTCTTCTCTCTTATCTTTTACAAGCTGGATAAATCCTCCTCTGAGCTGGCTGGGCTTTCACATACTGAGGAATTACATACAGGCACAGCTGTCTGCACTCTGCAGGAAGAAACAGCCTGACACTTCAGTGGAAGATAGCTGCAGGGGGAAAGAAACACACAAATGATCTCTTGAGATTCAAAAGGAAGGGTGTATACGGCCTGCTTGTGTATGGGTGTATTTTCTATGTGTGGACATACTGTACATCTACCTACTTCCTGTTTTGGTGGCCATTTTGTTTGTTTATAAACAAACTTTTTAAAACTGTTTTTAACCACTTTTAATGCGGCGAGGAGCGGCAAAATTGTGACAGAGGGTAATAGGAGATGTCCCCTAACGCACTGGTATGTTTACTTTTGTGCGATTTTAACAATACAGATTCTCTTTAATAGAAGAGTTTATTGCATTGGCTCACCCTTTTTCATTTTATTTGTTTCGTAAAGAGAACCTGTATTGAAAAAACTCCTTTGGGGTCCCAATGAGGCTTCACCCACCCCTGTAGCTGCAGGCAGTCCAGCGCTGGCTCCTTCGAAGCCTCCTGCAATCCTCCCTCCACAAGCCTGACAAGGGATGATATATTTACCTCTCTGGGATCCTGCGCAGGTGCAGCTGCGGCTCTTCCTTTGGGTTAGGCAGAAATTGCAGAGCCGGTCGTATCCACTCTACTGCGCAGGAGCTAAAGGACTCGCGCCTGCACAGTAGATCGGATCGATCGGGTTCGGCTATTTCTGCCTAGTCCGCCAGCGCTGGATCCCGGAGAGGTAAATATTTACATCTCTGCACTTCGGAGGACCCTGGCAGGCTGACGGAGGGATGAAGGAGGACGGGGGAAGCCGCGTTAGGATAAGGAGGTGAGTACCCCCCAGGGGACGTTTTTCTCCTTACAGTGTCTCTTTAAAGCGTTTTATTACTCCTGGGCGCCTCTTTCCCCCTATATCTTGTTATGGGTGTGAAGATTACAAACACAGAACAAACAAACAAACACAGAACATTTATATAGCGCTTTTCTCCTGGAGGACTCAAAGCGCCAGAGCTGCAGCCACTAGGACGCGCTCTATAGCCAGTAGCAGTGTTAGGGAGACTTGCCCAAGGTCTCCTACCGAATAGGTGCTGGCTTACTGAACAGGCAGAGCCGAGATTCAAACCCAGGTCTCAATAATGACACTTGTTTTATGGCTCCTTAAAGATGCCTCCCCCCCCCCCAGCTTAGAGTGTCACCAGGAGTTGGCAAAGGAAAGGTTCAGAACATTGGAGGACCCCATCAAAGTTTTGCAAGGGGGGGGGGGGGATGATTTCTGGTCACACCCCGGCAGTTCTGCCTGATATCACTTTCTCTCCTTGCGCTCCCACTGAAAACATCAGGTCAGAGCAATGCAGCGCTAGCTTCACCTCTTACATGATATCTCTGACCTGAGCAGCACTTTCTTTATCCTTGCAGAAACCTCAGCTGTCAGTTGGGGGGGGGGGGGGGAGTACACTCCCAGATAGAAGCCTTCTGCACTTTCCTGTTATTATTATGTAATATAAACTGTATTTCTCTGCAGCTTCCAGCTTATATAGCCCCTCCCCCCTAACCATCTGCAGAGAACTACATCTCCCAGCGTGCCTGGCCCGGATCACGTGCAGCCCCCTCACCTGGCCGAGGTTCCGGGCCACATACGAGTCCAGGCCATTGATGAACACCCGCTTGGCTCTGACCGGCCTCGCCGCTTCCTCCGCCATGTCCCCGCGCGCTGGCTTGCTGCTGGTTGCTAAGGTGACGGCCCGGTTGCTGTGGGCGGGTCCTGTCTGGAGACGCGCTGCTTGTTGCCATGGCGACATTGTAGCTGGTACTAGAATGCGGAGTCAGGAGGACAGGCAGCGCCGTAGACACCTAAAGCCGAGCCATAGAGATTGCTGAGGGGAGAGGCCCCCCCCCCTGGGGTGTCTAGAGGGATGCCTGCCTCTTTATTGCGTATATTCGCTGTCCTAAACTCTACTCTGTATAGATTATAACTGCACATATCTAGTCAATGATAGATTTTTTTTAATAGAAAAGTTTAGTAAAAGATTCCAGTTGACTGTTTCCCAAGGAACACACACAGCAGACCAGTTCTCAGTTGTTGATTTTTTTTATATTATTATTGTTTTTTTAGTTGGGGTCCTAAATATCCAGAGTTATAATTTCAAAGCAATAAGAAATGAGATTAAAAAAGGGGGCAGGGGGAGGTGAAAGGACGTTTACCCCCAAAATTTATGTAGAGCAGTAGATTTTCATTTTTCCAATTTGATGCAAATTTTGTTGCAATTTATATGCAACGTGAAATTGGACCAATCGATTGCTGTTCGTGCCAATTTGGATTGACCCAATTCCAAGCTAGGAATTGCAACACAAATTTGTTTAAGGAACCAATTTGCCTTTTTATCCATGAAGAATGCTTTGTGTTTTCTACACACTTTAGCCAACAGCAGCTCAGTGTCGGCAATAAAAATTGCACGCCACGCAAGGGCAAAAAAATCAACAAAGTCAGTATTGTTTTCCTGCATCGACAGTGAACACACGTTGTCCAAAACCACCCTGCATGCTTTGTAGTATGCCGCCGGATTCCACCGTACTGCACTGTTAATGTGACAATGTGATTGTACCATTGTTATATAGAGTGGGATGCGAAAATTTGGGCAATGTTGTTAATTGTCATGATTTTCCTGTATAAATCGTTGTTACTATAAAAGTTAAATATATCATATAGGAGACACACACGGTGATATTAAGTTTATTGGATTTACAGGAAGTGTATTAATTTGGGCACCACAAAAAAATAAATAAAATCAATATTTAGTCCATCCTCTTTTTGCAGAAATAACAGCCTCTGAACACTTCCTGTAGGTTCCAATGAGAGTCTAGATTCTGGTTGAAGGTATTTTGGACCATTCCTCTTTACAAAACATCTCTAGTTCATTCAGGTTTGATGGCTTCCGATCATGGACAGCTCTCTTTAACTCACACCACAGATTTTTAATAATATTCAGGTCTGGGGACTAAAATGGCCATTCCAGAACGTTGTACTTGTTTCTCTGCATCAATGCCTTGGTGGATTTTGAGCAGTGTTTAGGGTCGTTGTATTGTTGAAAGATTTCAGCCCCGGCGCAGCTTCAGCTTTGTCACTGATTCCTGGACATTGGTCTCCAGAATCTGCTGATACTGAGTGGAATCCATGCGTCCCTCAACTGTGACAAGATTCCCAGTCCCTGCACTGGCCACACAGCCCCACAGCATGATGGAACCACCACCATATTTTACTGTAGGTAGCAGGTGTTTTTCTTGAAATGCTGTGTTGTTTTTCCTCTATGCATAACGCCCCTTGTGGCTATGAATAAGGACACAATTGCCTGAAACGTCAGCCTCTCTTTGCTGTTTTATGGATGTCTAATAAAGCGTATGGAAGCTACTTGTTGGTGAGGGCGGACATTTTCCCTTTGCCCAGTGTTGCTGCTTGTAGTCCAGCACCCCAACACGGATGCGAAGAGTGCAGTGGTGTTTTTCTTGTAAATAACGCCCCTTGGTATGCCCAAATAACTCCATTTTAGTTTCAGCAGTCCACAGCACCTCATCCAAAATGAAGCTTGCTTGTCCAAATGTGCATTAGCATACCTCCAGAGGCTCTGTTTTTGCTGTGGGCGGAGAAAAGGCTTCCTCTGCATACTGCATCTCCTTGTGTAAAGTGTGCCGAATGGTTGAACGATGCAGTGACCCTAGCTGCAGCAAGATGATGTTATAGGTTTTTGGTGCTGGTCTGTGGGTTGCTGTTCTCACCATTCGTCGCTTCTGTTTTTCTGAGATTATTCTTGATCTGCCACTTTGAGCATTAACTTGAACTGAGCCTGTGGTCTTCCATTTCTTCAATATGTTCCTAACCGTGTAAACAGACAGCTGAAATCTCTGAGACAGCTTTCTATATCCTTCCCCTAAAACATGATGGTGAACAATCTTTCTCATCAGGTCATTTGAGAGTTGTTTTGAGACCCCCATGTTGCTACTTTTCAGAGAAAATTAAAAGAGGAGAAAAACTTATCATTGACCCGCTTAAAGGAGTAATCAGGCAAACTGGTGGTGAAAATGAGCTTTACTCGCCTGGGGCTTTCTCCAACCCCTTGCAGCCGGCTGTCCCATGCCGACCGCTCCGCTCCCTGTCGCTGTCCCGGTTCTCTGTGCAACGGTGCAGAGGCCGACCGTGGGGTCGGCCTTACTGCGCCTGCGCAAAGCACCGGGGAGCGGAGTGGTCGACGTGGGACAGTCGGCTGCAAGGGGCTAGAGAAAGCACCATTTTTCACCACTTTGCCCGATAACTCCTTTAAATACTCTCTCATAATTGGGGTCACCTGGGGTCCAGGGGTCACTGAGCTTACCAAGCCAATTTGAGTTCCAATAATTAGTTCTAAAGGTTTTGGAATCAATAAAATGACAACAGTGCCCACATTTATGCACCTGCCTAATTTTATTTAAACAATTATTGCACTTTCTGTAAATCCAATAAACTTCATTTCACTTCTCAAACATCACTGTGTGTGTTTCCTATATGATAAATTTAAATTAACTGACATTTTCTATCGTAACAACCAACGATTTATACAGAAAATCATGACCATTAACAACGTTGCCCAAACTTTCGCATCCCACTGTAATTGTAATAGTATATTCAAATGCTCGACTATGGGGATTCAGACGCGTTGTGCGAGAAAACTGCAGCAAGCAGTACGTTTTTGCCCTGCATGGGATTCAGAAGCAGCCTATTGATATCAGCAGGCTGCGATTCTGCATGCAAATTGGCATTGGGGGGGGGGCGAAATCGCTGCAATTTGGCTGCAGTGGAAAAAGGGTCCTGAGGGCTTCTGAATCGTATGCCAATAATAAACATCAACAGCTTAGTTTGAGGTGCTAGTCTAGTTTAAAGCGGAATATAACCCTGCATTTCAACTTTGCTCTAAAACATTATTTACAGTATATTATATGCAACCAGCATTTTTTTTTTACTAGACCAGCATTGGAAGGGTTACACAGGGCTTTAAAGTTCCTGGAGATTTCTGCAGACCATCCGAAGCTGACATAGATACATTTTGTTTACATAAATGTATCTAAGTGTTGAATGTGACTCACTCTCTCTGACTGAGAAGAGCTGGAGGACAGCCAAAGAGTGTGTAACATTTCTCAATAGATACATTTCACTAAATAGAATGTAACAATCTGAACTTCTGCATATCTCTCCAAGGAACTTTAAACCTCTGTGTTTAACCTTTCCAATGCTGGTCTAGTAAAAAAAAAATGCTTTTTGCATATAATATGCTGTAAATAATATTTTAGAGCAAAGTTGAAATGCAGGGTTATATTCCGCTTTAAGGGACTCAGCAGGAAACCTCATAGGGACAATTCCATTGGGTGAGCATCTCCCTCTTGAACTGCTAGATTTTTAATAGGTTGTAGTAAACTCCGCCCACACTATTCAGCCAATCACAATGCTCTGTGCTGTAGAGGGTGCTGTAATTGGAGACAAAGTTTTCTATGAGGCATCCTGCTGGGTCCCCTAAACTAGACTAGGGCCTAATTGGATTGGTCAGGTTCAAAGCTGCCTACAGGGCATAAAATCTCCATCAATACAATGATCAGCACCTTATTGACCATCGCTATCCCTGCATTACTTGGGATTGGCTGAGCCAACATTTTTTTATTTTCATTTTTATAAGTGAAAGTGAGCTCACCCCGCAAGCAGCACAAATTCACTTTTGGGGCAGGTTGGGGCAGACTTATGGATGGGGAAAACAGCAGTGTTTTCCTGCGGCCGAATCACTCTTGTCTGGCAGTCGGCTGAGAACAGCTGGCTGTTGGCAAACAGGAAACGCATGCGCTGTGCGGTAAAAAGCAGCAGTGCCGACCAGAGCCGGGACAAGGTCCTCCAGCAGCCAAAGCTGAGACACCAAAGTGCGCCCCTCCATCCCCCTCACCCGTCACACACTGATTGCTATTAGACAAAGAGGTGCCCTTGGACCTCCAACACTCTAATCTCTAGTTATCTGGCTTGCAGTCACTGCCATGTATCCCCTTTTCTTATTTCTCTCTGCTTCAAACACAATAGGGGAATGATAGCTGAGTGAGTTGTGCACCCCCTCCTACGCTGCGCCCTGAGTCTGTAGCCTCTCTTGCCTCTGCCTCACCCTGTGTCCCCTCCTACACTGCGCCCTGAGGCTGGAGCCTCTCTCGCCTCTGCCTCACCCTGTGTCCCCTTCTACACTGCGCCCTGAGGCTGGAGCCTCTCTCGCCTCTGCCTCACCCTGTGTCCCCTCCTACACTGCGCCCTGAGGCTGGAGCCTCTCTCCCTTCTGCCTCACCCTGTGTCCCCTCCTACACTGCGCCCTGAGTCTGGAGCCTCTCTTGCCTCTGCCTCACCCTGTGTCCCCTCCTACGCTGCGCCCTGAGTCTGGAGCCTCTCTTGCCTCTGCCTCACCCTGTGTCCCCTCCTACACTGCGCCCTGAGGCTGGAGCCTCTCTCGCCTCTGCCTCACCCTGTGTCCCCTCCTACACTGCGCCCTGAGGCTGGAGCCTCTCTCCCTTCTGCCTCGGCCCGCCCTGCGCCCCCTCCTACACTGCGCCCTGTGGCTGGAGCCACTCTCGCCTCTGCCCGCCCTGCGCCTCTCCTACACTGCGCCCTGAGGCTGGAGCCACTCTCGCCTCTGCCCGCCCTGCGCCCCTCCTACACTGCGCCCTGAGGCTGGAGCCACTCTCGCCTCTGCCCGCCCTGCACCCCTCCTACACTGCGCCCTGAGGCTGGAGCCACTCTCGCCTCAGCCCTGCTGCCGACTTTCCCGCAAAACCGCACATTGCTCCTGGTGCACTGTGATTGCACATTGAGAAGCATTATGTGCATTCTTGTGTTACAGAACACAGCCACAATTTTTTTCCAAGTGTAACCCTAGCCAAACGTACTACAAACAGACACAGAACATTTATATCGCGCTTTTCTCCAGGCGGACTCAAAGCGCCAGAGCTGCAGCCACTAGGATGCGCTCTATAGGCAGTAGCAGTGTTAGGGAGACTTGCCCAAGGTCTCCTACTGAATAGGTGCTGGCTTACTGAACAGGCAGAGCCGAGATTCGAACCCAGATCTCCTGTGTCAGAGGCAGAGCCCTTAACCCTTACACCAGCCAGCCACTAGCGTGCACAATGTGCATGCTCATTTGAAAATAAATTTTGATGAGAAATGAATCTTATTTTAAGTTGCTGAAAAAATAATCTCTCCAAATCCGAGTTTGCAGCCAGCTGGTACACACATCCTAGTTTGATTGGCCAATTTTGGCACTTCTATGTAGTATGAGAAAATGCATACACAATCTGTTCACAGTGTTCAAAGTCTGTTGGCCCCCATTTCACATGGTGGTGGTAAAATTGGTCAATCAAAATTGGATGTGTGCATGCAAATGCAGGAGTGACAGCACAGCTGCAGCCATAGGTAGTGACAGGAGAGGAGTGACAGCACAGCTGCAGCCAGAGGTAGTGACAGGAGAGGAGTGACAGCACAGCTGCAGCCAGAGGTAGTGACAGGAGAGGAGTGACAGCACAGCTGCAGCCATAGGTAGTGACAGGAGAGGAGTGACAGCACAGCTGCAGCCAGAGGTAGTGACAGGAGAGGAGTGACAGCACAGCTGCAGCCAGAGGTAGTGGCAGGAGAGGCGTGATGGCACAGCTGCAGCCGGAGTTTGTGACAGGAGAGGAGTGACTGCTCACCTGCAGCCAGATGTAGTCACAGGAGAGGAGTGACGGCTCACCTGCAGCCAGAGGTAATGACAGGACAGGAGTGACAGCACAGCTGCAGCCAGAGGTAGTGACAGGAGAGGAATGACAGCACAGCTGTAGCCAGAGGTAGTGACAGGAGAGGAGTGATGGCACAGCTGCAGCCAGAGTTAGTGACAGGAGAGGAATGACAGCACAGCTGCAGCCAGAGGTAGTGAAAGGACAGGAGTGACAGCACAGCTGCAGCCAGAGGTAGTGACAGGAGAGGAGTGACAGCACACCAGCAGCCAGAGTTAGTGACAGGAGAGGCGTGACGGCACAGCTGCAGCCAGAGTTAGTGACAGGAGAGGAGTGACTGCTCACCTGCAGCCAGATGTAGTCACAGGAGCGGAGTGACAGCACAGCTGCAGCCAGAGGTAGTGACAGGAGAGGCGTGATGGCACAGCTGCAGCCAGAGGTAGTGACAGTAGAGGAGTGACAGCACACCTGCAGCCAGAGGTAGTGACAGGAGAGGAGTGAAAGCACAGCTGCAGCCAGAGGTAGTGAGAGAAGAGGAGTGACAGCACACCTTCAGCCAGAGGTAGTGACAGTAGAGGAGTGACTGCTCACCTGCAGCCAGAGGTAGTGACAGGAGTGATGGCACAGATGCAGCCAGAGGTAGTGACAGGAGAGGAGTGAGAGCACACCTGCAGCCAGAGGTAGTGACAGGAGAGGAGTGAGAGTACAGCTGCAGCCAGATGTAGTGACAGGAGAGGCGTGATGGCACAGCTGCAGCAAGAGTTAGTGACAGGAGAGGAGTGACTGCTCACCTGCAGCCAGAGGTAGTGACAGGAGTGATGGCACAGCTGCAGCCAGAGGTAGTGACAGGAGAGGAGTGACAGCACACCTGCAGCCAGAGGTAGTGATAGGAGAGGAGTGACAGCACACCTGCAGCCAGAGGTAGTGACAGGAGAGGAGTGACAGCACAGCTGCAGCCAGAGGTAGTGACAGGAGAGGCGTGATGGCACAGCTGCAGCCAGAGTTAGTGACAGGAGAGGAGTGACAGCACACCTGCAGCCAGAGGTAGTGACAGGAGAGGAGTGAAAGCACAGCTGCAGCCAGAGGTAGTGAGAGAAGAGGAGTGACAGCACACCTTCAGCCAGAGGTAGTGACAGTAGAGGAGTGACTGCTCACCTGCAGCCAGAGGTAGTGACAGGAGTGATGGCACAGATGCAGCCAGAGGTAGTGACAGGAGAGGAGTGAGAGCACACCTGCAGCCAGAGGTAGTGACAGGAGAGGAGTGAGAGTACAGCTGCAGCCAGATGTAGTGACAGGAGAGGCGTGATGGCACAGCTGCAGCAAGAGTTAGTGACAGGAGAGGAGTGACTGCTCACCTGCAGCCAGAGGTAGTGACAGGAGTGATGGCACAGCTGCAGCCAGAGGTAGTGACAGGAGAGGAGTGACAGCACACCTGCAGCCAGAGGTAGTGATAGGAGAGGAGTGACAGCACACCTGCAGCCAGAGGTAGTGACAGGAGAGGAGTGACAGCACAGCTGCAGCCAGAGGTAGTGACAGGAGAGGCGTGATGGCACAGCTGCAGCCAGAGTTAGTGACAGGAGAGGAGTGACAGCACACCTGCAGCCAGAGGTAGTGACAGGAGAGGAGTGAAAGCACAGCTGCAGCCAGAGGTAGTGAGAGAAGAGGAGTGACAGCACACCTTCAGCCAGAGGTAGTGACAGTAGAGGAGTGACTGCTCACCTGCAGCCAGAGGTAGTGACAGGAGTGATGGCACAGATGCAGCCAGAGGTAGTGACAGGAGAGGAGTGAGAGCACACCTGCAGCCAGAGGTAGTGACAGGAGAGGAGTGAGAGTACAGCTGCAGCCAGATGTAGTGACAGGAGAGGCGTGATGGCACAGCTGCAGCAAGAGTTAGTGACAGGAGAGGAGTGACTGCTCACCTGCAGCCAGAGGTAGTGACAGGAGTGATGGCACAGCTGCAGCCAGAGGTAGTGACAGGAGAGGAGTGACAGCACACCTGCAGCCAGAGGTAGTGATAGGAGAGGAGTGACAGCACACCTGCAGCCAGAGGTAGTGACAGGAGAGGAGTGACAGCACAGCTGCAGCCAGAGGTAGTGACAGGAGAGGCGTGATGGCACAGCTGCAGCCAGAGGTAGTGACAGTAGAGGAGTGACAGCACACCTGCAGCCAGAGGTAGTGACAGGAGAGGAGTGACAGCACAGCTGCAGCCAGAGGTAGTGAGAGAAGAGGAGTGACAGCACACCTTCAGCCAGAGGTAGTGACAGTAGAGGAGTGACTGCTCACCTGCAGCCAGAGGTAGTGACAGGAGTGATGGCACAGATGCAGCCAGAGGTAGTGACAGGAGAGGAGTGAGAGCACACCTGCAGCCAGAGGTAGTGACAGGAGAGGAGTGAGAGTACAGCTGCAGCCAGATGTAGTGACAGGAGAGGCGTGATGGCACAGCTGCAGCAAGAGTTAGTGACAGGAGAGGAGTGACTGCTCACCTGCAGCCAGAGGTAGTGACAGGAGTGATGGCACAGCTGCAGCCAGAGGTAGTGACAGGAGAGGAGTGACAGCACACCTGCAGCCAGAGGTAGTGATAGGAGAGGAGTGACAGCACACCTGCAGCCAGAGGTAGTGACAGGAGAGGAGTGACAGCACAGCTGCAGCCAGAGGTAGTGACAGGAGAGGCGTGATGGCACAGCTGCAGCCAGAGTTAGTGACAGGAGAGGAGTGACTGCTCACCTGCAGCCAGATGTAGTCACAGGAGAGGAGTGACGGCTAACCTGCAGCCAGAGGTAATGACAGGACAGGAGTGACAGCACAGCTGCAGCCAGAGGTAGTGACAGGAGAGGAGTGACAGCACACCTGCAGCCAGAGGTAGACAGGAGAGGAGTGACAGCACAGCTGCAGCCAGAGGTAGTGCCAGGAGAGGAGAGACAGCACACCTTCAGCCAGAGGTAGTGACAGGAGAGGAGTGACGGCACACCTGCAGCCAGGAGGTACTGTCAGGAGAGGATTGACAGCACACCTGCAGCCAGAGATAATGACAGGAGAGGAGTGACGGCTCACCTGCAGCCAGAGGTACTGACAGGAGAGGAGTGACGGCACACCTGCGGCCAGAGGTAGTGACAGGAGAGGAGTGATGGCACAGCTGCAGCCAGAGGTAGTCACAGGAGAGGAGTGACACCACACCTGCAGCTAGAGGTAGTGACAGGAGAGGAGTAACGGCACAGCTGCAGCCAGAGGTAGTGACAGAAGAGGAGTGATAGCACACCTGCAGCCAGAGGTAGTGACAGGAGAGGAGTGATAGCACACCTGCAGCCAGAGGTAGTGACAGGAGAGGAGTGATAGCACACCTGCAGCCAGAGGTAGTGACAGGAGAGGAGTGATGGCACAGCTGCAGCCAGAGGTAGTGACAGGAGAGGAGTGACACCACACCTGCAGCCAGAGGTACTGACAGGAGAGGAGTGACGGCACAGCTTCAGCCAGAAGTAGTGACAGGAGAGGAGTGACGGCACAGCTGCAGCCAGAGGTAGTAGCAGGAGAAGAGTGATAGCACAGCAACAGCCAGAGGTAGTGACAGGAGAGGAGTGACAGCACAGCTGCAGCCATTGGTAGTGACAGGAGAGGAGTGACGGCACAGCTGTAGCCAGAGGTAGTGACAGGAGAGGCGTGACGGCACAGCTGCAGCCAGAGTTAGTGACAGGAGAGGAGTGACTGCTCACCTGCAGCCAGATGTAGTCACAGGAGAGGAGTGACGGCTCACCTGCAGCCAGAGGTAATGACAGGACAGGAGTGACAGCACACCTGCAGACAGAGGTAGTGACAGGAGAGGAGTGAGAGCACAGCTGCAGCCAGAGGTAGTGACAGGAGAGGCGTGATGGCACAGCTGCAGCAAGAGTTAGTGACAGGAGAGGAGTGACTGCTCCCCTGCAGCCAGAGGTAATGACAGGAGTGATGGCACAGCTGCAGCCAGAGGTAGTGACAGGAGAGGAGTGACAGCACAGCTGCAGCCAGAGGTAGTCACAGGAGAAGAGTGACGCCCCATGCAGCTGCAAAATGGGTGTGGCAATGCAAAAGAACATGGGCTCGGTCATGAGTGGTACCAAACATACATGACCTTAGCAGCCATGCAAGTGCTCCTACGGAGGAAGTTTGAGCACCGCCATAGTGTTTCCCCCCAATATATACATAATTTGACAGCATTTCACACAAAATGCACGTAATCTGGCAGATTCCCTCCAACATACACATGATCTGGCAACGGTTTCCCTCCAAAATAAACCAATGTGACTACAACAGTTTTAACAATGGATCCATGACTGTTACAAATGTTACCATATAATTATGGATAATCCATAAAGGTGGCCATACATTAGAGGACTTGGTGGCCAATCGATTATCCGATTCAATTATAATCAAATCGGACGGAAATCTGTGCTGCCAAGTGCACGCCCGATCGACGATGTGATTAATTTTGTCCTGAAATTGGTGCATGAATTTGTCAGACAACCTGCAAGGTGTAGGTGCGCGGCAGTAACAAAGAGCGATGAAAACTACGGAGCGGTTTCCACTTTGTAAAAACGAGTGCGTTTATACATTACCTGTCCCGTGTCACGGTGTCCTGCCCCTTTTCTCTCAGCCCCATATATGCCATCAGCATGTGTGATGGAAGAGCGGTGGATTGGGACACTGGATGGTACTGCGACACAGCAGAGGTAATGTATAAAGGCACACGTGCACACTAGGGAACAGCGGCAGATTAGGACACTGGATGGTACTGCGACACAGCAGAGGTAATGTATAAATGCACACGTGCACACTAGGGAACAGCGGCAAGGCTGCGCACTGGGTCGATTTTCAAAAGATTTTAGCATGAAATTGATTGGGAATCGGCCTGTGGTGTATGGGCAGCTGATGGATCTCTCTCTGATCAGAGAGCGATCTGTCCCTTGGTCAAATCTGCCCATCACTGCTTGATGTATGGACACCTTAAAGAGGACCTGTAACTTTAAAAAAAAAATGTTTCCTGGGGGTACTTACCATGGGAGGGGGAAGCCTCTGGATCCTATTGAGGCTTCCCCATCCTCCTCCATCCCACGTTCGCAGTGCTAGCAGTCCCCGAACAGCAGCCATGTAAATATTTACCTTCCCGGCTCCAGCTCAGTAGCGGCTCTAAGCTCGGGGTCATGTGGAAATAGTCAATCCCAATCGGATCTGCTCTACTGCACAGGCGCAATTCGCTTGCACAGTAGAGTGGTCCCGATCAGGATCGGCTATTTCCACCTGATCCCGAGCAGAGAGCCGCTACTGCGCCTTCGCTGGGGAAGGTTAATATTGCCACAGCCGACTTTACTTGTGGTTTTGGGTGCCCAGCGCAGCCACTGTGGGATGGAGGACAGGGAAAGCCTCGATAGGATCCAGAGGCTTCCCCCTCCCGAGGTAAGTACCCCCCAGGGGACATTTTTGAAGTTACAGGTTCTGTGTGTGTGTGATATCTAGAGATGGGCCGAACGGTTCGCCGGCGAACGGTTCCCGGCGAACTTCGGTGGTTCGCGTTCGCCTCCCGCAGGCGAACGTTTCCGGAAGTTCGGTTCGCCCCACAATGCACTATGAGGGTCAACTTTGACCCTCTACATCACAGTCAGCAGGCCCAGTGTAGCCAATTAGGCTACACTAGCCCCTGGAGCCCCACCCCCCTTATATAAGGCAGGCAGCGGCGGCCATTACGGCCACTCGTGTGCCTGCATTAGAGAGAGTAGGGCGAGCTGCTGTCTGTCTCTCATAGGGAAAAATTAGTTAGGCTTAGCTTTTCCTGGCTGCATACCTGTTCAGTGATCCTGCCACTGCATACCTGTTCTGTGAACCCACCCACCACTGCATACCTGTTCAGTGATCCTCAGTGGTGCTCAAATACCCCTTTTAAAAATTCGAATTTGGTCGAATTCGAATAGTAAATTATTCGAGGTCAGTCGAATATTCGAGTCGAATATTTTTTACTATTCGATTCGACCTCGGACTTCGAGCTCACTATTCGAGTCGGTATTCGAGCTCACTATTCGAGCTGACTATTCGAATTGGCCCAAAATAGCTTCCAACACTTGTTTTGAGGGTGAATGATGCAAGAAACATCTTTTTTTCCAAGTAACAACAGCAAGTGATTATGTGGGGATGTTCCTTTAAAAAAAAATGTGGAAAGAGAAGTTGTGTCCTTAATTTGGTTCAGTAGTGTAGTGTTACTGTATATACTTGTTCTTCTTCTTCTTTATCTTTCTTAATCTTCTTCTAGATCTTCTTCTTCTTCTTCTTCTTCTTCTTCATCATCTTCTTCTTCTTCTTCATCTTCATCTTCTTCATCTTCTTCTTCATCTTCTTCTTCTTCTTCTTCATCTTCTTCTTCTTCTTCATCTTCTTCATCTTCTTCATCTTCATCTTCTTCATCTTCATCTTCTTCATCTTCATCTTCTTCTTCATCTTCTTCATCTTCTTCATCTTCTTCATCTTCTTCTTCTTCTTCTTCATCTTCTTCTTCTTCTTCTTCATCTTCTTCATCTTCTTCTTCTTCTTCTTCATCTTCTTCATCATCTTCTTCTTCTTCTTCATCTTCATCTTCTTCATCTTCTTCTTCATCTTCTTCATCTTCTTCTTCATCTTCTTCTTCTTCATCTTCTTCTTCTTCATCTTCTTCTTCTTCTTCTTCATCTTCTTCATCATCTTCTTCTTCTTCTTCATCTTCATCTTCTTCATCTTCTTCTTCATCTTCTTCTTCTTCATCTTCTTCTTCTTCTTCATCTTCATCTTCTTCATCTTCATCTTCTTCTTCTTCATCTTCTTCTTCATCTTCTTCTTCATCTTCTCCTTCTCCTTCTTTTTCAATATCGTCTTCTTCTTCTTCTTCACGTATTTCTCTTTTCAAATTTTTTTTTAAAGAAATGCAGCTATTTTTGAGCGTAACAAATAGCTGGTGGGCGCACGCATGTTGGAAGCGCCATTGTATGTGCTCCCTGGCAGTGGAAACACAAAGACAGCAGGAGGTAAATTCAGCAGCAGGAGGAGGAGGATGAGTGTGTGGCAGCAGGCAGTCAATGAGGCAGGCAGCTCGCCGTGACATAATAGCCCTGGTACCTAGCGGTGATACCAGGGCTGTAAATAAACACAACAGGAGGTCCCAGACAGCGGTCGTGCAGCCCACATTGTGTCCAATACACAACTGGGACAACACAGTTTTCAACCCGGGCACCTCAGAAAAATTAAACTTTTTTTTTTTTTTATTGGTTTTTTTTGGTTTTGGTTTTACAACCAATATAGCTATTGTTTTGACGTAATAGCTGGTGGCAGAGTGGCAGCAGAAGGTAATTCTGTGTACCCTGGCAGTGGGAAACACAGACAGACAGCAGCAGCAGGAGGAATGGAGGAGCAGTGTGAGCAGCTATTGTTGTGACGTAATAGCTGGTGGCAGAGTGGCAGCAGACGGTAATTCTGTGTACCCTGGCAGTGGGAAACACAGACAGACAGCAGCAGCAGGAGGAATGGAGGAGCAGTGTGAGTGTGGCAGCAGGTAGGCAGCGTGACATAATAGCCCTGGTACCTAGCGGTGATACCAGGGCTGTAAATAAACACAACAGGAGGTCCCAGACAGCGGTCGTGCAGCCCACATTGTGTCCAATACACAACTGGGACAACACAGTTTTCAACCCGGGCACCTCAGAAAAATTAAACCTTTTTTTTTTTTTATTGGTTTTTTTTGGTTTTGGTTTTACAACCAATATAGCTATTGTTTTGACGTAATAGCTGGTGGCAGAGTGGCAGCAGAAGGTAATTCTGTGTACCCTGGCAGTGGGAAACACAGACAGACAGCAGCAGCAGGAGGAATGGAGGAGCAGTGTGAGCAGCTATTGTTGTGACGTAATAGCTGGTGGCAGAGTGGCAGCAGACGGTAATTCTGTGTACCCTGGCAGTGGGAAACACAGACAGACAGCAGCAGCAGGAGGAATGGAGGAGCAGTGTGAGTGTGGCAGCAGGTAGGCAGCGTGACATAATAGCCCTGGTACCTAGCGGTGATACCAGGGCTGTAAATAAACACAACAGGAGGTCCCAGACAGCGGTCGTGCAGCCCACATTGTGTCCAATACACAACTGGGACAACACAGTTTTCAACCCGGGCACCTCAGAAAAATTAAACCTTTTTTTTTTTTTATTGGTTTTTTTTGGTTTTGGTTTTACAACCAATATAGCTATTGTTTTGACGTAATAGCTGGTGGCAGAGTGGCAGCAGAAGGTAATTCTGTGTACCCTGGCAGTGGGAAACACAGACAGACAGCAGCAGCAGGAGGAATGGAGGAGCAGTGTGAGCAGCTATTGTTGTGACGTAATAGCTGGTGGCAGAGTGGCAGCAGACGGTAATTCTGTGTACCCTGGCAGTGGGAAACACAGACAGACAGCAGCAGCAGGAGGAATGGAGGAGCAGTGTGAGTGTGGCAGCAGGTAGGCAGCGTGACATAATAGCCCTGGTACCTAGCGGTGATACCAGGGCTGTAAATAAACACAACAGGAGGTCCCAGACAGCGGTCGTGCAGCCCACATTGTGTCCAATACACAACTGGGACAACACAGTTTTCAACCCGGGCACCTCAGAAAAATTAAACCTTTTTTTTTTTTTATTGGTTTTTTTTGGTTTTGGTTTTACAACCAATATAGCTATTGTTTTGACGTAATAGCTGGTGGCAGAGTGGCAGCAGAAGGTAATTCTGTGTACCCTGGCAGTGGGAAACACAGACAGACAGCAGAAGGGCAGTACACAGCAGCAGCCCACTGTAGGTGTGAAATGTGTGGCTGCAGGCGACGTAATAGTCAAAGTGAACCAGGCTGGCTTAGTGAGCAGGAGCCAGGAGGTGGTAAAGGGTGGTAAGGCACATTAACGATGGTACTAAGTTCCGGCAGCCAGTTCATGTCCCCCTCTCGCCGACAACAGGGGCCAGGAACTCGCCTTCCACCCACGCCTGGTTCATCTTGAGAAACGTCAGTCTGTCCACAGACTTGTGAGACAGACGTGAGCGTTTCTCGGTGACCACGCCACCAGCTGCACTGAAGCAGCGCTCGGACAGCACGCTGGAAGGGGGGCAGGACAGCACTTCCAGGGCGTACTGCGCCAGCTCGCTCCAGATCTCCATGCGCTTGACCCAATACTCCATGGGATCAACAGGGGCATCGCTGTCAAGCCCGCTGTAGGACCCCATGTAGTCAGCCACCATGCGGGTCAGGCGCTGGCTGTGACCGGAGGAGGATGCTGCTGCATGCATCTCCTCTCTAGTCACTGCTGCCGGAGCCTCTACAGTCCTGTAGAGCTCGTGGCTGAGAGACAGCAGGTCTGTGGGGCGCTTGCTGCTGCTGGATGCAGGCACCTGCTGCTGCCTCTGTGCTGGCTGCTGGACAGTGGGGGTGGAAGGCTGGGGGAAGGCTTCCTCCAAGCGCTCAACAAGGGCCTGCTGCAAGCTCCTTATTTGTTGCGCTGGGTCTCCTCCTGCAGGCGGCAGGAACTGGCTCAACTTCCCCTTGAGGCGTGGGTCCAACATCATGCTGATCCAGATGTCCTCCCTCTGCTTCATCTGGATCACCCTGGGGTCCCTGCGCAGGCACGTCAGCATGTGCGCTGCCATTGGGAAGAGGCGGGCCACGTCTGCTGGCACATCGACGTCAGTGCTGTCCTCCTCATCCTCCTCCTCTGCTGCCTCATCCTCTCTCCACCCCCGCACCAACTCAGCTGCACTGCGCTGATCCCCCTCATCAGCAGCCAGGTCAGGGACCTCCACCAAGTCCTCCTCCTCCTCCCCCTCAGAGGTGGACTGTGCAGCTGCTTGCCGCTCCTGCTGGTCCAAGGCTGCCGCTCCCTGTGCCAGCAAAGCATCGAGTGCCCTGTTCAGCAGAGAAACCAGGGGCACCCACTCGCAGACCATAGCATGGTCCCTGCTCACCATGTTTGTGGCCTGCAGGAAGGGAGCCAGCACTAAGCACACCTGCTGCATGTGCCTCCAGTCATCATCGGGGACGATGGACGGGATGTTGCTGGTCTTGTCCCTTCTCTGAGCTGCGGAAACAGTGGCCAGGGCAAGGTAGTGGTTGACAGCGTGCTTCTGTTCAACCAGACGCTCCAACATCGCCAGGGTGGAGTTCCAGCGAGTCGGAACGTCAATGATCAGCCGATGGCGTGGCAGATCCAGCTCCTTTTGCACGTCTTCCAGGCTCGCACAGGCTGCAGCCGAGCGCCGGAAGTGACGCACAACGTTCCTTGCCGTTTCCAGCAGCTCGTCCATCCCCTGGTAGGTGCGCAGGAACTTCTGCACCACCAGGTTCAGCACGTGGGCAAGACAGGGGATGTGGGTCAGGTTTCCCCTGTCTATGGCAGCAACCAGATTGGCCCCATTGTCGGACACCACCTCTCCGACTCTGAGGCCTCTGGGGGTCAGCCAAATCCGCTCCTGCTCCTGGAGTTTGGCCAACACGTGGGCTGCCGTCAGCTTGGTCTTGCCAAGGCTGACCAAGTGCAGCAGCGCTTGGCAGTGGCGGGCCTTCACACTGCTGCTGAGGCGGGGGGTTTGGCCAGGTGTGGCGGAGGATGGCAGAGGATCGGAGGAACCCGCTGCAGTTCCCCTGACCCTGCGGGGTGGCACCACCCACTGTGTTGCTGCTGCTGCTGTGCCCGCTGCTGCTCTCCCATCCTCACCCCCTTCCACCAAGCTGACCCAGTGGACAGTGAAGGACAGGTAGCGGCCTGTCCCGAAGCGGCTGCTCCAGGAGTCCATGGTGACGTGGACCCTTTCACCAACCGCGTGCTCCAGCCCTCGCTCCACATTGGCCATCACAAAGCGGTGCAGTGCAGGAATGGCCTTGCGGGCGAAGAAGTGTCTGCTGGGGAGCTGCCAGTCTGGGGCTGCACAAGCAAGCAGCGCCCGCATGTCGCTCCCCTCCTGCACGAGCGTGTACGGCAGGAGTTGGGAGCACATGGCCCGTGCCAGCAAGCCGTTCAGCTGCCGCACGCGACGGCTGCTGGGAGGCAGAGCCCTAACCACCCCCTGGAAGGACTCGCTCAAAAGGCTCTGGCGTGCCTTTTTGCTGGCACGGGAATCAGCAGACGGAGCAGAGGAGGCCACTGAGGACTGGCTGCCAGAACAGGCCTCAGTGTCGGCGGCAGGAGTTGCAGAGGGGGGAGGAGCAGGGCGTTTCCGCACTCCTGCTGGTGCTGCTGGAGGAGCAGGAGGGCGGGTGGCTGCTGTTGCTGCTGCTGCTGCTGAAGGCTGTGCAGTGATGGGATTGGTGCCACTGCCAGCACCAGATGCCTTCAGCCTCTGGAACTCCTCATGCTGGTGGAAGTGTTTCGCAGAAAGGTGGTTGATCAGCGAGCTGGTGCTGAACTTCAAGGGGTCTGCACCTCTGCTCAACTTCCGCTGACAGTGGTTGCAAGTGGCGTACTTGCTGTACACTGTGGGCATGGTGAAAAACCGCCAGATTGGTGACAAAAACATCCCCCTACGGCATGGAAGCGCTGCTGCCTGTTTCCCTGTGGTGGTTGGGGGGGGGGGGGGGGTCTTGGGTGCGGCTGGTGGTGGTACTGGCTGATGCTGCTGCTGCTGCTGCTGAGCCTGAGACACCAGCAGGCTGTGGGACGCTGCCAATGCTTGCAATGATGCGCCTCCTTGCAAGGCCCACAACCGCATCCTCCTCCTCCTCCTCAGAGCTGCTGAGGACGACATCCTCTGGATGTGTTGGCACCCAGTCTCTGTCTGTCACCGGGTCATCATCATCATGCCCCTCCTGAAACATGTCCTGCTCTGATGATGACCCCCCAAACTCCTCTGCTGATGCATGGATGGGACGCTTGACTGTCGCCACAGTCTTGCTGTCCAATCCCTCCTCCCCCAAAGTGCCCATCAGCATCTCCTCCTCCAAATCGCCAACAACAGCATTCAATTGACTCATCATGCCTGGGGTCAAAAGAGTGCTGAGTGACAGGTCGGCGACTGACGGTGAACTGGCCTCCTCCCCAGGCCCTGCTGGGCGGCTGCTGCGAACAGGGGTGGTGGTGGTGAGGGTGGAGGCCTCGGATGCAGAGCTGATGGCGGGCTGCTCATCCTCCGTCATGAGTTGCACCACAGTGTCTGCATCCTTTTCCTCAATGGGACGTTTCCGACCCGGCTGGAGGAAAATGGGAGCAGGTGCTACACGCTGCTGCTGCTGTGTCTCTGCAGCGTGAGTTGCAGATGCTCCTCCTGGGCGGCGCCCAAGGCGTCCACGGCCAGTGGCTATGGGAGGAATGTTAGCCACTGACGCTGCTGCTGCTGCTGCGGAACTGTGCATGGTGGCGCGCCCGCGGCCGCGGCTTGCCACAATGCTGCTCCCTCTCTTCCTGATTCCCTTGCTGCCCTTCCCCTTGCCCAAACCGCGCTGGCTGCCACTTCCAGACATCTTCAATGTTTTGGGCGTATAGACAAAAGTTTTGTAAAAGGGCGGGTGAAAAGTGGGGTACTTTAATGGAGTGGGTTGGTTGGTGAGGTGACTGAGTGAGTGTCCCCTAGTACAGTAAGTAAGTATTAACAGTCAGGAAGTACAACTAGCAGTTACAATAATCAGTAGTAGTAATCACAAGTAAATTTAGTGTGTGTACACTCAGACAGTGAGTGCACGCACGCAGGAGCTAGTAGCCTATGGACACAGTGACTGAGTGTCCTAGACTCCTAGTACGGTAAGAGTAAGTAAGTAGTAACAGTAAGTAGAACTAACTAATAACAATAATCAATCAGCGATCAGAAGGAAATGGAGTGTGGGTGGTGTGTGTGTACACTCAGACAGTGAGTGCACGCACGCAGGAGCTAGTAGCCTATGGACACAGTGACTGAGTGTCCTAGACTCCTAGTACAGTAAGAGTAAGTAAGTAGTAACAGTAAGTAGAACTAACTAATAACAATAATCAATCAGCGATCAGAAGGAAATGGAGTGTGGGTGGTGTGTGTACACTCAGACAGTGAGTGCACGCACGCAGGAGCTAGTAGCCTATGGACACAGTGACTGGGTGTCCTAGACTCCTAGTACAGTAAGAGTAAGTAAGTAGTAACAGTAAGTAGTAGAACTAACTAATAACAATAATCAATCAGCGATCAGAAGGAAATGGAGTGTGGGTGGTGTGTGTACACTCAGACAGTGAGTGCACGCACGCAGGAGCTAGTAGCCTATGGACACAGTGACTGAGTGTCCTAGACTCCTAGTACAGTAAGAGTAAGTAAGTAGTAACAGTAAGTAGAACTAACTAATAACAATAATCAATCAGCGATCAGAAGGAAATGGAGTGTGGGTGGTGTGTGTACACTCAGACAGTGAGTGCACGCACGCAGGAGCTAGTAGCCTATGGACACAGTGACTGGGTGTCCTAGACTCCTAGTACAGTAAGAGTAAGTAAGTAGTAACAGTAAGTAGTAGAACTAACTAATAACAATAATCAATCAGCGATCAGAAGGAAATGGAGTGTGGGTGGTGTGTGTACACTCAGACAGTGAGTGCACGCACGCAGGAGCTAGTAGCCTATGGACACAGTGACTGAGTGTCCTAGACTCCTAGTACAGTAAGTAGTAACAGTAAGTAGTAGAACTAACTAATAACAATAATCAATCAGCGATCAGAAGGAAATGGAGTGTGGGTGGTGTGTGTACACTCAGACAGTGAGTGCACGCACGCAGGAGCTAGTAGCCTATGGACACAGTGACTGAGTGTCCTAGACTCCTAGTACAGTAAGAGTAAGTAAGTAGTAACAGTAAGTAGAACTAACTAATAACAATAATCAATCAGCGATCAGAAGGAAATGGAGTGTGGGTGGTGTGTGTACACTCAGACAGTGAGTGCACGCACGCAGGAGCTAGTAGCCTATGGACACAGTGACTGGGTGTCCTAGACTCCTAGTACAGTAAGAGTAAGTAAGTAGTAACAGTAAGTAGTAGAACTAACTAATAACAATAATCAATCAGCGATCAGAAGGAAATGGAGTGTGGGTGGTGTGTGTACACTCAGACAGTGAGTGCACGCACGCAGGAGCTAGTAGCCTATGGACACAGTGACTGAGTGTCCTAGACTCCTAGTACAGTAAGAGTAAGTAAGTAGTAACAGTAAGTAGAACTAACTAATAACAATAATCAATCAGCGATCAGAAGGAAATGGAGTGTGGGTGGTGTGTGTACACTCAGACAGTGAGTGCACGCACGCAGGAGCTAGTAGCCTATGGACACAGTGACTGGGTGTCCTAGACTCCTAGTACAGTAAGAGTAAGTAAGTAGTAACAGTAAGTAGTAGAACTAACTAATAACAATAATCAATCAGCGATCAGAAGGAAATGGAGTGTGGGTGGTGTGTGTACACTCAGACAGTGAGTGCACGCACGCAGGAGCTAGTAGCCTATGGACACAGTGACTGAGTGTCCTAGACTCCTAGTACAGTAAGTAGTAACAGTAAGTAGTAGAACTAACTAATAACAATAATCAATCAGCGATCAGAAGGAAATGGAGTGTGGGTGGTGTGTGTACACTCAGACAGTGAGTGCACGCACGCAGGAGCTAGTAGCCTATGGACACAGTGACTGAGTGTCCTAGACTCCTAGTACAGTAAGAGTAAGTAAGTAGTAACAGTAAGTAGAACTAACTAATAACAATAATCAATCAGCGATCAGAAGGAAATGGAGTGTGGGTGGTGTGTGTACACTCAGACAGTGAGTGCACGCACGCAGGAGCTAGTAGCCTATGGACACAGTGACTGGGTGTCCTAGACTCCTAGTACAGTAAGAGTAAGTAAGTAGTAACAGTAAGTAGTAGAACTAACTAATAACAATAATCAATCAGCGATCAGAAGGAAATGGAGTGTGGGTGGTGTGTGTACACTCAGACAGTGAGTGCACGCACGCAGGAGCTAGTAGCCTATGGACACAGTGACTGAGTGTCCTAGACTCCTAGTACAGTAAGTAGTAACAGTAAGTAGTAGAACTAACTAATAACAATAATCAATCAGCGATCAGAAGGAAATGGAGTGTGGGTGGTGTGTGTACACTCAGACAGTGAGTGCACGCACGCAGGAGCTAGTAGCCTATGGACACAGTGACTGAGTGTCCTAGACTCCTAGTACAGTAAGAGTAAGTAAGTAGTAACAGTAAGTAGAACTAACTAATAACAATAATCAATCAGCGATCAGAAGGAAATGGAGTGTGGGTGTGTGTACACTCAGACAGTGAGTGCACGCACGCAGGAGCTAGTAGCCTATGAACACAGTGACTGAGTGTCCTAGACTCCTAGTACAGTAAGAGTAAGTAGTAACAGTAAGTAGAACTAACTAATTACAATAATCAATCAGCGATCAGAAGGAAATAGAGTGTGTGTTGTGTGTGTACACTCAGACAGTGAGTGCGCACACGCAGGAGCTAGTAGCCTATATGAACAGTGACAGTGAGTGTCCCTACGGGTACAGTAAGAGTAAGTAGTAAGTAAGTACAACTAACAATAATCAATCAGTAATCAGAAGGAAATAGAGTGTGTGTACACACAGACAGTGAGTGAGTGCACACACGCAGGAGCTAGCTAGTAGCCTATAAACAGTGACAGTCAGTGAGTGTCCTACTCCTAGTACAGTATAACTACAATACTATTAGTAAAGGACAGCAGAAATACTGGTATAGATGATGAGAGAAATAAACAGAGGACAGCTGCCCACAGAGGCAAGGCCCCCCTGAGGCCTAAACCTGTAAGCTTGCAGCAGCTGCCTGTCTCTAATGTAACACACAAGCTACTAACTAAAATACAATGTCTATCTAAATAACAACAATACAGGTGTATATGGCAGGTGTAGGTGAGCAAAAACGCTAGGTAAATGAACACAATAGAGCACTTGCTAAGCCAAAGCACAAAGGAGCAGATCTCTCTCTGTACAAGTCTCAGGCAAGCATGGAAAACCCGAACATGGCGGCCGCTATTTATAGGGTAGGGGCTGGCCAGGGTCCCCCTCTGTGATTGGCTGCCGTCAGAGGGCCTGGGAGCCCTCTGATTGGCTCTAAGCACATCAATCTGGGCTATGACGCTATTCGAGCTCGGTACCGAGCTCGAATAGCGCCGGTTTGCTCGAATAGCTCGAATAGTGAATGGGCTATTCGAGTGTTCTCGAATAGCCCATTCGAATAGCTACAGCTATTCGGAGCTCGAATACCGAGCTCGAATAGCTGAAAAAGAGCTCGAATATTCGAGCTACTCGAATATTCGAGCTCTGCTGAGCACCACTAGTGATCCTGCCACTGCATACCTGTTCTGTGAACCCACCACTGCATACCTGTTCTGTGAACCCACCCACCACTGCATACCTGTTCAGTGATCCTGCCACTGCATACCTGTTCTGTGAACCCACCACTGCATACCTGTTCTGTGAACCCACCACTGCATACCTGTTCTGTTCAGTGGACCCGCCACTGCATACCTGTTCTGTTCAGTGGACCCGCCACTGTATACCTGTTTAGTGAACCCGCCACTGCATACCTGTTCTGTTCAGTGAACAGTTTGGTGTGTCAGTGTGAAGCAGTACCTTAATTACACTACCTGATTGATGTATACACATGCAAGATGTTTTAAAGCACTTTAGGCCTGTCATTTAGCATTCAATATGATTTCTGTCCTTAAAACGCTGCTTTGCGTCAAATCCAGATTTTTCCTGGGCACTTTTGGCGTATATCCCACTCCGCCATGCCCCCTCCAGGTGTTAGACCCCTTGAAACATCTTTTCCATCACTTTTGTGGCCAGCATAATTATTATTTTTTTTCAAAGTTCGCATCCCCATTGAAGTCTATTGCGGTTCGCGAACTTTAACGCGAACCTAAAATCAGAGGTTCGGCCCAACTCTAGTGATATCCCAGCTGCAGCCGTCTATTGTCAGGGCTGCCATTGAAATGTGAGCTGCAGCAAAGAGAACATTGTCTATATAAGGCTTCCTTAGCCATCCAATCTAGCCTCTGCAATGCTGGGAAATGCTCCTGCAGTCAGCCACTCACATAACCATCCTCACGTTACCACATTCTCACGGGGCCAAATTGGAGGGAAAAATAAACTGGAGAGATCATTGGCCAAGGGGAGGGACAAAGGCTGAGGCTGGGTTGCAGTAACTGGCTGGTTAAACTGAGGGGTGGGACTGTCTCATACAGCAGGGAATGGGCTCTATTCATAAAACTTTACCGCAAGTTTTCCGCTCAAAACAGCTGACTTTCCTGACCATTTAGCAAAGTGGGCATTCATAAAGGCTGTTTCCGCATGAAAATCTGACATTCCTGTGCAGTGCGGGAAATTACCGCCTTGTGCAGAGATTATCACAACACATGTCACTGAAGGTTAATTCATAAAGATTAGAGCAGGCGGAATGTGTGTGGAGAAACCCCGCTGTTTAGATAAGGCATAAGCCAGCAATGACAGGCAAGCTAATGGAGAGACAGACCTCCCAGGCAGCTGCAGTGAGAAGAGAGCAGACAAGGCATTCCAGAATACCAAGGCTGTGGTTTTTTAACCCCTTGGGTACCTGTTTTCAGATAAATTTCACATCAGAAAGCCTGCATGTGTAACATTTTTGGAACTTTTTCTAAGCTGCAGCAATTAAGTAGATTGATTAGGAAGACTAATTAGACAGATTCAGCGCAGATTCAGGAGGAGAGGCAGAAAAATGGGGTCCATCTGAAAATGGCGCAGGGAGAAAAATGGCGCACCGTTCTGCCGATAAATGTATCATAAAACGATATTTACCGTTTTAATGGAAATACATTAAAACAGTAAATAGCGTTTTATGATACATTTATTGCAGAGCGGTGCGCCATGAAAAAACACACAGGGGCTGCTAGTAAAGGCAGCGGGGGTCGGGGCAGAGAGAGGCAGCGGGGGTCAGGGCAGAGAGAGAGAGGCAGCGGGGGTCAGGGCAGAGAGAGAGAGGCAGCGGGGTCGGGGCAGAGAGAGGCAGCTGAGATCGGCTTAGGTCGGGGCAGAGAGAGGCAGCGGGGGTCTGGGCTGAGAGAGGCAGCGGGGGTCGGGGCTGAGAGAGGCAGCGGGGGTCGGGGCTGAGAGAGGCAGCGGGGGTCGGGGCTGAGAGAGGCAGCGGGGGTCGGGGCTGAGAGAGGCAGCGGGGGTCGGGGCTGAGAGAGGCAGCGGGGGTCGGGGCTGAGAGAGGCAGCGGGGGTCTGGGCTGAGAGAGGCAGCGGGGGTCTGGGCTGAGAGAGGCAGCGGGGGTCTGGGCTGAGAGACGCAGCGGGGGTCGGGGCTGAGAGAGGCAGCGGGGGTCTGGGCTGAGAGAGGCAGCGGGGGTCGGGGCAGAGAGGCAGCGGGGCACTGGAGGGCAAAGGCATCAGGGGTGGATGTGTGCAGAGACATACATTACCTTGTCCTGGGCAGCCGATCGCTCCTTCCCTCCGCTCCTGCACTTCTTCCATGTGTTTGCTGTAGTCCTGCAGCCGGCCAATCACCATATAGCTTCAGTCTCCGCATGGTGATTGGCCGGCTGCAGGACTACAGCAAACACATGGAAGAAGTGCAGGAGCGGAGGGAAGGAGCGATCGGCTGCCCAGGACAAGGTAATGTATGTCTCTGCACACATCCACCCCTGATGCCTTTGCCCTCCAGTGCCCCGCTGCCTCTCTCTGCCCCGACCTAACCCGACCCCCGCTGCCTCTCTCAGCCCCGACCCCCGCTGCCTCTCTCCTCCCTCTGCATTTGTGAACACTTATAACGCTATTTAGCGTTATAAGTGTAAGGTCCACTGCCTGCGCCATTTTTTAACACTTATAACGCTAAATAGCGTTATATAATGTAAGTGTATGAGGCGCCCTTTTCATTCCCCTGGCGCTGTGCGCCATTTTTAATTGTCACGGAAAAATGCACATGTAAAGGGATGCTGGGGCTGCCTCCTTTATACTTGCTGTCTCTGCAGGAGAAAATGTATCAACTCAGCCAGCAAATGTAACAACTCAGCCAGTACTGCCAGTTTAGTGGGGAATTCCCCGACCTATAATCGCAAGTGTAAACATTTTTTATGAATTAGCACACAAGTCTAAAATACCATGTGGTGTTTTCCCTCCAAGATTTTTTTTACTGCAAATGTTTTATGAATAGAGCTTATTGTAACATGTTGTGGGCGGGGCTTAGCAGTAGCATCAGCCTGCAGCTATCACTATGGGCTGAGGCTGAGCCTGTCACAATAAATTGCACTGCCCACTTGGCCAATCACTGGCAGGGGGCGTGGATTTGATGTCTTATGCCTGCTCCAGCAGCAGAAGCTAGCCTCATGCCTCAGCAAGCAGTTACCAGGCAGAAGTGAGCAGTTGAGAGAGTTTGAGAGGCATTTCACTGACCATCAGCAGTCTGTGGAAAGGAGGCCTAACTAGCTGGGCTCACATATTCTCTGTTAGGGGGAGGGAGAGGGACACAGATTGTGCATGCACAACAGCAGCACTCAGCCAGCAGCAGCAGCACAAAGCCAGCAGCAGCAGCAGCACAAGCCCCCAGCCAGCAGCAGCACAAGCCCCCAGCAGCACAAGCCCCCAGCAGCACATGGCCAGCAGCAGCACAAGCCCCCAGAACACAGCCAGCAGCAGCAGCCCCCCGCACACAGCCAGCAGCAGCACAAGCCCCCAGCACAAAGCCAGCAGCAGCACAAGCCCCCAGCACAAAGCCAGCAGCAGCACAAGCCCCCAGCACACAGCCAGCAGCAGCACAAGCCCCCAGCACAAAGCCAGCAGCAGCACAAGCCCCCAGCACACAGCCAGCAGCAGCACAAGCCCCCAGCACACAGCCAGCAGCAGCACAAGCCCCCAGCACACAGCCAGCAGCAGCACAAGCCCCCAGCACACAGCCAGCAGCAGCACAAGCCCCCAGCACACAGCCAGCAGCAGCACAAGCCCCCAGCACACAGCCAGCAGCAGCACAAGCCCCCAGCACACAGCCAGCAGCAGCACAAGCCCCCAGCACACAGCCAGCAGCAGCACATGGCCAGCAGCAGCACAAGCCCCCAGCACACAGCCAGCAGCAGCACAAGCCCCCAGCACACAGCCAGCAGCAGCACAAGCCCCCAGCCAGCAGCTGCCCCCAGTCACACAGCAGCTGCAGCTGCCTCCCCGGTCACACAGAAGCTGCATCTGACCCCTTCCCCATCACACAGCAGCCACCTCCCATCACACAGGGAGAGGAGAGCGGAGTTTAAAAGTGTAGGTAAGTAAAGCCAACTGCATTAGGACTGGGCTTGTGTCAGCTTGCTTAGCACAGCAAGAGTAGCCACCAGCACCGCTTAAAGGTATACCTGAGGTGAGAGGTATATGGAGGCTGTCATATTTATTTCCTTTTAAGCAATACCAGTTTCCTGGTTTTCCTGCCAATCCCCTGCCTGTAATATTTTTAGCTATAGACCCTGAACAAGCTTGCAGCATGTCAGGTGGTTCTGAGTGTTCTAACAAGATTAGCTGCATGCTTGTTTCTGGTGTGATTCATGCATTACTGCAACCACATAGACCAGCAGGACTGCCAAGCAACTGGCATTTTTTAAAAGGAACTACATGTCAGCTTCCATAGGTCTCACACCTTGGGTTCCTTTTAAATCAGGGATTTATCTACATTTCAGTAAGTAGCTGATGCCCCCTTTCCCACAAGCAATATTTACCTTTTCTCAAATAGATCAGGAGGGTCTGTATGGTGGATATTGTGGTGAAGCCCCTCCCACAGTGTGATGTCCTGACAGTTTGCTGTCTTTGACCCTCACTGCATTGTGGGAAATTGTGGCTTTTTCCAACAAACAAGCAAGCAGTATCTTCCTCTGTGCATAGAAGTCAGTAATGAACATTCCGTGCTGATCACCTGGCAGAACTAAAGATATCACTCACCACCAGGGATATATTTCAGAATGTAAATCAGAGAAAGGAAATATTTTACAATGGGAAACCACTTGCTAAATTATCAATAGATAAATATTGTAAACAATAAGTAATTCTGTTGTCATTTTCACTACAGTTCCTCCTTTAAATCAGTTTAGCTTTACTTACCTGGAGCCTCCTCCAGGACTAGAAGTCTTGTGTAGTCCTTGCTGCAGTTCTGCTGCCACCCATTTTTCCTTTGTCCCCTTCAGCAGTGGCTTCTGTGCAAGCACGAGTGTGTGCGTGTAATCCTGAGTTCTCGTGCCTGGGAGCATTCTGCACAAGGGCAGTACTACTGCGCAGAACACTCTGAGCCACAGGCGCATGAGCGGTGCATGCACCCATGCATGTGCAGAAGCCAGTGACCACTATGGAGTGGACAGCAGAAGACTGGGCAACAACAGAACTGCTGCGAGGGACACAGACTTCTAGGAGCTGCAGGAAGCCCAAGGTAAGTATAGCTACATTGATTTCATTTGCCTCATGTTTCCTTTAAGTGCACCTGTAGAATTTTTGTACCAAATTGAACCTCTCTATAAGGGAGATTTGGAACTTGGTATGGGGGTTAGGGAGCACCATTTCTTACCTGGGGGCTGCTCGTGTAGCCCCTTGTCCCTGCGATGATTGCCAGCTGCAGCTTGCCGCACCTAAAAGAATCCCACTGTAGAGTGCGCTCCTGGCCGCACTGCATACTACAGCTCCCAGTATACATTGCGGCATGCATTGTGGCTGGGAGTGTACTCTACTGCAGGATTCTTTGAAGCAGCCCCCAGTAGGTAAGTCATGGTGCTGCCCTTAACACCCCCACCCCAAAGCATACTAAGTTAGGAACCTCACTTATGTAAATTCTGTTTGCAAGAAAATAGAGGTTTACCTTTTTTATGAATTAGTGCTCAATGGGCTCTATTCACAATAAGCAGTTCGGGAAGAAAAAAAAATTGGAGATAAAATGCCTTGTGCGGTATTTTACACTTTTTTTTTATTCCAAATTCACAAACATTTTCTCCCATGAGGCAGAAGTTTGGTAATTTACCGAACAAACTGCCTCAATCCACTAAGCCCTGGTCAGTAAGTTTCACTTAGCAGCCTTCTAGCAGGCAGGGAGCTGTGTGTGTGACTCAGAGGTTTTCCAGACTGTGCCACCTGTCATTCCTGTAGATGTGCTGGAGCCACCAGGGGGAGCTCTTCTATGTGCTAAAATACAAATATGCACATCCAAATGCATGCCGGCAGAGTTGTAGCTTGTCTCTGCATTGATACGCTGAAAGTCCCACCTGCATACCTATTGCATCCAATTAGCATGAGAAGCAGGCTGTGTGGCTCTCCCTATTGGCTGCCAGGTTCTCCCCAAAGGCTGTCTGTCAAGTTACTGCACAGAGACAGCATGAGAAGAGCAGGTTGTGGGCTGGAGAACATTACCAATTGTAAGTTATTAAGGTGATCAGAAAAATCAGCTGTTTTGAGCATTAACAAATGCAATAGTGCTTTCTGAATAGAGCCCACTGTACTTTAAAGGGGAACTGAAGTAAGAGGTATACGGAGGCTGCCATATTTATTTCCTTTTAATCAATACCAGTTGCCTGGCAGCCCTGCTGGTCTATTTCTCTGCAGTAGTATCTGAATAACACCAGAAACAAGCATGCAGCTAGTCTTGTCAGATCTGACTTTAAAGTCTGAAACACCTGATCTGCTGCATGCTTGTTCAGGGGCTATGGCTAATAGTATTAGAGGAAGAGGATCAGCAGGGCTGCCAGGCAACTGGTATTGCTTAAAAGGAAATAAACATGGCAGCCTCCATATACCTCTCTCTTCAGCTCCCCTTTAAAGTAGGGATGATCAATGAAACACAAATAAGTTCATGCGTATTTGTCTAAATGTTTATGCAAATATATGCAGCTTGAAAATGAACCAATCAATTGAACCTGTGTGGGACTTGACTGATCAACTTTCAAGCTGAATATATTTGCATACAAATTTGCATACATCCAGAGCAGTGGAGCTGAAGTCAGTTGAAGCAATTTTGGTACCTGGAATCGTTGGTTTCGCTAAACTGAGGAGTCAGAGTTGGATGATTTTTGTAGCTACTCCACAGCTCTGCATAAATCTGCATGAACTCCAATATTTGCATCTCATTGATCATCCCTAGTTTAAAGTGTGCAAGCATTTATACTTGGCACTTCCTCCAGCCCCCTGTGGGCTCCCTCGCCATCCTCCAGGGCTGCTCCATTCCTCCGCTGGCTGGCCTGGTTTAAGGGAACCTTAACTGAGGGGTATGGATGTTTCCTTTTAAACAATACCAGTTGCTTGGCACTCCTGATGATCTCTTTTGCTGCAGTAGTGGCTGAATCACACACCTGAAAAAAGCATGCAGCTAATCCAGTCTGACTTCAGTCAGAGCACCTGATCTGTATGTCTGTTCAGGGGCTGTGGCTAAAAGTATTAGAGACATAGGATCAGCAGGAGTCGGGCAACTGGTATTTATTTTTAAAGGAAAAATCCATATACTTCTCAGTTTAGGTTCCCTTTAAAGCTGTGACTGGGCTCAGTCATGTTCCCCTGTGTATACCTGACTGGTGTGCAGCCCCAATGGTGCTTCTGTGGCCGGTTGTCTGCACAGAATACTCCTAGCCACAGGAGTGCGGCCACGGATGCTCAGTCATGCATTTGCAGAACTTCCAGACTACCGAGCTGGACAGCGGATAAATGGATGGGACTGGGAGGATGATGAGGAAGCCCACGGCCTACAGGGGGCTGGAGAAAGCACCCAGGTAACTATAAATGCTTGCAGTCTGGAAGTCTTGGGTTTCCTTAATTACAAACAGGAGGTTGAACTGTGTGCTTGTTGGGCAGTTCCGTGGGTACTTATCCGTTAGCCGGGCGCACCTGGCAGTGGCGCTAATTACTATTCCCCCTCCAGGCCGCCATGGATAGTAGGGAAAGATGTAACTCTGGTAGAGATTTGTTGCCTCCAACAGGATGCGCCCAGCTAAGGGAAAATAACCGTTCACTGTACCGTCTGCTGCCTGCCAGTTGGTATAGGTCAGCCCTCCTGCAGTACAGTAGGTCAGGCCCAGTGCACACCAAGTGGATTTGGATGCGATCCGCCAGCCGCATCCACCTGTAAATCCGCTTGGCTAATGTATTTTAATGGGCTGGTGCACACCGGCGTTTTTTTTTTTTTTTGCCAAACTGCAAACGTGCCTCCTGCTGCACATTTGCAGTTTGCTAAAAACCTCAAACCGCTGGTTTGTACCAGCCCATTGACATACAATAGCCAAGCGGATTTACAGGCGGATGTGGCCGGCAGATCGCATCCAAATCCGCTCGGTGTGCACTGGGCCAAATCTCTGAAATCTGCACCAAAAATTGCTAGCGGTTTTGGTGTGCACTGGGCCTCACACAGCATAGCATCACCAGGTCAGTTGGTCACTCAGCCAGCTGACACAACACAGTCCGCATCACCAGTTCATTAAGCCAGGCAGCACAGTTCCACAAGCTTGTTAAGCCAGCACTGCTCCCATCACTGCCAGTCCAGCCAGCACAACATCACCGGCAGGCCAGCCGAGCACAACACCCAGGCCAACATAGAAGCGCTGCCATTATTGTAAAATGCTGCCTGTTTATGGTATTTCTATGTGGGTCGGGAACACGTGTCACAGCTTGACTCTGGCCTGGTGCCCCAGATCTCCCAGGGCCCTAGCAATGCCCCTGGTCAATGAAATGGTAACACTTTTGTGTTGATGTCAATTTTATATTGATTGGAGGCAATTTTTTGCTGCTTAGAATTTGACCATTAAAATATAGCCAGTATTTGTTACGGAGTCCCTGACTAGGGATCGGCAATGAAATGCAAATGATAGCAAGCTGGTGTAGTATTATGCAAAATTTACATGCAAATGTATGCATCTTGAAAATGGATAATCACCATGGCAGGATTTATCTGGCCAATTTCCAAGCTGTATATATTTGCATATAAAATTGCATGATCCTGCATCAACTTGTTAGCATTTGCATCTTATTGACCCTCCCTACTACTGCATTGTGGGAGTTCCCGCCTCCTGCACACAGGTGGTCTTAGCTCCAACTATAAGCTGTTTTCTGCCAACCAGGGGAATTGGTCTGGTGTGAAGTGCAATCCTGAAGGTTGTTTTTTTTTTGGGGAGGGGTGATGTGTTATATTGGAAGGCAGGTGGGTTATACATCAGTATACATGGTGGATATGCTGCTGTGGTGGATAACAGGTCTGTATTAAGTGTGTGTGTGTGTATGTATTATATGGGGCCTGGATCAATATAATACACTTTCTATTGGTTTTCAGGGGTGCTCTGATACTCCTTTTCAAAATCTGAATTGATCCGGATACCCAGATATCTGGATTGGATATCCGCATCCAAACGTTCTGCTATTCGCGTTCATGTGGATATCCGAACGCGTTATCTGCGAATATCCGACCTATTCAGATATCCGCATAGAAAACCAGAAGTGGCCTCTAAATTGCTTTTAAAACGTTTTTTAGGATAAATGATGCATGTATCATCATGTTTTATTAAAGAGAAACGCTAATTGATTATGTGGGGAGTTAGACCTCGTTCACATCTGCTGCGCTGAAAAACGTGTGAAAGTGCATGGTAAAAACGCATGCGCTTGTGCGCGCTTTAGTGCGCGTTTCTGTGCGTTGCGCTGCGCTTCTTTAAAGCATGTTTTGCTTGTTGTACCAGCAGCAGTTGTCAATAAAACTTTGTTTTTGTATGTAAATGTATTTTTTTCTCCAATTAGGGGTAAAAAACGCATGCGCTTCTATGCGCTTGTACGCGCTTCTATGCGCTAAAAAAAGTGCAGCCATTCACTTGCATTGATGTGCGTTTTCCAGCTCAACGCACAGAAATGCATGCAACCCTACGTTTCTGTAACGCTGCTCAGCGCAGCGCATAGATGTGAACCAGCTACATTTAGTTACATGGGAAAATAAATACCTTGCTGATCGCACAGGGCAGTGCGCTGTAAAAAGCGCACAGAAACGGCTCTGATGTGAACGAGGCCCTAAAATACATTAAAAAAAAAAGCTGTCAGTTAACATCAGGACTAGGTTCCAGACAGCGACAGTGCAGCCCACATTGGCTATCATTCATAAAAGCATTGCAGTAAAAAGAAAATCTGTGCGTGAAAATACCGCATTCAGTATTTTAGACTTCTGTGTGCTCATTCATAAAAATGTTTACAGTTGCGATAGCACTGCGGTATTTTCCCGAACTAGGCTGGCTCTAGGCAGTTGGTAGGCTTGCGGAAACACTAGAAGCTGCTGAGTTGATACATTTTCTCCTCCAGAGACAGCGTTACTACAGAAGTGGCAGCCTCAGCATCCCATTACATGTGCATTTTTTTTTTATAACTGCCTCTGTTTGCCCTGAATTTGCGCTGAATCTGTCTTATGCTACATACACACTTGAGATAAGTCTTTGGAAAAGGCAAGATCACAGACCAATTTTACCCCCTTCCATGTAGTATGAGAGCCATACTCTACACAGTCTATTCTATGGAGCTGCACTCCCCATCAGATAAAATCTTTGCAAGATGCTGCACACAAAGATGCCTGTACACATTCAAAAGATCATTTATTAATGAATTAGTAATTGAGATCTATTAGTCTGGTAAAGGATATAAAGACCTTTCTAAAGCTTTGGGACTCCAGCGAACCACAGTGAGAGCCATTATCCACAAATGGCAAAAACATGGAACAGTGATGAACCTTCCCAGGAGTGGCCGGCCATCCCAAATTACCCCAAGAGCACCGAGAAAACTCATCCGAGAGGCCACCAAAGACCCGAGGACAACATCGAAAGAACTGCAGGCCTCACTTGCCTCAATTAAGGTCAGTGTTCACGACTCCACTGTTATGAATTTTGTGTTCAATTGTTATCTTTGACTAATAGTTAACTGTTTTTGATAAGCAGAAACATTTAAGTGTGACAAACCTGCAAAAGAATAAGAAATCAGGAAGGGGCAAATAGTGTTTCACATCACTGTATGTGTATGGTATGTATGTATGTACATATGTGTATCTATGTATGTATATATGTCTATCTATGTATGTTTATTTATTGTATTTATAAAGCGCCAACATATTATGCAGCACTGGACATAAATTTAGGGTATGTAACAACACGACACGACACGACACGACACGACACGACACGACACGACACGACACGACACGACACGACACGACACGACACGACACGACACGACACGACACGACACGACACGACACGACACGACACGACACGACACGACACGACACGACACGACACGACACGTGCCTGGCCCCGACCCGCGGTCCGCAGCGTCGGCACCCCAGGCCTGCGGCCTGGAGGTGCCTGGCTGGCCCCGACCCGCGGTCCGCAGCGTCGGCACCCCAGGCCTGCGGCCTGGAGGTGCCTGGCTGGCCCCGACCCGCGGTCCGCAGCGTCGGCACCCCAGGCCTGCGGCCTGGAGGTGCCTGGCTGGCCCCGACCCGCGGTCCGCAGCGTCGGCACCCCAGGCCTGCGGCCTGGAGGTGCCTGGCTGGCCCCGACCCGCGGTCCGCAGCGTCGGCACCCCAGGCCTGCGGCCTGGAGGTGCCTGGCTGGCCCCGACCCGCGGTCCGCAGCGTCGGCACCCCAGGCCTGCGGCCTGGAGGTGCCTGGCTGGCCCCGACCCGCGGTCCGCAGCGTCGGCACCCCAGGCCTGCGCATTTCCAGCTACTTTTTGAGAATTCTAAAAATGTGGAGAACTGCAGTACGCTTTTTGAACTCTTGGAGTGCTGTTGAGTAGACAGGTAATGCATACAAAGGCTATTTTGTGCTGTGTGTTTGTTTAACCACTTCCCGACCGCCGTATGTACAATTGGCGGCCGGGAAGTGCACCCCGCAAGGACCGCCGTATAGACAAATGGCGGCGGTCCTTGTAGGGGCATGGGCGGAGCGATCGCGTCATCCGTGACGCGATCCTCCGCCGGGATTCGGAAGCCTGGCATTTTGTCTCCGCTCGCCGGCCACTTAGCAGAGCCGGCGAGCGGAGGAATCTGGGGGATCCACCAATCAGAAAGTATAAGGCACTTTGTTAAGTAAACAAAGTGCCTTATACATGCTTCCTCCTCGCCTCGTGGTCTCATTGTTGCAGAGACCACTAGCGAGGAGGAAGCATTTAGTAAGTACTTGCCAAACAGCGTTTTTTGCCACAGCAGCCCCCTGATCACCCACCCCAGGCCTCATACCCCCCCTGATCACCCCAGCAGACCCCTGCCCAGCACCCTTGCACCCCTATAAAACCCCCACCCCCCCCCCACCTGCCACTAACTAGCGACACTGTTTCTTAGTTTAGGTCCCTAACTGCCTCCTAGTCACCCCTGATCCCCCCCCCCCTACCTTTAGATCACCCCCAGACCCCATCCCAGACTACCCGTCTGTATACTGTATACATCTGTATACAGCTACCTTACCCCCTGATCCCCCTCTGATCCCCCTCTGATCACCTGTCTATCACCTGTCCATCACCCCTCAGCACCCCCACCCATCAGAGCAGACCCTAACTGCCCCGCGGGGGTAACCGATCACCTGCCCAGGCCCTCGATTGCCCTCATACCACCCTCCTGATTACATCCCCTGCCCTTTGTTTACATTTGTCCTCCCCAGCGATCACTAACTGATTGGCGATCAGTAACCCCCTGTGTCTGCCTCTCATCAGATCAGGACTCAGTCTGCCCCGTGCAGGCTCCTGATCAACCCCCCATCCCCTCAAATCGCCCTCAGACCCCCCCCCCCTAATCACCGTCCAAGTGCATTGTATTCGACTGTGCTGCGCTTGTATTCGACTGTGCTGCGCTTGTATTCGATTGTGCTGCGCTTGTATTTGATTCTGCTGCGATTGTATTTGATTGTCCCGTGATCTGCTTCGATTGTCCCGTGATTGTTTGATTGAGACCCCACTTCCCACCACACCCAACCCCCCCCCCCCACCACACCCAACCCCACCCTCCCCCCCACCACCTTCCAAGTGCATCAGATTTGCTTGTGCTGTGATTGGAGTCGATTGTGCTGTAATTGTATTTGATTGTCCCGTGATCGGCTTCGATTGCCCCGTGATTGTTTGATTGCCTGAGACCCCACTTCCCGCCACACCCAATCCCACCCTCCCCCCATCACCTTCCGAGTGCATCAGATTTGATTGTGCTGTGATTGGAGTCGATTGTGCTGTAATTGTATTTGATTGTCCCGTGATCGGCTTCGATTGCCCCGTGATTGTTTGATTGCCTGAGACCCCACTTCCCGCCACACCCAATCCCACCCTCCCCCCATCACCTTCCGAGTGCATCAGATTTGATTGTGCTGTGATTGGAGTCGATTGTGCTGTAATTGTATTTGATTGTCCCGTGATCGGCTTCGATTGCCCCGTGATTGTTTGATTGCCTGAGACCCCACTTCCCGCCACACCCAATCCCACCCTCCCCCCATCACCTTCCGAGTGCATCAGATTTGATTGTGCTGTGATTGGAGTCGATTGTGCTGTAATTGTATTTGATTGTCCCGTGATCGGCTTCGATTGCCCCGTGATTGTTTGATTGCCTGAGACCCCACTTCCCGCCACACCCAATCCCACCCTCCCCCCATCACCTTCCGAGTGCATCAGATTTGATTGTGCTGTGATTGGAGTCGATTGTGCTGTAATTGTATTTGATTGTCCCGTGATCGGCTTCGATTGCCCCGTGATTGTTTGATTGCCTGAGACCCCACTTCCCGCCACACCCAATCCCACCCTCCCCCCATCACCTTCCGAGTGCATCAGATTTGATTGTGCTGTGATTGGAGTCGATTGTGCTGTAATTGTATTTGATTGTCCCGTGATTGTTTGATTGCCTCTGAGACCCCACTTCCCACCAACCCCAATACCTCTCAAATACTCCCTTTTTGCTAGGTAGGTGCTCTTTTTTTCTGGGTAGTCTCGGAGGAAAACCCCATAAATTTAGCAATCCAAAATGGCAAGAAGGGGGCTTTCCGATGACGAGGTATACAGGTACATGGACCAGTCGGATGAGTTCTTTTGGGAAGAATCATCCGTCGAATCTTCCGGGTCCGAATTTGAACCTGTAGAAAGCAGTGGTTCCCTGACCGATAGTGATGACGAGGCTATGGTCCCGGCTAGAGCCAGGCGTACCAGACCCCAAGTCATTAGACCGCAGGTGGCGCAGGATCCGCCTCAAGGGCAGCAGGGTGGTGCTAGCGCTGTTGATAGTTTTCTTGGTGAGGCAGGCACCAGCAGCGCAGCATCTCCTGGACTTAGTGCCAGTGCTTCCGTAGACCCTGGCGAAGTGGTGAGCGTCAGCATGGAAGTTGAAACTGGTACGGTGGCAAGTGCAGTAGTACCCCCGTCACAGCCACCAAGAAGAAGACGGGCCCGTAGTGCCCATAGACTCCCAGAGGTGCTGGCACATCCAGATTGGCAATCCCCTGATTCCGCCGCACCCGTAGTGCCCCCTTTCACCGCCCAGTCTGGAGTCCAGGTATCGACAGCTCATCTAGGAACGGCCCTAGACTTTTTGCAGCTGTTCATCACCCAGGTTCTCTTGGACTTAATTGTGGTTGAGACCAACCGTAAAGCCACACAATTCATCACCGAGCACCCGGAGAGCATGTATGCCCAGCCTTTCCGGTGGAAACCAGTCCAAGTTTCCGACATTAAAATCTTTTTGGCCCTTATCCTTCACTTGGGACTAATGAAACAGAATGTACTGCGGTCGTATTGGTCTACGAACCCAGTAAATCATGTTCCCTTGTACCCTGCTGCCATGTCCAGGACACGATTTGAGTCCATCCTGCGCTTCCTGCACTTCAACGACGACGAAACCTGTCATGAAAAGGGCCACCCTGCTTATGACCGGCTCCACAAATTCGGCCCCTCATAGACCACCTGTCATCAACATTTGCAGATGCTTATATCCCTGAACAGAACATCTGCGTAGACGAGTCCCTCTTACGCTTTACTGGGCGCCTTGGCATCAAACAGTACATCCCAAGCAAGCGCGCCCGGTATGGGGTGAAACTGTATAAGCTCTGTGAAAGGGCCACAGGCTATACATGTCGTTTTAGGGTCTATGAGGGAAAAGACTCAAAATTGGAGCCGATCGGATGCCCTGACTACCTGGGGAGCAGTGGAAAGGTTGTGTGGGACTTGGTGTCACCCTTGTTCCAGAAGGGGTACCATCTTTTTGTGGACAATTATTACACAAGTGTGGCCCTCTTTCAGCACTTAAAGTTAGAAGGAATCCGATGCTGTGGCACTGCGCGGCCTAGTCGCCAGGGCTTCCCCCAACGGCTCGTTACCACCAGACTTTTACGGGGGCAGAGGGTCGCCTTGCGTACTGAAGACCTGCTCGCGGTGAAATGGAGGGACAAGAGGGACGTTTACTTTCTGTCCACCATTCACACAGACACGACAGTCCTAATTCAACGGGCAACTGCGGTCATTGAAAAGCCCCTTGTCGTCCACGAATATAATGTCAACATGGGAGGGGTGGACTTCAATGACCAGAGGTTAGCGCCCTATTTAATGACCCGGAAAACAAGACGCTGGTATAAGAAAGTGTCTTTTTATCTGATTAAATTGGCAGTTTACAACAGCTTTGTTCTCTACAGTAAGGCTGGGAGAACTGGATCTTTCCTCCAATTTCAGGAACAGATCATTCTGGACATCCTGTATCCAGGAGGTGCCAGGTAGTGTTGGGCGAACATCTAGATGTTCGGGTTCGGGCCGAACAGGCCGAACATGGCCGCGATGTTCGGGTGTTCGACCCGAACTCCGAACATAATGGAAGTCAATGGGGACCCGAACTTTTGTGGTTTGTAAAGCCTCCTTACATGCTACATACCCCAAATTTACAGGGTATGTGCACCTTGGGAGTGGGTACAAGAGGAAAAAAAAATTAGCAAAAAGAGCTTATAGTTTTTGAAAAAATCGATTTTAAAGTTTCAAAGGGAAAACTGTCTTTTAAATGCGGGAAATGTCTGTTTTCTTTGCACAGGTAACATGTTTTTTGTCGGCATGCAGTCATAAATGTAATACATATAAGAGGTTCCAGGAAAAGGGACCGGTAACGCTAACCCAGCAGCAGCACACGTGATGGAACAGGAGGAGGGTGGCGCAGGAGGAGAAGAAGGCCACGCTTTGTGAGACACAACAACCCCGGCCTTGCATGAGGGCAAGAAGCGTGCGGATAGCAGGCTTTGTACCGCCATGCAGTCATAAATGTAATAAAGATAAGTGGTTCAATAAACAGGGACCACGCGGCAACGCTAACCCAGCAGCAGCAGACGTGATGGAACAGGAGGAGGCGCAGGAGGAGAAGGCCACGCTTTGTGAGACACAACAACCCAGGCCTTGCATGAGGGCAAGAAGCGTGCGGATAGCAGGCTTTGTACCGCCATGCAGTCATGAGAGGTCATCCAAGTAATTATCTGGTCCTGTTCTTTTGGATTTGTGAGGGTTGTTGTCCTGGACAACATGGGCGGTATTGAGTGGGTTTTCTTGGGTGCTCCCCTGTGGCCTGTACGTGAACCGTCAGGGGAAACACCTCTTCCCTTGCCCCTCCCTCTTTCACCGGATTTCTTCCTCATTTCACTTATCCTTACAGTACACGCTGACTGGCAGCAGTACAGTGGCAGTACAGAAATGCTATACAGTACCACTATTCCCAGCAGCGACACAGAGCACAATGCTATACAGTGACGGGTGAGCGGTGTACCACTATTCCCAGCAGCGACACAGAGCACAATGCTATACAGTGACGGGTGAGCAGTGTACCACTATTCCCAGCAGACACAGAACAGTACACAGAATGCTATATAGTGTGACTGAACGAGCGGTGTACCACTATTCCCAGCAGACACAGAACAGTACACAGAATGCTATATAGTGTGGCTGAACGAGTGGTGTACTACTGTTCCCAGCAGACACAGAACAGTACACAGAATGCTATATAGTGTGGCTGAACGAGCGGTGTACTACTGTTCCCAGCAGACACAGAACAGTACACAGAATGCTATATAGTGTGGCTGAACGAGCGGTGTACTACTGTTCCCAGCAGACACAGAACAGTACACAGAATGCTATATAGTGTGGCTGAACGAGCGGTGTACTACTGTTCCCAGCAGACACAGAACAGTACACAGAATGCTATATAGTGTGGCTGAACGAGCGGTGTACTACTGTTCCCAGCAGACACAGAACAGTACACAGAATGCTATATAGTGTGGCTGAACGAGCGGTGTACTACTGTTCCCAGCAGACACAGAACAGTACACAGAATGCTATATAGTGTGGCTGAACGAGCGGTGTACTACTGTTCCCAGCAGCGACACACAATGACTGGGGGGGACCCTGGCTAGCGTGGCTGGAGCGCGAACTACCCTGCCTGCCTACCCAAAGCTAAACCCACAGACAAATGGCGGAGATATGACGTGGTTCGGGTATTTATTTACCCGAACCACGTGACAGTTCGGCCAATCAGAGCGCGTTCGGGTCCGAACCACGTGACCCGTTCGGCCAATCACAGCGCTAGCCGAACGTTCGGGGAACGTTCGGCCATGCGCTCTTAGTTCGGCCATATGGCCGAACGGTTTGGCCGAGCACCGTCAGGTGTTCGGCCGAACTCGAACATCACCCGAACAGGGTGATGTTCTGCAGAACCCGAACAGTGGCGAACACTGTTCGCCCAACACTAGTGCCAGGCCCCCCCCCCCCAGATGCAACTAGCCGACTGCATGGTAGGCATTACGCCTATCAGATTCCGTGTGCCCCAGGTCAACGCATCCGAAGAAAACGTTGTCGTGTCTGCAGCAGGACTGGAAGAAGGAATGACACCAGTTTTTATTGTCCCCGCTGTCCTGACCAGCCTGGCCTATGCGTAGGGCCGTGTTTTGAGAGGTACCACGAGCAGGTACACTATTAGAACCTAGGGAACTCCAGACACAGGAGTAGGCACACACTCAGTGGTCTTTCGCACATTGTCGCAGGGAGAGGAGAGGTAAGCTTGAAGACCAAACGGGTAAGCATAAAAATGGGAAGAAGGATCGGTTTCCATGCTTGATATTGCTGATCTGTCCTGGGTTGGCGATATAAGACGGCATGTTTGAATTTCCCTTGAGTGTGGACACCCCCGGTTTATATGTGATTTGGGCCTATGATGATGCTTTAATGCCACACAGTCATCTCTATTGGCAGGCATATTGCTGTATCCTACAGGCATAATGCTGTATACTAAAGTTCTGAGGCCCAGTCACATAAGTTGGTGGCTCACCCTGAGTGCAGGGTGGCACGGGGTGTCTCTCTCCTGAGGTTATCACTGCCATTGATGTGGAGGAAGATCTGCCATTGATGTGGAGCAAGGTATGTTTGCCGTTCATTTTTCCTTTCAGCCCAGAGTGCATTACCCGTATACCCAATATAAGGAGTATAGCAGAAACTCCTAATACTGGCCATACATGTAATGATTGCAGAGACCCTAAAATGCCAGGACAGACTCCACAAATGACCCCATTTTGGAAAGAGGACACCCTAAAGTATTATGTGAGGTGCACGGTGAGTTCATAAAAGATTTTAGTTTTTGTCACAAGTTAGCAGAATTTTTTTTTTATTTTTTTTTTAACAAAGTGTCATTTTCCGTTTACTTGTGACAAAAAATAAAATTTTCAATGACCTCACCATTACCCTCATGGAATACCTTGTTGTGTATTCTTTCCAAAATGGGGTCATTTGTGGGGTTTGTTAACTGTCCTGGCAAGTGGGCGGGGTGCTAAATTGTGAGCACCCCTGTAAAGCCTAAAGGTACTCATTGGACTCTGGGCCCCTTAGCGCAGTTAGGGTGCAAAAAAGTGCCACACATGTGGTATCGCCGTACTCGGGAGAAGTAGTATAATGTGTTTTGGGGTGTATTTTTACACATACCCATGCTGGGTGAGAGAAATACCTCTGTAAATGACAATCTTTTGATTTTTTTTTTACACACAATTGTCCATTTACAGAGTTATTTCTCCCACCCAGCATGGGTATGTGTAAAAATACACCCCAAAACACATTGTACTACATCTCCCGAGTACGGCGATACCACATGTGTGGCACTTTTTTGCACCCTAACTGCGCTAAAGGGCCCAAAGTCCAATGAGCACCTTTAGGATTTCACAGGTCATTTTGCGGAATTTGATTTCCAGACTCCTCCTCACGGCTTAGGGCCCCTAAAATGCCAGGGCAGTATAGGAACCCCACAAATGACCCCATTTTAGAAAGAAGACACCCCAAGGTATTCCGTTAGGAGTATGGTGAGTTCATGGAAGAATTTATTTTTTGTCACAAGTTAGCGGAAAATTGATTTTTATTGTTTTTTTCACAAAGTGTCATTTTCTACTAACTTGTGACAAAAAATAAAATCTTCTATGAACTCACCATACTCCTAACGGAATACCTTGGGGTGTCTTCTTTCTAAAATGGGGTCATTTGTGGGGTTCCTATACTGCCCTGGCATTTTAGGGGCCCTAAGCCGTGAGGAGGAGTCTGGAAATCAAATTCCGCAAAATGACCTGTGAAATACTAAAGGTGCTCATTGGACTTTGGGCCCTTTAGCGCAGTTAGGGTGCAAAAAAGTGCCACACATGTGGTATCGCCGTACTCGGGAGAAGTAGTACAATGCGTTTTGGGGTGAATTTTTACACATACCCATGCTGGGTGGGAGAAATATCTCTGTAAATGGACAATTGTGTGTAAAAAAATCAAGATTGTCATTTACAGAGGTATTTCTCCCACCCAGCATGGGTATGTGTAAAAATACACCCCAAAACACATTATACTACTTCTCCTGAGTACGGCAATACCACATGTGTGGCACTTTTTTGCAGCCTAACTGCGCTAAGGGGTCCAAAGTCCAATGAGCACCTTTAGGCTTTACAGGGGTGCTTACAATTTAGCACCCCCCAAAATGTCAGGACAGTAAACACACCCCACAAATGACCCCATTTTGGAAAGTAGACCCTTCAAGGTATTCAGAGAGGGGCATGGTGAGTCTGTGGCAGATTTCATTTTTTTTTTTTGTCGCAAGTTAGAAGAAATGGAAACTTTTTTTTTTTTTTCTTTTTTTTTTCACAAAGTGTCATTTTCCGCTAACTTGTGACAAAAAATATCTTCTATGAACTCACTATGCCTCTCAGTGAATACTTTGGGATGTCTTCTTTCCAAAATGGGGTCATTTGGGGGGTATTTATACTATCCTGGAATTCTAGCCCCTCATGAAACATGACAGGGGGTCAGAAAAGTCAGAGATGCTTGAAAATGGGAAAATTCACTTTTTGCACCATAGTTTGTAAACGCTATAACTTTTACCCAAACCAATAAATATACGCTGAATGGGTTTTTTTTTTATCAAAAACATGTTTGTCCACATTTTTCGCGCTGCATGTATACAGAAATTTTACTTTATTTGAAAACTGTCAGCACAGAAAGTTAAAAAAATAATTTTTTTGCCAAAATTCATGTCTTTTTTGCTGAATATAATAAAAAGTAAAAATCGCAGGAGCAATCAAATCGCACCAAAAGAAAGCTTTATTAGTGACAAGAAAAGGAGCCAAAATTCATTTAGGTGGTAGGTTGTATAAGCGAGCAATAAACCGTGAAAGCTGCAGTGGTCTGAATGGAAAAAAAGTGGCCGGTCCTTAAGGGGTAGAAAGCCCTAGGTCCTTAAGTGGTTAAATGAAACATTTGCCTCCCAGTCTCAATTGCAGCTGCAGTAATGTTAATCTGCTGCTCCTCCCTCTTGCCATGGGATATCAGCCCCCACTGCTGGTCACCAGTGGTTCTCGCCTCTCAATCTCTCATTTGTACAAATCTCCTCCAACCATGCTCCAGCAGGTCAGAGTCCGTCTCATTGTTGTGATAGTTAGTATGGCATGGTTCTATTAGTAAACCGTAATTACAGCCTGACTCGCTGAACCACATGGCAGCAGCAGCCAGCTCTGTAAGGGCGAGTTCACATTGGGAGCACAAATTGATTTTGCTGCACACAATTAAACATTTTTCCTGTGATGTGACTCCCGCTCAATAGAATGAGAATCGCAGCTACCCCCATGCTAATGCCCAATGAGAAGTGGGGAAAAAACTATGGATCACAGTCTTAAGCCAATTTGGGGGGGGGGGGGGGGGGGAGAAATAACTAGAAATTAAAAAAAAAACTAACCATCGCAGCAGCTATCACAGACCACTAAAAGAATGGCCGGTACTTATCCGTTAGCCGGGCGCATCCGGCAGGTGGCGCTAATTACTATTCCCCCTCCAGGCCGACATGGATAGTAGGGAAAGATGTAACTCTGGTGGAGTTTTGTCGCCACCTAGAGGATGCGCCCGGCTAACGGATAAGTACCGAATGGCCTATTTGTGTGAAGAAATGGAGGTAAGATTCATTTGTTTGCTAAATTGTATGGCCTTGCAGCGAGCTGTTAAAGCTGCAGAGTGCAGAAGTGTAAAAAATTGCCTGGTCGCGAGGGGAGTGTAATGCTGAATACGCACCATGCGTTTCCGCGTCGAATGCGTCCTGCGATACGCATCGATTCGATTATTTCTGAACGCATTTCGATGATTTTTAGGTCGATTGCCATGTAAAGTATGGCAAATCGACCTAACAATCCATCGAAACGTGAATCGGGCATGTTGGAAATCGATTCGATGCGTATCGACGGACGCAGAAACGCATGGTGTGTATCCAGCATAAGCCTTTAGTCCTCAACTGGCTAAAATGTTTGCTTTTGATTCCTCCCCCCCCACCCCCTGCAGTGACTCTATCTGGGGTTTTGGACACTTTGTAAACTTTTTTTTTTTTTTTTTTAAGTAATTGCGGCTGCAGGGATACCATGAAGGTTATAGAAATGTGCCTATCATTAGTCAATGGGGCATCACAATGTTTTGTGATGTTCAGCCACTCCTAATCACAGGCAACTGCTAACAAGGCTTATTCATGTACAGTGCTGCCCATAATTATTCATACCCCTGGGACATTTTGACTTTGTTACTTCTATTCAACCAACAAGTCATTTTTTTTTTTTTATGTGAAAGGACATGGGTGTCTCCCAAAAGATAAGCTGATGTACAAGAGGCATTGTGGGGAAAAAAATGATACATTTAAACAAAGTGACCAGTCCAAAATTATTCATACCCTTCAAACCATCAGTCTGAGGGGAAATTCAAAGTTCTATACCATTCCAAATAGTCCAAGCTGTTCTAAAGCATCCTAATTACCCTGATTAATTTGGACCAGCTGTTGTAATCTACTCAACAGATGAAAATCGGCAGCTCTGCAGTTGGTTTGTGGACAGTCAGTCCTAATGACTTCAGGACCTACTACACTATATTGTCTCTCCCCGCTCTTTTTGAACCAGACAAAAAGGGCCCTCTCACAGTATAACGTGTGTAGGAAGGGGGCAATTGTTTACCTGTGCACTTGTACTTTGCAACAGTAAAAGTTGTATTGAATGGTGTTGTATGGCATTATGGCTGAAATGCCACATTCAGAGAATGGGATCAGCTGTTCTCGGGATCTGTGATCAGCGCTGGTTTCCTTGTGGCTCAATAATCAGATGAAAATGCATGCAGTGTGAAAGGGGCTGCATACTTCCTGCTGGTGTTTGGATGTGTTTGGAACTGAATAACCCCCTCTGTATGTGCAGCTGCTGGCATTATGCTGGATACACACCATGAGTTTCCGCGTCGAATGCGTCCATCGATACGCATCGATTCGATTATTTCCGAACGAATTTCGATGAGTTTTAGGTCGATTGCCATGTAAAGTATGGCAAATCGACCTAACGATCCATCGAAGCTTGAATCGGACATGTCGGAAATAATCGAATCGACGCGTATCGACGGACGCATCGAACGCGGAAACGCATGGTATGTATCCAGCATTATTCTGACATCTGTAGCAGCCAATCAGGATAATGGTGTTTACATTTGGAACCAATTTCTGACTCTGATGCCTATTATAATTTGTATGTAATCAAAAGTGAACCCATTCAGTTAGAAAGTTTTTATTATTACTATGTAGTATTTATATACCTCCGACACCTTACGCAGAGCTGTACACAGTATATTGTCTTATCACTTAGAGGATTGTTAAGCAAGGAATAAACTCCATTCCAGTCAGTAGCTGATACCTCCTTTCCCATGAGAAAGCTTTACCTTTTCTCTAATAGATCATCAGGGGAGTCTGTATGGCTGATATTGTGGTGAAACTCCTCCCACAGTGTAATGTCATGACCATGGTCTTGACCGTTTGCTCTCTGAGAACCTCATTGCATTGTGGGAAATAACTGCTTTTTCCAACTGTCAAGCAAGCAGTATTTCACTCTGTGCATAGAACTCTCAGTAATGAACATTCTGCATAGATCACCTGGCAGAACTAAACGCGTCAACACCAGTGATACATTTCAGAATGTTAACCGGGGAGAGGAAAGATTTTACAATGGACAAATACTAACTAAATATTCTGTCTCCGCTTGGTGGATTTCATGTAGCTGAGACACTAATTACCCCACCTTTTGCCTAAGTGAGGTTGCCTGCAATCCATGCACTTTTGGGGAGCCACAAGGACAGGTTTGAGAAACTCACAATAAGCAATTGTAGTATTTTCACTACAATTCCTATTTAACTGTCCCTCAGAGGGGCTCACAACTGAATGCCTACCATAGCCCCATGTCTATATTGTGTAGTGTATGTATCATAGTCTGTATGTTTTTGGGATGTGGGAGGAAACTGGAGTTCCCGGAGGAAACACATATAGACACGGGTGAACATACAAACTATGTCCTTTGTTATAAGGTTACTGAATAGCCAATAAGATTCAAATAATTCATTGATGAAGAATTATGCAACATTTAAATGGCATATATTTGCCTCTTATTAACCACTGACTCATCTATAGCCTTTCATTTGTGAGGATTACATATTATCTGGAGTATCCACACTGGCAGGGATAACACCCCTTGTATGGTAAGAAATGTATATTTACCATTTATTTCCTGTATGTATGTGTAATTGGAGGAGGTTGGAAGTGCTGTGGATAAAGAAATCTGAGTTGGGAGATTTGCTTGTCCGAAGCCCTGCATAGCTGTGTGCTGATAGGTGCATTACTCATGTTTTACCACTAGGAGTCTCTAGAGTTCTCATCTCTCTCCTGGCTCAGTGCAGTGATAGTAGTCCTGCTTTGTCTTGCAGGGTGGATGTTGGAGTTACTGCTAGAAATTATACAGGATAAATCCTCCTCGCCTGATCTTCCACCTGACCTTCAAATTCCTCTTTATCATTTCAAAGGTAAGTCAGACAAACCCTGGCCTGGGAAAGCTCTCTGAAGGCCGGTGACACTGATATAGACTGTAGAGTATTGTACCATGTCAGCCATCAGTAAAAGCAAGAAGATTTGAATCAGGATGATGCTATTTACAGTGCTGTCCATAATTATTCATATCCCTGACAAATTTTGACTTAGTTACTTTTATTCAACCAGCAAGTTTTTTTTTTTTTTTTTTTTTTTTTGACAGGAAATGCGTCTCTCAGAGGATAAGACTATGTACAAGAGGCATTATTGTGTGTGTGTGTGGGGGGGGGGGGGGGGGGGGTAGAATCTCAGCTTTTATTTTCATTTGAGCAAGTGTCCAGTCCAAAATTATTCATACCCTTCTCAATAATCAATAGAAAAACCTCCATTGGCTATTATAGCGATCAAAACCTATAATTGCAGACCAGCTTTTTGCATGTCTCCACAGGTATTTTGGCCCATTCATCTTTAGCAATAAGCTCCAAATTATTCAAGTTGGAGGGACTTCTTGCCATCACCCTGATCTTTAGCTCCCTCCACAGATTCTCAATTAGATTCAAGTCAAGACTGTGGCTGGGCCACTTCAAAACGTTAATGTTGTTGTCTGCTAACCATCTCTTCACCACTTTTGCTGTGTGTTTTGGGTCATTGCCATGCTGAAATATCCACTGGTGCCCAAGGCCAGGTTTCTAAGCAGACTGCCTGATGTTGTCGTTGAGAATTCTCATGTATTGTGTTTTTTTGTTTCGTCTGACCATAACATAGAAGACCAGAAGTCTTCTTCTTTGTCCAGATGAGCATTTGCAAAGGCCAAATGAGCTTTTGTGTGCCTTTATCTGGAGAAGTGGTGTCCTCCTTGGTCTGCATCTGTGGAACCCAGCAGTAGGGATGGTCGGAATGCCAATTTCCGATTCCACGGTAAATCCGCACTCCGTCATGTACCAATTACCGATTCCCCTTTCCGCTACCAATTTCCGCATTCCAATGCAGAATTTCTGCCAGAAATCGCGGAAATTCCACCTGACTTTAACATTGATTTTCTCAAACTATAAGGCCTTTTTGAATATTTTTTTTTTTTTTTTTTTTTTTTTTGCATCTTGTTCAGAAGATTCTGTTTAATAAACCCTGAAAATTTGGTGTTTCAAGGACTTAACCTCCCTGGCGGTTAATTTTTTTTTTTTTGCCAAATTGGCAAAAAAACTTTAATTTTTTGGTTTTTTTTGTTTCATGTAAAGCTACCAGAGTGGTAGCTACATTAAACACCACTAGAGGGCGCATGTGTCCCTCTAGTGCGATCGTCGCCGGCATCTATAGCAAACAGGGGAACGCGTATATAATGCGTTCCCCTGTTTGGCTTCTCCTGTCGCCATGGCGACGATCGGGATGACGTCATGGACGTCAGCCGACGTCCTGACGTCAGACACCTCCGATCCAGCCCATAGCGCTGCCCGGAACTCATTGGTCCGGGCAGCGCAGGGCTCTGGCGGGGGGGGCCCTCTTTCGCCGCTGCGTGCGGCCGATCGCCGCAGAGCGGCGGCGATCAAGCTGTGCGCGCGGCTAGCAAAGTGCTGGCTGCGCGCACAGCAATTTATAGCATGAAAATCGCCCCACCAGGGGCTGAGATCTCCCCCTGCGCGGCATAGCCCGAGGTCAGCTCGGGCTTACCGCCAGGGAGGTTAAGGGGGCTTTGCTATTAACCACTAAAGTCGGCGGATTTTTACTGTAATGTAAAATGCAGAAAATCTGCATCTGCCAATTTTCTGCATTTTACATTACAGTAAAAATCCGCCGACTTTAGCGGTTAATAGCAAAGCCCGCGTAAGTCCTAGAAACACCACATTTTCAGGGTTTATTAAACTGAATCTTGTGAAGAAGATGCAAAAAAAAGTTTTCAAAAAGACATTATAGTTTTTGAGAAAATCAATGTTAGTCGGGTGGAATTTCCGGCGGATATTTCCGTGATTTCCGTCAGAAATCCGCCTACGGCACTTGCATTACCGATTTCCGCATTCCGATGCGGAAATGCAATTTCCGATCGGAATTTCGGAAATTGCATTTCCGCGGAATCCAAATGAGCATCCCTACCCAGCAGTGTGCAGTGTCCGTTTTATTGTCTGCCTTGAGACATTGCCACCAGAAGTGCCCAGATTCACCAGGATGGCTTTGGTGGTGATCCTTGGATTGTTTTTCACCCCTCACTGTCCTCCTGGACAGCACAGGTGTCACTTTTGGCTTTCGACCACGTCCTCTGAGATTTTCTACAGTGCAGGACATCTTTTTAATAACACTTTGCATTGTACCCACTGGAACTTGAAAACATTTAGAAATAGAGATGGCCCGATTGGTTCCCGGCGAACTTCCATGGTTCGCGATCGCGGAGAACCGCAAACTTTTCCGGACGTTTCATTCGCCCCCATAGTGCATCATTAGGGTAAACTTTGACACTCTACATCACAGTCAGCAGGCACATTGTAGCCAATCAGGCTACACTCCCGGTGCCCCACCCCCTTATAAAACGTAGGCAGTGTCAGGATTTTCATTCACTCGTGTGCCTGCAGTAATTAGAGAAGGGAGAGCTGCTGTGCAGAGACCTATAGGGAAAGCTTACTTGGGCTCTTGTAGACTTGTTAGGTTGCTCCTTGCTGATCCTTATTGCTAAAAAAAAAAAAAAAAACACCCCTCAACAGCTCTTTTGAGAGCTAATCTTTTTCTTGTGATTTTTTTTTTTTTTTTTTTTTTTTTTTTTGTGTGTGTGGCCCATTTGCATTATATAGAACCCTGTCAGTCAGTTGCAGCTGGCCTTTGGCCCCTTGGTGGTATAATTACTACTGTGCCAGGTGCACATTATAATACCCATCACTGCATATACCTACCTGTTGTGTTGAGTGCACCCACCTACCTACGTGAGTGCACGCAGTGGGATATACCACTCCGTGCATACCTGTTAACTGCGCCTGTGTGACTGCACATTGTATTAGTCAAGTCAGTGCATACCTTTCACTTCACCCCCCCCCGATATGGACAAAAAAGGTAGAGGCAAACCCAGAGGAAGGCCACCCGGCAGCTCTGTGCGAGGTCGTGCTGATGTGATTTTGTGCGGCCCTGGAAAGTTCGGTTTGCATGAACTTTTGCGAACTGCAATAGACTTTAATGGGGAAGCGAACTTTGAAAACTAGAAACATTAATGCTGGCCAGAAAAGTGATGGAAAAGATGTTTCAAGTGGTCTAACACCTGAGTTTTTTTTTTTTTAGTGACTACAAGAGGGAAAATAAAAATGTTAAAAAGACCTCATAGTTTTTGAGAAAATCTATTTTAAAATTCTACTTCTGACCGTGAGAAAATTAAACCCCTGCCGAATTTAGCGGTTAATAGCAAAGCCCCTTTAAAAGCTAGAAACACCAAAACACAAAAACAGTGGGAACAAGAGGAAAATTTTTTTTTTTTTTTTTCCAAAAAGGCCTTCTACTTTTTGAGAAAATCGATTTTAAAGTTACAAAGAAAAAAGAGCTGATTCATTAAAAAAAGAGCCGATTTATTAAAAAGAACTGGATCATTCATGAACCGTTAGTATAGCTTAGAATGCATCCTGTGCAGGACATATAGCTGCCGTCTCCCGCTGTCTCTCCTCACCTGCCTTCACCCGTCACCCTCGGCTAGGCTGGCACCCGGTGCACCAGGTGCCAGCCTAGGTGAGGGTGACGGGTGAAGGCAGGTGGGGAGAGACAGCGGGAGACGGCAGCTATGCGTCCCAAAGAACGCATTCTCTGCTATGTGGGGGGCGGCAGAGATCTTCAATCAACTTAATTGAAGATCGCAAGATAAGAGGATACTGTATTCGTGGGATCATTTACCGAGGATATTGGCGTGGGAATTTTTTTTTTTTTTTTTAAAGCTACAGGTAAGTATTTCTGGTTAATTAACCACTTAACCGCCGACTAACGCCGATAGGCGTCGGCGGGTCGTTAGTGGTATAGCATGGAAACGGCCGCTCGATCGAGCGGCCTTTCTATGCTAGTTCACGGAGACTGCCTCCGTGGACAGTGTGCGAGCTGCCGATCGCGGCTCGCACGCATAATGTAAACATGCGGGGAAGAATTCCCCGCTGTTTACATCACATGGCGCTGCTGCGTCGTGACGTAGATCGGCGATCCCCGGCCTCTGATTGGCCGGGGATCGCCGCATTCTGATTCGCCGGCATTGACTCTAGGCGGTGCAGGACGGATCTCCGTCCTGCGCTGCCCATAGGAGGAAGGGGAGGGACGGAAGGGGACGGAGGAGGAAATTCGCTGCGGAGGGGGCTTTGAGGAGCCCCCCCCACCGAACGAACAGAGCCGGCGGCGATCAGACCCCCCCCAGCAGGACATCCCCCTAATGGGGAAAAAAGGGGGTAAGTCTGATCGCCCAGCCTCCTTGCTGATCTGTGCTGTGGGCTGTAGAGCCCACGCTGCACAGATCAGCGAAATCACCCCTGGTCCTTAAGTGGTTAAGAACATTAAAGGATTTTTTTCGTGGTTGTTTTTATTTTATTTAACCCTTTGTGGAAATGGGTAAGGGGTACTTTGTAACCCTATACTCATTTCTGCTGGGAGGGGGTGGGCATCTGGGGTCCCCTTCTTAAAGGGGACTCCCAGATGCCACCCCCTCCCCCCAGGGAGTCGTCACCCCCACCTAAAGATGCTAATCCTGCATTCAAAACTTGCAAAACTTTTTCTGCTGTAATGGTTTGGAGTTATCACGTACTTTAGGAGCACTGGCCCTAGTGCCAAACAGTGCCAAAGAGTTGAATGCTGGGAGTTCTTTTTATCTATAATATATTCCTCCTCTTCAATTTATTTCCCTGCCTAGCTTTCTTATCTGAAACACCTCTGCTCACTTGTGTTTACAAGCAAGGCTAAGGTGAATCAGTGATTGGAGGATGAGAAAGTGTAGTTCCTAGTATACACCTCAGTGGGAGTGTCTGAAGACTCTGGGGGGAGGACAGCTAATGAATACACAATGAGCAAGAGAAGGGAGGGGGGAAAACAAAAGTCGGGGAGGATATGATGTCAGCATTAGCTTGGCAAGATGGCCACTGCCTTGACTAGAATTTTCTGCTTTTCCTTTATACAATTCACAGGAATCAGTACGTGGATAGCACAATACATCTGTTATGCAAGTAGAAATAGTATTTATCTACTTATATATGTGTTTTTTTATTTCTAGGTTAGCATGGGTGTCACTTGTTCTTAAGAAGCAGTGTATTGGAACACAAACTGTGGAAGAACACAGACATACCTGCAGATACATCTGTCCTGGATTTACACAGATAAATTCAAGGTAAGACTAAAGGCTCATACACACATCAGACTATAGTCTTTGGAAAATGAAAGATCACAGACCAATCTTACCACCCTTCATGTAGTATGAGAGCCATACCTTCACAGTATTTTCTATGGAGCTGAACTCCCCATCAGAAAAAAAAATCTTTACAAGATGCTGCACACACAGATGCTGTACAGACACAAAAGATCAGTATCTGCAAAAGATCTGTTCCTGCAAATTGCATTCATAGTCTATGAGATCTGCACATCATCATACACACCTTGTTTAACTGACATTCATCTGCAGATCAGACAATCCTCTGCAGATCTGAAAATACATCCTGGTGGATCTGATTGCAGATGAATGTCAAAGAGACACTGAAGCGAGACTAAATCTCGCTTCAGCTCTCATATATAGCAGGGGCACGTGTGCCCCTGCTAAAACGCCGCTATCCCGCGGCTAAACGGGGGTCCCTTTACCCCAAATCCACCCCCGCAAAAGTTGGTCGCTAGGTTGGTCGTAGAATTTCCCTTCCTGGAGGCAGGGCTAACGGCTGCAGCCCTGCCTCCAGTCACGTCTATCAGACGCGCATCGCCGCCTCTCCCCCGCCCCTCTCAGTGAAGGAAGACTGAGAGGGGCGGGGGAGAGGCGGAGATAAGCGTCTGACAGACGCGCGTGGGGCAGGGCTGAGGCGGCTAGCCCTGCCCCAATGCGGAAGCGCTCCCCCGCATTACGGAGGGGATTTGGGGGGACAGGGACCCCCGTTAAGCCGCTGGATAGCGGCGGTTTAGCAGGGGCACAAGTGCCCCTGCTATATATGAGGTCTGAAGCGAGATCTATTCTCGCTTCAGACTCTCTTTAAACAAGGTGTGTATGATGATCTGCAGATATCATAGACTATGAATGCATTTTGCAGGAACAGATCTTTTGCAGATACTGATCTTTTGAATGTGTACAGCATCTTTGTGTGCAGCATCTTGCAAAGATTTCTGTCTGATGGGGAGTTCAGCTCCATAGAATATACTATGTTAGGTATGGCTCTCATACTACATGGAAGGGGGTAAAATTGGTCTGTGATCTTTCATTTTTAAAAGATTATGGTCTGATGTGTGTATGTGGCCTAATCCTGGTTAACAAACCTACTTTCACTTATAAAACTTTTTTTTTTTTAATACAATCCAGATAATAGTATTACTCTGCAGTGACATAATGACTTTTTTGTTTTTTTTGTTTTTTTGTTCTGCTTATTTTTAATTTTTGGAATGGTGGCAGCAGGTCTTTTCACAACCGGTCCATCTCAGCAGAGCTAGGAGTGAATTGTAACTGTTGTTGCATCCAGTTATGTGATGTGTTCTGTATAGAGGTGCCCATGCAAGTATAGATTGCCACCCAATATGATTTATTATAATGGTATGGACCATCAATCTACGTTCGACTACAATCAATGTGCCGGAGATGTTAGGTCAAAAGATAGTGGGAACCTGAGCCTGAAAATGGAGGCTATTCATTAGGGGATCTTGCAGTGCTACTTTATCAGGCACCTCCTGAATTTACTGGTGTGCCTTTACATTGTCATCTATAGCATCACCAACACTTCTCTGGCTATAAATACCAGAGGTGTGCGGGAGAGAGCATATGGGGAATGGTAGAATTGAATAATCATGCCGCTGCTGCAGTGGATGTGCGGATCTATAGCAACTTGCTGGGAGAAGTAGTGCAGCAGAGGTAGGCTACATTGTAGTTCCTACTCCGGGCTGTAGCGTGTTTGGTTCGTATTAACCCCAATCAACACAATACGATTCTTTATTCAATTACGATTCTATTTACGATCCGATGAAATCCGACATGTCCGTTCTGGATTCTATTTGATTTGCCATTGCAAAACAATCGAATTCCGATCGGACATGTCGGATCTAATCGGATCGTAAATAGAATCATAATCGAATAAATAATTATATCTCGTAGATTGGGCTTTAGGCTAATACCGAATGCACACAATGAGATTTTCCGGCAGATGTGCTGCCAGATCAACTATTTCCAGCATGGGCGTAGGGCCCGCGGTCGCAGGGGTCGTGGTGGCGCCTGGGCCCGCCTCCTAAAGATGCAGGGGAGGGGCCCGGGGGCCTGGACACCCAGGTGTTGAAATCCCTGCAGCGCACTGCGGGGACTGGCTCCCGGAGGCAGAGCAGGGCTACGGCAAGATGGCTGCCGAAGCCCTGCACTAGAGACTATTTGTGTCTCCAGTACAGGGCTTCGGGCGCCATCTTCCCGTAGCCCTGCACTCTGCCTGTCAGCTAGGGAGAAACTGGCTGCTCCGCTGCAGGATTGTCGCTGGAGGAGCTGCACGAGGGAGGCTGGTTGCACGTCGGGGAGCTCACGTCAGAGGCTGGCCAGGTGAGTGAATTTTTTTTTTTTATTTGTACAGGTTTATTTTCTGGTGACTGTCCCCACATAACGATTATTTTCTAGTGACTGTCCCCACATAACGATTATTTTCTGGTGACTGCCCCCACATTGTGATTATTTTCTGGTGAATGCTGCGCACATAACGATTATTTTCCTTCAGACTGGCATCTTGCTACTAATTGCCCTATTTCCTCTGGGTGCTGCGTATGTTTGCAAATTGAACTTGGCAGCCATGCAAAGCTATGTGTGTGTGCTTTGGGTGTTGCGAGGGGGGGGGGGATGTTGTTGCTGGGAGGGAGGGGCCCACATCCAGATTCCGCATCGGGGCCCAGAGGTTTCTAGCTACGTCACTGCATGGCCAATTTGATTTCCCATTCACGTCTAAGGAAAATCGATTGGAAATAAGAAAGGTCATGCTGGACATACTAGATCTGGCAGTAAATCGGCAATAAAATCTCATTGTGTGTATTAGGCTTTAGATAGAGGAGAGTTCATTTGAGAGTAAAGGATGGCCACACTGTATGCCGTCTGACTGTACAATCAATCTCCAATCTTACTACTTTTATGTAGTATAAGACACTACCTGAAACTTATTGGTGTTTATAGTACATGGATGTTTGTAAGATTGTATAGTCACATTGCATAGTGTGAAGTACAGAGGGTGATGGTAGAATATCAGTAAATTACCCGATAATTTACAATAGTGGATTGTATAATAATGTAAAAATTTCAAATATTCAATTGCTGTTATTTCATGCCCATGTTTGAACACACCTTTGCTAGCAGTGTGGTTGAATATGTTGCTATACTGTAAAGCTCTGTCCACAAGCTTGATGAATGTTGACCGAGTTGTCCAATAAGGACTGCTTGTGCCGGGAATGCAACATTTGCACATCAGGGGCTGACATGGGCAGCATGGTGGCGTCGTGGTTAGCGCTCTCGCCTTGTAGCGCTGGGTGCCAGGTTCAAATCCCAGCCAGGTCAACATCTGAAAGGAGTTTGTATGTTCTCCCTGTATCGACTTGGTTTTCCTCCGGGCACTGCGGTTTCCTCACCCATTCCAAAAACCTACAGATAAGTTAATTGGCTTCCCCCTAAATTGACCCTACAGTACGATACACACACTACATGATACATACATAGACATATGACTATGGTAGGGACTAGATTGTGAGCTCCTCTGATGGACAGTTAGTGACAAGACAATATACTCTGTACAGTGCTGCGGAATATGTAGGCGCTAAATAAATAAATAAATAATAATAATGTGCAAATGCTGGATTCCCAGCACAGGCAGTCGTTATTGGACGACTCGGGCAAGATTCATCCGCTGCTTGTCAAACTGGTGGATCACTTAGGTCGATTGGCTGAGTGGTTTTCTCCCCATGGCCATTTGTAGAGGTAGCCAGAGTAGGCGACTGACCGAGGTGTAGAGGTGGGTGAGCGTGGACACAGAGCAGTTACATATTACCTTCCGGGATCCACACACGCGTGGCCACTGTGATGACATGCAGGTATGACCTCACGGGGACCTGTTACAAATGCAATGGATGCCTAGGAGGGAGAAGATGGATGCAGTGTGCATGCCGGAAGGTGATTTGTAACTGCTCTGTTCCCACGCTCACCTACTGCTACATCCTCCAGGATCACCTATCCCTGGCTAACCTATACTGGGGGCTCCCATGCGTGGCTACATATACTGGGGGACTATCTGCCCTGGTTCTCCCCACTATCCAGACTCCACATAACATCACTCTTGTGGTGCTCTGTTGGTGCCACCAGCCCTCCACCATATGACTAGAACAGGTTGATAACCTGTAGTCTAGTTCCGTCTCTGCTAGTCTCATGCCTTTCAATGTAAATACAGCCATATGGCAATGGTTGTAGCACCACGCGTGTCAAGTGGTGAATTAACCTGGCAGCAGAGGACCACAACTTGTTACACTTGAGCCTGGCTGCGGCCACGCTCAGATGTGAGACTCTGGGGGCAGAGAGGGGGTGCCTGTCAAGCGCTAGTACCAAGCACGTGGGCTGTGCAGGTGCATCCACTGCCTGCAGAAGACTTTACAGTAGCATTATTATTATTTAGTATTTATAGAGCGCTGACATCTTCCACAGCGCTGTACAGAGTATATAGTCTTGTCACTAACTGTCCCTCAGAGAAGCTCACAATCTAATCCCTACCATAGTCCTATGTCTATGCATCGATCGTGTAGTATATATGTATTGTAGTCTAGGCCCAATTTAGGGGGAAGCCAAATAACTTCTCTGTATGTTTTGGGGGTGTTGGAGGAAACCAGAGTGCTCGGAGGAAACCCACACAGACACAGGGACAAAATACACGGGGACAAAATACAAACTCCTTGCAGATGTTTACCTGGCTGGGATTTGAACCAGGGACCCAGCGCTGCAAGGCAAGAGCGCTAACCACTATGCCACCGTGCTGCCCATGGTGGCGTAGTATGCATTATTTGACATGTATCCTTTGCATTGGCATGTATTGGTGTGCACAACGCACTCAACATGCCTTTTCTACCTACACTGTAGCCCTGTTTTCTGAATAAAAATAGCCCAGTGTCAAATTAGCCCAACTGGTGGGTGGAAAATAGTGTACTGTGTTTGACTATCAAGCAGGTGTTTGATTGAGAAACACATTTTACTAACATGCCATATATGTTACTTATCTTGGTAGTTCGGGGCATATAATTACTGGTTTTTGAAAAATAATAAAAAAAAAAAAAAATAAATAAATAAAAATCTATAATCGTGTAAGATTATCATCCAATGGGTTCAAAATGTCAAGTTCCAGTACTGAATGTGAACCAGAAACTCTTGAAGATCTAGTAAATCTGGATGATTCGTACACTTCCAGTGAGTCTGAAGATTTTACACGAGTAGTATCCACACAGAAGTGGAAGAAAGTCCTGATGACTGTTCCATCCTGGAAGAGGTATGTGTGACGGAACCGCTTGCTGGACCCCGACCCGGGCCACTCCGTCAAGTCAACGCTACCAGAACCTCAGGAACTAACTCAGCTGCAGGACGGTACTGGGATAAACCTATGCATTGGGCAGAACCAATGTCATTAAAGTGAACCTAAAGCCTGGAAAAAAAAAATGAGATGAACTCACCTGGGGCTTCCCTCAGCCCCCTGCAGCCGATCGGTGCCCTCGCAGCCCCGCTCTGACGCTCCAGGACCCGCCGGCGAACACTTCTGGTTTGGCCGTCACCGGCCGACAGGCATGGGAACGCGAGTGATTGTTTGCGTTCCCTCCTGGCCGCAATAGCAGCATAGGGGGTGATATACAGGCTGGGAACGCAAAAAAAATCACTCGCGTTCCCATGCCTGTCGGCCGGTGATGGCCACACCGGAAGTGTTCGGGTCCTGGAGCACCAGAGCGGGGCTACGAGGGCACCGATCGGCTGCAGGGGGCTGAGGGAAGCCCCAGGTGAGTTAATCTCAACTTTTTTTTTTGTTTCCAGGCTTTAGGTTCACTTTAAAGAAGCGCTGTTAGGCATAGTGTCTCCAGGGAAAAAAACACATGTATAAGTAGATAAATACTTGCTGAACTTACATAACCTATGCATTGCACTGCCCATGTTTTGCTTTGCAGCTAGTTATGCATAGTAAATACAGAGATTTCTATTCCTGGGAGGTTCCATTTTAGGATGACTGTGTGTGAAGCCAATCATGATGTCACTTCCTCCCTTACTGTTTGCCCTCCTCCTTCTGATTTAGTATGCATTAGCACTCCCTCTTCCCAGCCCTCAGACAATCCCACCAAGCTATATAGCAGGAAGTGGATTCTCATACATCATTGTGTGACTCTGCAGAGCTTGTTTATGTCAGAGGATAGGATGTCAAAAACTGCTAAAGAGAATGAGTGATTTTCCCAGCGCACGGAAGGTATGTATCTGCCGCTGCCCCGCCACTGCCCACTGCTGACCAGACACTAATTTAAGCTGGAGGGGAGTGCCCGAGTTGAGGGGGGGGGGGGGGAACGTCCCCCCTCCCCGCCGAGTGTGGCCATGGCTTCCCCTCATGCTGCGACCCCTCCAGCCCCCCAAAACGGGCCGGAGCGGGCCCCGGGGGAGCAGGGGCTGCAGGCCCTATTGTTACACCCATGCTGAGGGCCCATTCACACCAGAAGCACTTTTCTGAGCGTTTTGCGATTGATTTGCGTTTTTTAGAAATCACTCCCACTTTCATTAAAATTGTGGTAAAAATCGATTTTTACCCCAATTTTAATGAAAGTGAATGGGAGAGATTTTTTAAAAACTGTTTATCGATCGCAAAATGCTCAGAAAAGTGCTTCTAGTGTGAATGGGCCCTGAATCCTTAGAGAGCAGTTACTGTCTAATGATAGACCAAACAATGTGTCATGTCACAACATGTACTGTCCTATGGGGAGGGGAGGCAGGATGCTGCATGTACTGTCCTATGGAGAGGCAGGAGGCTGCATGTACTGTGCTATGGAGAGGGGGAGTGGCAGGAGGCTGCATGTACTGTCCTATGGAGAGGGGAGGAGAGGCAGGAGGCTGCATGTACTGTGCTATGGAGAGGGGAGGAGAGGCAGGAGGCAGCATGTACTGTCCTATGGGGAGGGGAGGCAGGATGCTGCATGTACTGTCCTATGGAGAGGGGTGGAGAGGCAGGAGGCTGCATGTACTGTCCTATGGAGAGGGGAGGAGAGGCAGGAGGCTGCATGTACTGTGCTATGGAGAGGAGAGGCAGGAGGCTGCATGTACTGTCCTATGGAGAGGGGAGGAGAGGCAGGAGGCTGCATGTACTGTGCTATGGAGAGGGGAGGAGAGGCAGGGGGCTGCATGTACTGTCCTATGGAGAGGGGAGGAGAGGCAGGAGGCTGCATGTACTGTGCTATGGAGAGGGGAGGAGAGGCAGGAGGCTGCATGTACTGTCCTATGGGGAGGGGAGGCAGGATGCTGCATGTACTGTCCTATGGAGAGGGGTGGAGAGGCAGGAGGCTGCATGTACTGTGCTATGGAGAGGGGAGGCAGGATGCTGCATGTACTGTCCTATGGAGAGGGGTGGAGAGGCAGGAGGCTGCATGTACTGTGCTATGGAGAGGGGAGGAGAGGCAGGAGGCTGCATGTACTGTGCTATGGAGAGGAGAGGCAGGAGGCTGCATGTACTGTGCTATGGAGAGGGGGAGTGGCAGGAGGCTGCATGTACTGTGCTATGGAGAGGGGAGGAGAGGCAGGAGGCTGCATGTACTGTGCTATGGAGAGGGGAGGAGAGGCAGGAGGCTGCATGTACTGTGCTATGGAGAGGGGAGGAGAGGCAGGAGGCTGCATGTACTGTGCTATGGAGAGGAGAGGCAGGAGGCTGCATGTACTGTCCTATGGAGAGGCAGGAGGCTGCATGTACTGTGCTATGGAGAGGGGGAGTGGCAGGAGGCTGCATGTACTGTGCTATGGAGAGGGGAGGAGAGGCAGGAGGCTGCATGTACTGTGCTATGGAGAGGGGAGGAGAGGCAGGAGGCTGCATGTACTGTGCTATGGAGAGGAGAGGCAGGAGGCTGCATGTACTGTCCTATGGAGAGGGGAGGCCGGAGGCTGCATGTACTGTGCTATGAAGAGGGGAGGAGAGGCAGGAGGCTGCATATACTGTGCTATGGAGGGGAGGCAGGATGCTGCATGTACTGTCCTATGGAGAGGAGAGGCAGGAGGCTGCATGTACTGTGCTATGGAGGGGAGGCAGGAGGCTGCATGTACTGTCCTATGGAGAGGGGAGGAGAGGCAGGAGGCTGCATGTACTGTGCTATGGAGGGGAGGCAGGAGGCTGCATATACTGTCCTATGGAGAGGGGAGGCAGGAGGCTGCATGTACTGTCCTATGGAGAGGGGGGAGAGGCAGGAGGCTGCATGTACTGTCCTATGGAGAGAGGAAGAGAGGCAGGAGGCTGCATGTACTGTCCTATGGAGAGGGGAGGAGAGGCAGGAGGCTGCATGTACTGTCCTATGGAGAGGGGAAGAGGCAGGAGGCTGCATGTACTGTCCTATGGAGAGGGGAGGAGAGGCAGGATGCTGCATGCACTGTCCTAAGGAGAAGGGGAGAGGCAGGAAGCTACATGTACTGTGCTATGGAGATGGGAGGCAGGAGGCTGCATGTACTGTCCTGGGAGGTATACATATGTCTGCCCCCAGAATAGGTCTGCTTCCAGTATAGTGTAGAAAGTCGACAGGCTGTGGCAGCAATAGGGGATGCAGAGGTTGTGTACCCGAACCAGGACCCCTGGACCAGAGGTGCCCGCTGGGGTCATGTCTATACCTATGACCTGAACCTACAGGTAACTGGTGTTCAGGTGTCAGGGATGCTTGTGATAAGTAAGGAAGACTTGTCACCTGTCTCAGAGGGGTATAAAATACAGCTCAATAGTAGTTCAGTAAAGTAGCCAGTCTGTCTGCCTGAAGTGCTAAACCACACTTGCTCACAGTCACCCATTATTAATGCTGTACTAACAATCCTAGTAGTTAGTAAGCCAAGCTGATATACGACCTGCTGCCAGCCAGCCAGCCTTCAGTTAGGAAACTTTAGCAGCAGATAAAGAAGGCTGCTGCAGCTGGTATTCGTCCCCCTCCTCCTACTGAAAGCAGAGTTCCCCTTCACTATCCGGGAGGAATGTGAGCCCAGAGTCCCCCCTCCGCACATCACCTCTGCTCCTGGAACTGTCAGAGCCTCTGCCCAGTGACAGACAGAGGCGTATCTAGAGGGGTGCAGGCATGCCTCATGCCATGGGCGCCACAGCAACATGGGCGCCACGTCTCCTCCTGTGCTGCACCGCCATGCCTGCCCCTGTGTCTCCCAATTACTCAGATCAGATTAATTGTCTTATATGGGGAATATGGCTACTTAATCTATGTATGTAGAGCTCACTTGGCTTAGTGTTAGAAAAGAGGACAGAGAGGGAATAAGAAGAAAAAAGCAACTTCAGCAATATCCTGAGCCAAAACCCAACAACCACAACACGCGTACGCAGGAAAGGAGGCTGTTTTTAGAGGGGAATGGGGTTCTGACTGGGGGGGCGCAATTTCAGTTTTTGCCATAGGCTCTTTATTACCCAGATACGCCCCTGGTGACAGATGCTCCCGGACAGAATGAGAAGGGACATATTGGCATAAATGTGGCCCAACATGGGGCTGTGTAAAACCTGTGGAGCTTATGTGTGAGGTAGCAAAGTATCTAATTGGCTGGCTGCTTCAGGCGCTGTAGCAAGGGAAAATAGTGTAGGCAGGTTAATGATTGGTCGGCACAGGTACCTGTGCCTTTTCTGCCAGGTGTTGCTGGGGTACAACATTGTTGCAGGGACGAATCAGGGGCAAGATAGGTATATATAAGGAGCCCCGGTCCGCTGTTATCTGCCTTCATTCCTGCGCAGCTGAGACAAGCTCTTGAGCTGTATTACATGAGCTTGTGATACTGAGCTGTCTGCCGCAATGGATGTTGTAAGGCTGTTGGCCGCCAGGGCCGAAGAACCGGGTGGGCTAGACGTGCTTACCCGATGTCTGCAGCTTGCGGAGGAGGAGCGGCGGGAGGAAGTTGCAGGAAGCAGCGCCGAATCGGGAGCAGTTAAGAGGCCGCGGAAGACGCCTCGGGCGTACTCGCCTGAAGTTTCCAGGCCTCGGACCTCGGTGTCGCCGGCATCGGGTAGCTCGGCCAAGAAGAAAAAAGGTGGCAGCCGGAGCAATCAGCGCGGTGGTTCCAGCAAGAAGGCGGCGAAATCTGGACAGTCTGAAGCCCGCCCTACTCAAATGCCGACCGTTCGGGTCGCAGAGGAGGAGTCTCAAGCATCACCCGCGCCAGCGACCATTCGGGAGGCTGAGGAGGCGGGGCTAGCTGGTCCATCAGGAGTGGCGACCAACCGGGTCGCTGTGGAGGCGGGGCCATCCTCAGTGCAGCCAGGAGCGACCAGTCGGGTTGCCGGAGAGGCGGGGCCTCAAGCCGGGGCTTCAGGAGCGACCATTCGGGTCGCAGCGGAGGCGTGTCCTGCGCCTCCGTTCCGAGCAGCTACCAATCGGAGCTCTGAGGAGGCGTGGTTTCCAGCTGGCTTGGGTTCAGCGACCAGTCGGGTCGTTGCGGATCTCCGTGAGGCGGTCGGCCTCCAACAAAATGGCACCGGCGGTGTTAGCAGCAGCGGTGCCCCTTCGCATCCAGGGCTCCATATCCGGGAAGCTGGTGGCAGCGGGCGCATGGGTTTCCTGCCCAACACAGAGGTCGCTCCGGATCGCGGAGGGGAGCGATCGGCTCCTCCAATTAACAGTCATCCCAGCCTGTTCAGCGGTGGGAGTGGACGCACGCACGCTGGGGTTGTTGGACCAGGGTCGCCTTGGCAACAGGCGGCGCTGGCTTCAGCGACCTCAAGCGGTGCAGCGCAGCTCCATGCTGCAGGCACTTCAGATGTCACCACCTCAGCTAGAATCCCAGTGATGTGCAGCTCTTCACCCCAAATGCAACAACCTGCAGGTGATGGTATGTATCCCAGCAATACATCTGTATCTGTACTCATGTCTGCTTTATTGAATGCTTTGCAAAGTACTCCTATTGTTAATAATGCTGGCAGGGTATGGGTTAACGAACCAAACACTGTAGTGAGCCAAGGGTTTATAGAGAAAATATGTCATGTAAATTGCCTCCTTTAGGTTTTCACCTTTCTGTCACGGTTAAAGAAAAAATATGGAGAGGTGAGTATGTAGACATTTTATCGCTTCTTCCACAGACAAAAGACTTTCTTAAAGCTGAAGGTAAAAAGGATGAAAAATCAGAGGACGATAGGAAACGTCCGGTGCCCAGGTCATTGCATAACTGGCTTCAGGCCTTTTTTATTTACGCAGGTGTGATGGGGGAAAAATTCCCACAAAAATGTCCCGAAATGTTTATATATTTGGATTCAATAGTTGAAGCATATAAGTCTTATGGTGGTCTTGCATGGTTTACATATGATGAGGCGTTCAGACAAAGGATCTCAGTGTACCCGGAAATGGGATGGGGCTCAAAAGATGTTGGCCTCTGGCTCAATCTTATGCAACATAATCAAAAGATGTCTAACTTTAAACAAACTACACATTCTTCCGCAGGTACAAATTACAAGAGGGGCATTTGCTATGCGTTTAATGACTCGCAATGCAAGTGGCCTGGTTCCTGTAAGTATAAACATGAGTGTGGCTTCTGCGCTGGTTCACACCCCATAACCAGGTGCTTCAAAAAAGCTGCTGCTGCCTCGCAATCAAATCCTAAGGAGCTTTTTCTTAGGAATGCCCACACCGGTGATTCTGGCAAACATGCTTCCGTGGCTCAGGCTGTATCCAGACAGGGAGACAGCACAATTGTTAACTGAGGGTTTTAGCCGCGGTTTTCGTTTGCCAGTATTTTCCGGTGTTGGGTGTGTACTAGTGCCAAATTTAAAATCGGTGGAATTATACAAAGAGGTGGTACGAGAAAAAATCAAAAAAGAATTAGACGAAGGCCGGATTGCAGGCCCATTTCTGTCACCTCCTTTTGTTAATTTTCGTCTGTCCCCCTTAGGTGTGGTGCCTAAAAAAGAACCAGGTTCTTTCAGATTGATACATCACTTATCGTATCCATCTGGTCGGTCACTTAATGATGAAATTGACGATAGTCTAACATCGGTTTCCTATACGTCCTTTGAAGATTCTCTGGCAGTACTGCGGCCTTTAGGTCGGGGTGCTCTGCTAGCAAAAGCAGACATCAAATCTGCATTTCGGCTGTTACCAATTCATTCAGATTCTTTTAATTCTCTGGGTTTTTATTTTGATGATCATTTTTATTATGATAAATGCCTGCCTATGGGTTGCGCGCTGTCATGTAGTTATTTTGAGAGCTTTTCCACCTTTTTAGATTGGGTTATTAAATTAATTTCTGGCCAGGATTGCCTTATTCACTATTTAGATGATTTTTTATTTATGGGCCCTTCACAGTCTAACCTATGCCATCAATTACTAGTAACATTTACAATAGTATGTGAACACTTTGGTATTCCCTTAGCGTTAGAAAAGACAGTTCAACCATGCACTTGCATTGAGTTTCTAGGGATTACAATAGATACTTGTTTAATGGAATTTCGTTTACCTGAAGAAAAAATCAACAAGCTTCAGTTTTTGATTTGCAATTTTCTGAGACGTAAGAAGATATTACTAAAAGAAATGCAGTCGTTATTAGGATGTTTAGCTTTCACTACCAGAGTTATGCCTATGGGCCGCGTTTTCTCTAAAAGGTTAGCTGCAGCAACAAAAGGTCTCAAGTCCCCTCATTCCCATATTAGGTTAACTGGAGAATTAAAAGAAGATCTGTTGGTTTGGGCTAATTTCTTGCAAGATTATAATGGTCGTTTAATATGGCAAGATGAATTTTTGTCTAATTCTGAAATGAATTTTTTCACAGACGCATCTGGCAGTGTTGGCTGCGGGGCGTTTTTCTGCGGCCGTTGGTTCTGTGCAGAATGGCCTGCACAATGGCGACAAAAGGAGGTGACAGGAAATATAGTTCTCTTAGAATTATTCCCAGTAGTGGCATCATTATTTATTTGGGGCAAATATTTTGAAGGTAAACGGGTGCTAATTCAATCTGATAACAAAGGTGTTGTATATGCTATTAATTGTATGTCTTCCAAATCACCTCTTGTGGTAAGATTACTGCGTCTATTAGTTTTGTACTCCCTCAAATTTAATATCTGGATGAAAGCCTCACATGTTCCAGGTATATCAAATGATATAGCTGATTCTCTATCGCGCTTTCAGATGCAGAGGTTCTGGGATCTAGCTCCATCAGCAGAGCCAGTGGGAGAAGAAATACCAGCATTCCTGTGGGAACTGTTATGGACTTAGTTACTAATAGAATCCGTCAATCAGTCTCTGTGGCTACATGGCAGGCCTATTCAGGTGCATGGAGAGACTGGATTAACTTTACTAGGAATTTAGGCTCAAATGAATGGTCAGTTTCAGAAGATATTGTTTTACACTATGTTGGGGTTTGTATTCAGAAAGGTCTATCACATTCTCACATTGGCAAGTCCTTGGCGGGTATTTCTTTCTTCAGAAAATTAAACAATCTTCCACCATGCAATTCCTTTTTCTCAATAAAGCAAGTATTAAAAGGCCATAAACGTCTCACCCATATTCCAGATGATAGGCAGCCGATTACGATTGGCATATTGTTGTCATTGTGGGAGTCCACCGCTATCACATGCTCATCTACTTTTGAGTCGCTTCTTTTCCGCTGCGCTTTTAGTCTATTGTTTTTTGCCGCACTGCGTGTATCCGAGTTAATTTCATCTAGTAGGACCAAGGGAGATGGGCTCCAATATGAGAATGTGTTTGTTTCAGACTCTAGCTTGGGCGTTTGGATTAAGAAATCAAAGATGGATCAGGAAGGCAGAGGGGAATTAGTGGAGCTGAAAGCATGGCCCGGTAACAGGTTATGTCCGATTAAAAATGTTCAGGATTTCTTACAGGTACGGGGTATGGACAAGGGCGTGTTCTTACGTCATGAAAATGGTTCTCCCTTATCCAATTTCCAGTTTAATTCGGTCCTGAAGCTTTGTGCTAGAACCGCTGGTGTGGATAATATAAGATTAACCTCACATTCATTCCGTATAGGGGCAGCAACAGAAGCAGCTAAATTGGGCCTACATGAAAGTGTTATAAAACGTATTGGAAGATGGAGGTCGAGTGCTTTTAAATTGTATATCCGCACTTAACTTCTTTCTTGTTTTTCCAGGGTTAAAGACTGAGGTGTGGATAATAGGCCATTCTTATGTTTTTTGGGCACATAATAGGGCCTACCGAAGATGTTACACCACTAATCTAAACATGGACTCTAATAACTTTAATGTTTATTGGCACGGAGTTAGAGGCATGATGTGGTCACAGTTACGTGGTGTGTTACTTGATCTGTTAAAAGTTCGGGCTGAACCTGATGTGTTAATTGTTCATTTAGGAGGTAATGATATAGGTAAACTTAAATCTCTGGAGCTGTACTTCAATATAAGGGATGACTTAGCTGATTTCAAATCTTTCTCTCCTAAGACAATAATTGTCTTCTCTGAGGTGGTCCCGCGGCTGAAGTGGTTAGGGTCTCCTGAACTTCGGCCTTATGAAAAAGTCAGGAAGCGTTTAAATCATAAACTTCAGAAAACAATACCATCCATTGGTGGCTTCTCTTTCAGGCATTATGATTTGGAAGGGGGGCTTCAAGGTTTGTATAGGCAGGATGGTGTTCACTTAAGTGATGTCGGTCTGGATATCTTTAATGTTGGTCTCCAGAGTTGTATTGAAAAGGCCGTTGGTGGGGTGACAGGCTAGTTGCCTGTCGTGTGGGGTCCTAACGGAGTTGTTATACTGATTTGGGTCCGAACCGTATTGGTGGATCTAATAACCTGAGTTAAGTCTGTTTTTAATATGGTTAATAATTTGAATAAAAGTTATTGGTTAATTAAGTTAGGACCTCAATAAGTTTTTTAAATATTTTAAATCTTTACCAATAAAGATGGCCACGGCCTTTAAACCGCAATCTGGAGTGTATTTATTTATTTATGTTATGTTATTGATTAACATGTTTTATCCAACAGTGTTGACTACAGTCCCATGAGAAGGGACATATTGGCATAAATGTGGCCCAACATGGGGCTGTGTAAAACCTGTGGAGCTTATGTGTGAGGTAGCAAAGTATCTAATTGGCTGGCTGCTTCAGGCGCTGTAGCAAGGGAAAATAGTGTAGGCAGGTTAATGATTGGTCGGCACAGGTACCTGTGCCTCTTCTGCCAGGTGTTGCTGGGGTACAACATTGTTGCAGGGACGAATCAGGGGCAAGATAGGTATATATAAGGAGCCCCGGTCCGCTGTTATCTGCCTTCATTCCTGCGCAGCTGAGACAAGCTCCCCACCCACCCGGTCCCTCTCCCTTCGGAATAGATGAATCGTCGTGGTCAAGCCTTTATTGGTAGAAGATATGAAAGAATTCAAGTCACAGGTGGGGTCCTAACGGAGTTGTTATACTGATTTGGGTCCGAACCGTATTGGTGGATCTAATAACCTGAGTTAAGTCTGTTTTTAATATGGTTAATAATTTGAATAAAAGTTATTGGTTAATTAAGTTAGGACCTCAATAAGTTTTTTAAATATTTTAAATCTTTACCAATAAAGATGGCCACGGCCTTTAAACCGCAATCTGGAGTGTATTTATTTATGTTATGTTATTGATTAACATGTTTTATCCAACAGTGTTGACTACAGTCCCATGCAGAGAGAGGAGCTGAACACGGTCTGCCGCCTTAGAAGGAGAGGAGAGAGCTGAAGGTTTCTGGCCTCCCAGGGAGGACTCATGTGCGTGGTCACTGGCGGCGGCAGCTTCACAGACACAATGCTGGATGAGGGAGCAGTTGCATATTAGCCACTCTGCCGCTATATGAATTCCACTTCTCCGTCCACTTACACACATGGTTACCCAGCCTTGCCACCAGCAGCAGGGGTCTGGAGCGTGCAGCTAGCCATCTTTAACCCACTCAGCAGAACCCCTCACGCAGCAGGCAGGCAGCTACAATAAATGTATGAGGGACGTCTGTATTGCCAAACGGAGAGGAACAGAGGCGGGGGTATGGAAAACTTGAGGGCCAGAGGAAGCAGCCAATCAGGCTGCATTACTGCATAAGGGGAGGAATAATGAATGAAGGGGAGGCACAGGGAGTAGCAGAGAAAAAAAAAGCCGTCCAGCATACACTGCTACTTCTCTTTTTGCGGCTCTGCGTACGAATTAGGAGCTGGGGGCAAGAGGATTTATAAATCATATTCATTTAAAAGTGAGGATGATTTTAAACTGTGCCAGTGCCTTTTTAGCATCTTTTTATGCTTTATTAAAGAGGGATGTACAGAACTATTTTCTAAATTTATGCCTAACAGTTACTCTTTAAGCAAGCCCGCACAGAAGCAAGAGACAGCACTCTGAACTTCTGTGATTACAAACAGTAACTCCCTTTATTCAGTCAAACAAGACAATTTATACACAACAGCAGAGCCCCCACCTTTGGGAAGGATTTTCCATCCCAACCATGTGGTACTCACTATACAAAGTTTTAAACAGTTTATCTTTTAAACAGTTTATCTTATCTATCTGTACACAATAAGGTCCAGCACCTGGAATACACAACTGTACACATTACAACGGCTCCCCACAGAGATAATTAAATCAGGTGTTAATCTTCCTGAACCTATAGTCTTTTAGAGACACACTGTCTCTCAAGGTGTTAAATGTCTCCAGCCATGTTGGCACCTTCCAAGGGCCTGTGACATCACAGGGCTAAGTAATGGCCCATACTCACGGGCTACTTTTTGTAGATTGTTGCTAGCACACGGGAGCGTGTGCGCGACAGTTCGGCGACAGCTCGTCGCCAGGTCCCTCCGCATACACACCACGGAACAGGGATCAGTGAAGCGGCGGAAGCTGTCGCCGACGTTCCTCCCTCCGCCGGAAACTCAGTGCTCCGGCTATTAGGTTTCTGTCGCTAGTCCGCATACACACGCGGACTAGCGACAGTTGCGGCGCCAACTGTCGCTAGGCGATTGACCACGCCAATCGCCTGGCGACAGCAGCGACGGTTCGGGGCGCGCACGCCATACGTACGGGTGACCTGTTGCCGCAACACGCGTGCCACGTGGTTGCGGCGACAATTATAGCCCGTGAGTATGGGCCATAAGTCCAAGACAGCCCGGAGCCACTGTTTGTAATGTGGAAGTCTATTTCTTTCCAACCCATGCATGCTTCTCCAACGCATGGGTTGGCCAGTGAATCAGAGGAATGCTGTATACTTTGGGGACCCCTAAATGTTTCCCAATCCATTTGGTCCTGGCTCATGTGACAGTATGTTTAAATACACATGAATGTATGTATCTCTATCAAGCAATATACTTTTTTTTATTTTATTTTTTTTATCACATAATCTTTTTTCAGACTGAATTCCAAGCAGCAGGATGACAGGAATATGTGGATTCAGAAATGACTGCTGAGAGAGCACAAAGGGTAAGGTTACTTTGTATAATACAGTAGAGTTCCGAGCATCTGGCATAAGCAGGGATAGCCTGATGAAAGATATATGTGCATGCCAGTTGCTTGAGTATCCAAGAAAAAAAAATCACCCTGAAATAGTCACTGATCATACAGTGACATCTAGTAGCAGCCTGTATGTATCTCCTTGCAAGCATCTTTCCATCTTCTGCCGCACATGACCCGCATTGGGTCAGGTGACAGGCCAGCTTATGTACTTGGATGCTGGAACCCGATAAAGACACCACGAGGAGTTAGAGCAAGGCTGCTAGATGTTACTGGAGGCTTGGAAAGTATCCTTCTGCCTGCCAGCACCCCATCAGGTGCAGTGGGCCTATTACTAGCTCTGCGTTAGTGAGGTCATGATGACATAGAATGACATTGTGATAGCAGCTCCTGGCAAGTGCATGTTTCACAGTGCGTTTCATGTTTGATCTGTGTGCACTATTGTGTTTCCTGACATGCAAAGGTTGATGTAAAATGTTCTCAATGTGAAATCGCAGTACAAATCACATAACACTATGTTTGCAATGCGAGTTGCATGCACTCCCACTGACTTGACAAACACAGCAACACTGCATCAGACACTGCAATTGTAAAGTGAAATAAACAACACACCACTGATGAGGGTGGCCTTGTGATGACCATTATTTGCCCAGTGTACTTGCAATGGGGAAATAAATGCAATTCGATAACTGAATAGTAAAATATGTCATGTGGCAGCGCCCTTAACCCTTCGCCAAACAGTAGAAACGCACCACAAGCATGGAGCAGAAGAGATCCTAATTTAGTGAAAATGACAATAGTGGTTGAAAAAATGTATAGTGGTTTAGAAAGGTAATTCAATTGCTTCGGAAACCTGAATGAACGGAAGGATCTTGTTGGCCACAAACAGTATTTTTATACCAGTTTAATTATTTTGCTATTTTTATCATTTGCAAAGTCTATATCAATTTTAGTACTTTTATAGAGTGTAATGTGTGTGTTTTCTTAATTTAGACACAAATGGTTATGGACGAGATCTACGCTACTTTCCCATGTTTTGATGAAGATTGCAGCTTCCCATTCAATCCAAGAAGGCCCTTACAGACAGACAATGAAGGGTCAGAGGCATCAACATCTGACCATGCACCAGTTACAGGTAGAATTGGGAACAGCAACTGGTGTTTATGTGGAAACTGTATTTCCATGCCAACGGACTTAGAAAGCATCTGCTGCCAGGATGCCGAGGACATCAAGTCTTTCATACCTGATGACTTTCAATGTATTACACAAATCTCAGACTTTCATCATCTTTGCACAAACCCAATTATTGTGGAAGCTTTTTTTAGGACTCATCCGAACAATACAACTCATCCTCCTGCCGATGTATATCACAGGTAACTAATCTCTATCCTTAAGCTGGCCATACACTGGCCCGTTTTGCCACCGTTCGACAGCAGATTCGATCACTGGGATCGAATCTGCTGCCAATCGTTTGCGCTAAACGCACCCGCCGACCCGATTTCCTCCCGAAATTGGATCGGTCCATCAATCACGCCGTGCGGGAAATTACCATCGATCACCCACGGGTAAGGAGCGCATCGCTAGCGGTGGCCGATCCGATACAGGTATACATTACCTGACGCTGGCTCCCGGGCATCTCTTTCCACGCTGCACCACTCTGTTCCTGCTCCATCCCAGCGTACAGTGTATGGCTAGCTTAACTTCCTGTGTCACTCCATTGACCAGGAAGTTCAAACAGAGGGTGCTGTATTTGAGCTTCCTGGTCACGGAGTGACACAGTGTACGCTGGGATGCGGTGCAGGATGCTGGGATGCGGTGCAGCGTGGAGAAGAGGACCTGGAGCTAGCTTCAGGTAATATATACGGGGGGGGGGGGGAGACAGGTGGCAGGAGCAGCTCAACAGATTGTGATCGGTTTCAGGCTGAAATCGATTCACACTCTGTTTGCAGTAAAGGCAGCCATTTGATCCCTCTCTGATCAGATTCGATCAGATAAGGATCTGTCATTCGGTCGATCTAATGGCAAATTGACCAGTGTATGGCTACCTTTACAGTTCTCTTCTAATCTATAAAGAAGTGTACTCTTCATTAACTACAATTTTATTTTTCAGAAAACTCCATAGAACCGCATATCGTTCTTTTGCGTCATGGATTTATGGCTATCTTGGGAAAGGGAGGAGGCGTCCAATCCCATCTTGCACCGTAAAAAGTGTGCGAAACACTTTTCCAGACCCTCAGGGAATTTACAAGGGGTTTTATTATGGCAACGATTTTGATGCGGCTGAAATGCTTGATTACTAATTGTTTTAAATATTTACTTCCTAATAAAAAGTCAAGCTTTATTTGTATTCTCATTTTTAAATACTGTTGGTTTTCCAATACGCGAAGTAGAATGCACCGACTCAGATGCCTAATGAATTTAAACTGTAATTAAAATAGAAAATATGATAAAATGTTCTATTTCTCAGAGAATAGTCATCATAAATTATATATACAGCAATAGCTGTGTATAGCCCACAAAAATGAAATAAACCAATAAAAAAATAGTTACTTGTCCTGCTTCAATAAAGCAGTCCCCATATTTTTAAAGTAAGATAAACATATCTGATTGTGACTGTATATATCTGTGTACACCGGATTCTTTTATATATGTTACGGCCAGAACCTGAAGGCTGGCCACTTCAAGTTCTGGCCGGTCACAATGCGAAGTGGCTGCCTGAGGCGGCCAATGTACAAAATGCTGCACAATTTCGGACTTTGGCCGGCCAGAACGCGTTCTGACTACATGTGGCTGGCCAAGGCCCGAAGCTCACCTATTTAGTGCTGTGCCGCTGTCCCCTGCTCTGCGTTCTGTTCCACTGTCCCCGCTCCATGTCCTGCTGGCCCCTGTTCTCCATTCTTCCCTAGCTGTGAGGACCCGGGGCTGCCTAAATGCTACCGGCTGCAGCTGATTTCACCGCTGGCGGACAGGAGGACCATGGCGAGGACAGAAGTGACAGGTGGTTAGACAGGAGGAGGAGACGAGGACGCACACAGGCAGGGAATCCCCGACGTGGCAGCGGTTCGTATCGGCGGGCGTTCAGAATTCGGGGATTCCCTGCCTTTGCCGTATAAGACGCAGGGACTTTTTCTCCCCATTTTTGTTGTAGAAAAGTGCGTCTTATAGGTGGAAAATACAGTACATTCTAGATATCTATCTAGAATGTACTGTATATATCTAGAATTACTGTCTTTATATATATCTCTCCATTATATTCATGTTGTGATCAAATTTACACAGAAACACAGATTCTGAGGGTTTCTAATAGATTTATTCAGAACACTAACACAAACCATCTAACATGTCATTACAATGTATTTTGGAAAATTTAATAGACAAATATGGAAACCCTCAAAAGAAAAAAAAAAAATAAGAATTGAACCAGAGAAAGGCGAAAAAAACCATGACACACTAAAAGGACAATATAAGTATAGCATGGGGGAAAAAATCCTTTCTGATCCCTGTTAGGCGATCCCAGGCCCGGCCCTAGACTTTTTGCCGCCTGAGGCAATCTTGAAAGAAATCGCCGCCCCCCCCCCCAGGCCGTGGGTGGGGGGGGCCGCCTGAGCTGGAGGGGATAGCTGACAGGGAGGGGGTATTGGGCCTACTGGCGGGGAGGGGGGTCGGACCCACCCTCCCTCGCCTGGGTCCCCCGTCCTCCGCTCCCCGCTGCTAGGCCCAATACCCCCTTCCTGCCCGCTATCCCCTCCAGCTCGGGCTGCCCCCCCCCCACACCCACGTGGCGGCAAAAGTTTCACCTCGCCTCATGGGCGGGCCGGCCCTGGGCGATCCACTAATGGCTGTTTCAATTGTCTTATTTGTTATTTAAATTTGAATATACACTTTTAGATTCTCCAATTGGAAAAACGCCACCTTTGTCAACCCTTAATTGAAATCTTAAATTTTTGTGCCCCATCCTATCGATTTGTTTTATTAAAAATGTGGTCTCTTTCCACAAGATTTCTAATTAGAATGATAAATAAAATCCTATGGGTTGTGCGGCAGTAACATTGCTGGAAGAAAAATATTGAACATGAAAAGAGCAAAACTATGTTAGGTGTGGGTGGGTGGCGGGAGAGGAGGCCACGGTTTTTACATCATCGCCCTGGGAGAAATGTAGGCTAAAGACTGACTTGTGCTCTGATGGAAATGAGCTGCTGCAAAGGAGAACAAAGCCAAAGTGTTTTCTTTGTAAGGTAAAAATGAAATCTATAAGTGTACATCTAAAAAAAAAAAAACATTGTACAACTTTTTAAAAACAACTAAGAACGATATGAATAAATGAAACTTGACCTGTTGGAAAAAAAAAAAAAAAAAAAAAAAAACATATTTACAAGCAAAACAAACAAGTAATACAATTGTCTTGGGTGAGGCACTGAGGTTGATTTAACAACCTGTGAAGCGGAAGCAGCGCAGCCAAAATGACAGGAGTGCAAAAACATCACACGCTATGCTGCAGTTGCGCCTCTAACATTGTGCTGGTAACTTTCATACGCTCCTTCTGACGATTAGCCGCTCCACTAAATACACCATGAGCCCCTGCAGGTCCAGTTGCTATAATGGACGTGATCCTAGCACTTTGATTGGCCCAGTAGGCTGTCTGAAACTTGACAGGCAGCCTATTGGGCCAATCAAAGTGGGTTTGGATTGCGTCAGTAAGCCACTTGACCCGCGGACGGTAGTAAGTTGTGAGCGCAAGTTGCCAGCGCATGGTAGAAGCAGTACCACAGCATAGCGTGCACAGTGCTTGCAATTCTGCTTTAGCGGCAAACTCTATGTAAATGTACAAAAGTATAGAAGTATTTACAGTTAATTACTTGAAACATTCAAGGCACTCCAAGGGATACGACTATCGGCTCCTCTGGGCAATCTGTGACAAGACTAAGGCCTTTGTATCAGTTATAAAGAAAGCTTGCCCTCCCCCACATTGTTGTTAGCAATAATCACATACAGCAGGCCCACAACACACAAAGGATACTGTCATAGGAACGATCCCTCTCCAACCAACTAATAGTGCCACCAATTGCACACGTTTTAACACACCCAAATAGTCAATTTTCAGAAACCCTTTCTCACTTAAAAAAAAGCACACAGCCACCCTCTGCCCCACAGACCACCAACCATGAGGATACACACACAGACAGACATTGTGAGAGAGAGGAGAGGAGTGACAGCATAGCTGTAGCCAGAGGTAGACAGGAGAGGAGTGACAGTACAGCTGCAGCCAGAGGTACTAACAGGAGAGGAGTGACACAGCACACCTGCAGCCAGAGTGCGTCGGTCGTCGGGCACTTGAACGCCGCTAGCGACGCGCTCCCTACCCGCGGGCGATCGGCAGTAATTTTCCGCACGGAACGATCGACGGGACCGGACGAAATGGATCGAAATTCGGCGTGTAGCGCAAACGATTGGCAGCAGATTCGATCCCAGTGACCGAATCTGGCAAATCGGGCCAGTGTATGGCCAGCTTTAGTATAGTTATTGCCTACCTTTTCATACACTCCCAGACCAATTGTCTAGGCAACACAATAGAACAAATTCAGCCTAATCTTATATGCACATATAAATACAGACACCCCCAAACACTTAGATTAAGCTGATGTGATTCAATTTTGTTGCCTATTGTGCCACTATTTGTGTATTATGTCTTTGGCTTGTCTCTATTTACATTCCCAAATTGGATTAGGCTGTTTTTGTTCTATTGTATGGCCCAGAGAATTGGTCCTCTGTGTACTAAGTTTGCCATGAGGCCTTTGGTTCTGGTATATTATGCCTGTGAAGTATACCTCTTATGCTGGGAATACACGGGTCATTTTTTAGCTGATTAGATGGTTCAATAGATAATTTCCGACACGTCCGATCTCCCTTTCGATGATGTGGCTGCTCGTTTTCTGTTGGAAGTGATTGGAAAAAAGTACGAAAAACGAGTGGAAGATAAGAGAATCTACTGCAAAATCGAGTGGCAAAAACGTTTGAGAACAGAAACACACGGCAGAAACGAACTGTGTATTCCCAGCATTAAAAGCAAATGTCCCCAAAATAACAAATAATTAACACCATATCTCATATCAGTCACCTCTTGTGCCCCTATGTTTCCCACTCTACCACCTCTTGTGCCCCTATGTTTCCCACTGTGCCAAACCACAGCTGCAGGCAGAGGTAGTGACAGGAGAGGAGTGATGGCACAGCTGCAGCCAGAGTTAGTGACAGGAGAGGAATGACAGCACAGCTGCAGCCAGAGGTAGTGACAGGAGAGGAGTGAAGGCACAGCTGTAGCCAGATATAGTGACAGGAGAGGAGTGACAGCACAGCTGCAGCCAGAGGTAGTGACAGGAGAGCAGTGACAGCACAACTGCAGACAGATGTAGTGACAGGAGAGGAGTGACAGCACTGCTGCAGCCAGAGGTAGTGACAGGAGAGGAGTGACGGCACAGCTGCAGCCAGAGGTAGTGACAGGAGAGGAGTGACACCACACCTGCAGCCAGAGGTAGTGACAGGAGAGGAGTGACAGCACACCCGCAGCCAAAGGTAGTGACAGGAGAGGAGTGACAGCACAGCTGCAGCCAGAGATAGTGCCAGGAGAGGAGAGACAGCACACCTTCAGCCAGAGGTAGTGACAGGAGAGGAGTGACGGCTCACCTGCAGCCAGAGGTACTGACAGGAGAGGAGTGACGGCACACCTGCAGCCAGGAGGTACTGACAGGAGAGGATTGACAGCACACCTGCAGCCAGAGGTACTGACAGGAGAGGAGTGACGGCTCACCTGCAGCCAGAGGTACTGACAGGAGAGGAGTGACGGCACACCTGCAGCCAGAGGTAGTGACGGGAGAGGAGTGACAGCACACCTGCAGCCAGAGGTAGTGACAGGAGAGGAGTGACACCACACCTGCAGCCAGATGTAGTGACAGGAGAGGAGTGACGGCACAGCTGCAGCCAGAAGTAGTGACAGGAGAGGAGTGACAGCACAGCTGCAGCCAAAGGTAGTGACAGGAGAGGAGTGACAGCACAGCTGCAGCCAGGGGTAGGGACAGGAGAGGAGTGACAGCACACCTGCAGCCAGAGGTAGTGACAGGAGAGGAGTGATGGCACAGCTGCAGCCAGAGGTAGTGAGAGGAGAGGAGTGACAGCACACCTGCAGCCAGAGGTAGTGAGAGGAGTGACAACACACCTTCAGCCATAGGTAGTGACAGGAGAGGAGTGACTGCTCACCTGCAGCCAGAGGTAGTGACAGGAGAGGAGTGACAGCACAGCTGCAGCCAGAGGTAGTGACAGGAGAGGCGTGATGGCACAGCTGCAGCCAGAGGTAGTGACAGTAGAGGAGTGATGGCACACCTGCAGCCAGGAGGTAGTGACAGGAGAGGATTGACAGCACACCTGCAGCCAGAGGTAATGACAGGAGAGGAGTGACGGCTCACCTGCAGCCAGAGGTACTGACAGGAGAGGAGTGACGGCACACCTGCAGCTAGAGGTAGTGACAGGAGAGGAGTGACACCACACCTGCAGCTAGAGGTAGTGACAGGAGAGGAGTAACGGCACAGCTGCAGCCAGAGGTAGTGACAGGAGAGGAGTGACACCACACCTGCAGCTAGAGGTAGTGACAGGAGAGGAGTGACACCACACCTGCAGCCAGAGGTACTGACAGGAGAGGAGTGACGGCACAGCTTCAGCCAGAAGTAGTGACAGGAGAGGAGTGACGGCACAGCTGCAGCCAGAGGTAGTAACAGGAGAAGAGTGATAGCACAGCAACAGCCAGAGGTAGTGACAGGAGAGGAGTGACAGCACAGCTGCAGCCATAGGTAGTGACAGGAGAGGAGTGATGGCAAAGCTGTAGCCAGAGGTAGTGACAGGAGAGGAGTGACAGCACAGCAGCAGCCAGAGGTAGTGACAGGAGAGGAGTGACAGCACACCTGCAGCCAGAGGTAGTGACAGGAGAGGAGTGACGGCTCACCTGCAGCCAGAGGTACTGACAGGAGAGGAGTGACGGCACACCTGCAGCTAGAGGTAGTGACAGGAGAGGAGTGACACCACACCTGCAGCTAGAGGTAGTGACAGGAGAGGAGTAACGGCACAGCTGCAGCCAGAGGTAGTGACAGGAGAGGAGTGACACCACACCTGCAGCTAGAGGTAGTGACAGGAGAGGAGTGACACCACACCTGCAGCCAGAGGTACTGACAGGAGAGGAGTGACGGCACAGCTTCAGCCAGAAGTAGTGACAGGAGAGGAGTGACGGCACAGCTGCAGCCAGAGGTAGTAACAGGAGAAGAGTGATAGCACAGCAACAGCCAGAGGTAGTGACAGGAGAGGAGTGACAGCACAGCTGCAGCCATAGGTAGTGACAGGAGAGGAGTGATGGCAAAGCTGTAGCCAGAGGTAGTGACAGGAGAGGAGTGACAGCACAGCAGCAGCCAGAGGTAGTGACAGGAGAGGAGTGACAGCACACCTGCAGCCAGAGGTAGTGAGAGGAGAGGAGTGACAGCACACCTCCAGCCAGAGGTAGTGACAGGAGAGGAGTGACTGCTCACCTGCAACCAGAGGTAGTGACAGGAGAGGAGTGACAGCACAGCAGCAGCCAGAGGTAGTGTCAGGAGAGGCGTGATGGCACAGCTGCAGCCAGAGGTAGTGACAGTAGAGGAGTGACAGCACACCTGCAGCCAGAGGTAGTGACAGGAGAGGAGTGACAGCACAGCTGCAGCCAGAGGTAGTGAGAGAAGAGGAGTGACAGCACACCTTCAGCCAGAGGTAGTGACAGGAGAGGAGTGACTGCTCACCTGCAGCCAGAGTTAGTGACAGTAGTGATGGCACAGCTGCAGCCAGAGGTAGTGACAGGTGAGGAGTGACAGCACACCTGCAGCCAGAGGTAGTGACAGGAGAGGAGTGACAGCACAGCTGCAGCCATTGGTAGTGACAGGAGAGGAGTGACGGCACAGCTGTAGCCAGAGGTAGTGACAGGAGAGGAGTGACAGCACAGCTGCAGCCATAGGTAGTGACAGGAGAGGAGTGACAGCACAGCTGCAGCCAGAGGTAGTGACAGGAGAGGAGTGACAGCACACCTGCAGCCAGAGGTAGTGAGAGGAGAGGAGTGACAGCACACCTTCAGCCAGAGGTAGTGACAGGAGAGGAGTGACTGCTCACCTGCAGCCAGAGGTAGTGACAGGAGAGGAGTGACAGCACAGCTGCAGCCAGAGGTAGTGAGAGGAGAGGAGTGACAGCTAGTGTTGGGCGAACATCTAGATGTTCGGGTTCGGGCCGAACAGGCCGAACATGGCCGCGATGTTCGGGTGTTCGACCCGAACTCCGAACATAATGGAAGTCAATGGGGACCCGAACTTTTGTGGTTTGTAAAGCCTCCTTACATGCTACATACCCCAAATTTACAGGGTATGTGCACCTTGGGAGTGGGTACAAGAGGAAAAAAAAATTTAGCAAAAAGAGCTTATAGTTTTTGAGAAAATCGATTTTAAAGTTTCAAAGGGAAAACTGTCTTTTAAATGCGGGAAATGTCTGTTTTCTTTGCACAGGTAACATGCTTTTTGTCGGCATGCAGTCATAAATGTAATACATATAAGAGGTTCCAGGAAAAGGGACCGGTAATGCTAACCCAGCAGCAGCACACGTGATGGAACAGGAGGAGGGTGGCGCAGGAGGAGAAGGCCACGCTTTGAGACACAACAACCCAGGCCTTGCATGAGGACAAGAAGCGTGCGGATAGCATGCTTTGTACCACCATGCAGTCATAAATGTAATAAAGATAAGTGGTTCAATAAACAGGGACCACGCGGCAACGCTAACCCAGCAGCAGCACACGTGATGGAACAGGAGGAGGCGCAGGAGGAGAAGGCCACGCTTTGTGAGACACAACAACCCAGGCCTTGCATGAGGACAAAAAGCGTGCGGATAGCATGCTTTGTACCGCCATGTAGTCATAAATGTAATAAAGATAAGAGGTTCAATAAACAGGGACCACGCGGCAACGCTAACCCAGCAGCAGCAGCAGCACACGTGATGGAACAGGAGGAGGCGCAGGAGGAGAAGGCCACGCTTTGTGAGACACAACAACCCAGGCCTTGCATGAGGACAAAAAGCGTGCGGATAGCATGCTTTGTACCGCCATGTAGTCATAAATGTAATAAAGATAAGAGGTTCAATAAACAGGGACCACGCGGCAACGGTAACCCAGCAGCAGCAGCAGCAGCAGCAGCACACGTGATGGAACAGGAGGAGGCGCAGGAGGAGAAGGCCACGCTTTGTGAGACACAACAACCCAGGCCTTGCATGAGGACAAAAAGCGTGCGGATAGCATGCTTTGTACCGCCATGTAGTCATAAATGTAATAAAGATAAGAGGTTCCATAAACAGGGACCACGCGGCAACGGTAACCCAGCAGCAGCAGCAGCAGCAGCAGCACACGTGATGGAACAGGAGGAGGCGCAGGAGGAGAAGGCCACGCTTTGTGAGACACAACAACCCAGGCCTTGCATGAGGACAAAAAGCGTGCGGATAGCATGCTTTGTACCGCCATGTAGTCATAAATGTAATAAAGATAAGAGGTTCCATAAACAGGGACCGGCAACGGTAACCCAGCAGCAGCAGCAGCAGCAGCAGCAGCAGCACACGTGATGGAACAGGAGGAGGCGCAGGAGGAGAAGGCCACGCTTTGTGAGACACAACAACCCAGGCCTTGCATGAGGACAAAAAGCGTGCGGATATAGCAGCAATGCTTTTTGCCGCCATGCAGTCATAAATGTAATACAGATGAGAGGTTCAATAAACAGGGACCGGAAACGCTAAACCATCCCAGATGTTCATCGGTCATGTTACTTGGTTGGGGTCCAGGAGTGTTGCGTAGTCGTTTCCAATCCAGGATTGATTCATTTTAATTTGAGTCAGACGGTCTGCATTTTCTGTGGAGAGGCGGATACGCCGATCTGTGATGATGCCTCCGGCAGCACTGAAACAGCGTTCCGACATAACGCTGGCTGCCGGGCAAGCCAGCACCTCTATTGCGTACATTGCCAGTTCGTGCCAGGTGTCTAGCTTCATGCCCGGTTTCAGGTCCAGCGGTGCCAGCCACAAATCCGTCTGTTCCTTTATTCCCCTCCAAATTTCCTCCCCTGTGTGCTGCTTATCCCCAAGGCAGATCAGCTTCAGCAACGCTTGCTGACGCATGCCAACAGCTGTGCTGCACTGCTTCCACGATCCTACTGCTGCTGGTGCTGGGTTAGCATTTCCGGATGAGGTACAGCTTTGAGATGCGTTGGAGGAGAAGGAGTCAGAGAGGTAGGTGCTGCTGTTGTTATCCAGCTGTTTGCGGCGTGGGCAACACCCGCGCCGTAGCAGGTGAGGAATCGCTGCCAGGCTCCACAAGGTTCACCCAGTGCGCGGTAAGGGAGATGTATCGACCCTGGCCGAACGCACTCGTCCAGGTGTCAGTGGTGAGGTGAACCTTGCAGGCAACGGCATTCTTCAAGCTTCGGGTTATTTAGCTGACCACGTGCTCATGCAACTCAGGCACTGCAGAGCGCGCAAAGTGGTAGCGGCTGGGAACAACGTAACGTGGGATGGCCACTGACATCATGCCCTTGAAGCTGTTTGTCTCCACCACTCGATATGGCAGCATTTCGCAGGCCAGAAGCTTGGCTATGCTGGCTGGCTGTTACTGCCACGGCCCGGGGGTCATTTGCTGGCAATTTCCTCTTGTGCTCAAACATCTCAGAGACAGACAACTCAACCGTAGCGCTGCACACCGAAGGGCTGTTGGTTGTTGTGTTTGATGAACACTGGGAGACCTCAAGAGCACTAGTCCGGAAAGTGACAGTGTCAGCATCGTCTGATGTTTGTGAATGTTGTGAACCACGCAATGGCTGGGCTACTGCTGCTGCTGAGGCGGGTCTGGTGGTGAGTCTGGTGAACCCAAGGGAGGCAGTGTTGCTGGTGGTACCCTGTCCTGCCGCGTTTGCCCACAGAGTGGGATGTTTGGATAGAATGTGGCGGCTCATGCTGGTGGTGGAGAGGTTGTTAATACTTTTCCCCCTGCTCAGGCGGGTCTTGCACACCTTGCAAATCGCCATGGTAACATCCTCAGTGCAGTCTTCAAAGAAAGCCCAGACTTTAACTGGCTGAGGACTCGGACCTCGTGCGTGATGTGCTGGTGCTGCTTAACCCACTGCTGGACGCTTGAGAGGTCATCCAAGTAATTATCTGGTCCTGTTCTTTTGGATCTGTGAGGGTTGTTGTCCTGGACAACATGGGCAGTATTGAGTGGGTTTTCTTGGGTGCTCCCCTGTGGCCTGTACGTGAACCGTCAGGGGAAACACCTCTTCCCTTGCCCCTCCCTCTTTCACCGGATTTCTTCCTCATTTCACTTATCCTTAAAGTACACGCTGACTGGCAGCAGTACAGTGGCAGTACAGAAATGCTATACAGTGGTGGGTGAGCGGTGTACCACTATTGTCAGCAGTGACACAGAGCACAATGCTATACAGTGGCGGGTGAGCGGTGTACTACTGTTCCCAGCAGACACAGAGTGGAAGTAAACACAATGCTATATAGTGTGGCTGAGCCGTGTACACAGAGTGGCATTAAACACAATGCTATATAGTCTGCTATATAGTCACCCCGAACAGGGTGATGTTCTGCAGAACCCGAACAGTGGCAAACACTGTTCGCCCAACACTACTGGGAGGGAACGCAGATTTTAGTACCTAAACACACGATACAACATGTTTTCCGGGGTCGGACTCTGAGGCACATACAGATGGTCCCGATCATCATCCTCATCATACAACTCTTCTCCTGAGTCTGACCCACCCACCACCTCTGCCACCCCAACATCCCCAGACACAGACCCCTCATCGTCCTCAACATTAACTTGGGATGCTGGCCTGAGCCAGACCTCCTCCTCCACATCAGGCCCCATCATCTCCTCAATGGCAGCCCTCATTAATCGCTCTGGCGACGGACTGATGGACACAACGTTCTCCTCCGGGGAGGGCTGCTGCTGACCACTGGCTGCTGGGGTGGATGTTATAGCTTGCGTGGGGCGTTGGCTGTTGCTGTTGTTGGGAGTGCTGCTCACAGCGGAGGTCTCTGGGGAACTCATGTTGAGCTCATATAGTGGTTGACGGTGAGTGGAGTATTACTGATCCCAGCAATATACACACTGACTGGCAGAGTACGCAATGCTATATAGTGTGGCTGAGCGGTGTACACAGAGTGGCAGTAAACACAATGCTATATAGTCTGGCTGAGCGAGCGGTGTACTACTGTTCCCAGCAGAATCAGAGTGGCAGTAAACAATGGTATATAGTCTGGCTGAGCGGTGTACACAGAGTGTCAGTAAACAATGGTATATAGTCTGGCTGAGCGAGCGGTGTACTACTGTTCCCAGCAGAATCAGAGTGGCAGTAAACAATGGTATATAGTCTGGCTGAGCGGTGTACACAGAGTGTCAGTAAACAATGGTATATAGTCTGGCTGAGCGGTGTACACACAATGCTATATAGTCTGCTATATAGTGTCAGTAAACAATGGTATATAGTCTGGCTGAGCGAGCGGTGTACTACTGTTCCCAGCAGAATCAGAGTGGCAGTAAACAATGGTATATAGTCTGGCTGAGCGGTGTACACAGAGTGTCAGTAAACAATGGTATATAGTCTGGCTGAGCGAGCGGTGTACTACTGTTCCCAGCAGAATCAGAGTGGCAGTAAACAATGGTATATAGTCTGGCTGAGCGGTGTACACAGAGTGTCAGTAAACAATGGTATATAGTCTGGCTGAGCGAGCGGTGTACTACTGTTCCCAGCAGAATCAGAGTGGCAGTAAACAATGGTATATAGTCTGGCTGAGCGGTGTACACAGAGTGTCAGTAAACAATGGTATATAGTCTGGCTGAGCGGTGTACACACAATGCTATATAGTCTGCTATATAGTGTCAGTAAACAATGGTATATAGTCTGGCTGAGCGAGCGGTGTACTACTGTTCCCAGCAGAATCAGAGTGGCAGTAAACAATGGTATATAGTCTGGCTGAGCGGTGTACACAGAGTTTCAGTAAACAATGGTATATAGTCTGGCTGAGCGGTGTACACAGAGTGTCAGTAAACAATGGTATATAGTCTGGCTGAGCGGTGTACACAGAGTGGCAGTAAACACAATGCTATATAGTCTGGCTGAGCGAGCGGTGTACTACTGTTCCCAGCAGAATCAGAGTGGCAGTAAACAATGGTATATAGTCTGGCTGAGCGGTGTACACAGAGTGTCAGTAAACAATGGTATATAGTCTGGCTGAGCGGTGTACACAGAGTGTCAGTAAACAATGGTATATAGTCTGGCTGAGCGGTGTACACAGAGTGGCAGTAAACACAATGCTATATACTCTGGCTGAGCGAGCGGTGTACTACTGTTCCCAGCAGACACAGAACAGTGAACAGAATGCTATATAGTGTGGCTGAGCGAGCGGTGTACCACTATTCCCAGCAGACACAGAACAGTGAACAGAATGCTATATAGTGTGGCTGAGCGGGCGGTGTACCACTATTCCCAGCAGACACAGAACAGTGAACAGAATGCTATATAGTGTGGATGAGCGAGCGGTGTACCACTATTCCCAGCAGACACAGAACAGTAAACAGAATGCTATATAGTGTGGCTGAGCGAGCGGTGTACCACTATTCCCAGCAGACACAGAACAGTGAACAGAATGCTATATAGTGTGGCTGAGCGAGCGGTGTACCACTATTCCCAGCAGACACAGAACAGTGCACAGAATGCTATATAGTGTGGCTGAGCGAGCGGTGTACCACTATTCCCAGCAGACACAGAACAGTAAACAGAATGCTATATAGTGTGGCTGAGCGAGCGGTGTACCACTATTCCCAGCAGACACAGAACAGTAAACAGAATGCTATATAGTGTGGCTGAGCGAGCGGTGTACCACTATTCCAAGCAGACACAGAACAGTGAACAGAATGCTATATAGTGTGGCTGAGCGAGCGGTGTACCACTATTCCCAGCAGACACAGAGTGGCAGTAAACAGAATGCTATATAGTGTGGCTGAGCGAGGTACACAGAGTGGCAGTAAACAGAATGCTATATAGTGTGGCTGAGCAAGCGGTGTACTACTATTCCCAGCAGACACAGAGTGGCAGTAAACAGAATGCTATATAGTGTGGCTGAGCGAGGTACACAGAGTGGCAGTAAACAGAATGCTATATAGTGTGGCTGAGCAAGCGGTGTACTACTGTTCCCAGCAGTGACACAATGACAGGGGGGACCCTGGCTAGCGTGGCTGGAGCGCGAACTACCCTGCCTGCCTACCCAAAGCTAAACCCACAGACAAATGGCGGAGATATGACGTGGTTCGGGTATTTATTTACCCGAACCACGTGACCGTTCGGCCAATCAGAGCGCGTTCGGGTCCGAACCACGTGACCCGTTCGGCCAATCACAGCGCTAGCCGAACGTTCGGGGAACGTTCGGCCATGCGCTCTTAGTTCGGCCATATGGCCGAACGGTTTGGCCGAGCACCGTCAGGTGTTCGGCCGAACTCGAACATCACCCGAACAGGGTGATGTTCTGCAGAACCCGAACAGTGGCGAACACTGTTCGCCCAACACTAGTGACAGCACACCTTCAGCCAGAGGTAGTGAGAGGAGAGGAGTGACAGCACACCTTCAGCCAGAGGTAGTGACAGTAGAGGAGTGACTGCTCACCTGCAGCCAGAGGTAGTGACAGGAGTGATGGCACAGCTGCAGCCAGAGGTAGTGACAGGAGAGGAGTGACAGCACACCTGCAGCCAGAGGTAGTGACAGGAGAGGAGTGAGAGCACAGCTGCAGCCAGAGGTAGTGACAGGAGAGGCGTGATGGCACAGCTGCAGCAAGAGTTAGTGACAGGAGAGGAGTGACTGCTCCCCTGCGGCCAGAGGTAATGACAGGAGTGATGGCACAGCTGCAGCCAGAGGTAGTGACAGGAGAGGAGTGACAGCACACCTGCAGCCAGAGGTAGTGACAGGAGAGGAGTGAGAGCACAGCTGCAGCCAGAGGTAGTGACAGGAGAGGCGTGATGGCACAGCTGCAGCAAGAGTTAGTGACAGGAGAGGAGTGACTGCTCCCCTGCAGCCAGAGGTAATGACAGGAGTGATGGCACAGCTGCAGCCAGAGGTAGTGACAGGAGAGGAGTGACAGCACACCTGCAGCCAGAGGTAGTGATAGGAGAGGAGTGACAGCACACCTGCAGCCAGAGGTAGTGACAGGAGAGGAGTGACAGCACAGCTGCAGCCAGAGGTAGTGACAGGAGAGGCGTGATGGCACAGCTGCAGCCAGAGGTAGTGACAGTAGAGGAGTGACAGCACACCTGCAGCCAGATGTAGTGAGAGGAGAGGAGTGACAGCACAGCTGCAGCCAGAGGTAGTGAGAGGAGAGGAGTGACAGCACACCTTCAGCCAGAGGTAGTGACAGGAGAGGAGTGACTGCTCACTAGTGTTGGGCAAACAGTGTTCGCCACTGTTCGGGATCTGCAGAACATCACCCTGTTCGGTGTTCGGTGGCGGTGTTCGGCCAAACTGTTCACGTTCGCCCGAACGGCTCACTTCCTGGCCGAACCTGGCCGAACAGGGCCCCTGTTCGGTAGAACAGGGCCCTGTTCGGCCGAATACGGCCCCCCTATGGGGTCGCAGACATAAGGGGGGAGCATGCCCCGATCGCGGGGGGGGGGGGTCGGAAATTCCCCCCACCCCCTCCGCTAGCGCTCCCCCCTCTGCCCGCTTCCCCATACAAAAGTTTAAGGAAAGTACCGGTGGTAGTGGATGGCCTGGCAGTGGCACTGTGGAGTGAGGAGGAGGAGTCCGGAGAGTGACGCGTTGAGGGAGGCCGGGCAGCAGGCGTGAGGTCAGAGAAAGGGCGGACGTACCACAAGGGTACTACCGCTGAACCGCCCGCTGCCCGGCCTCCCTCAACGCGTCACTCTCCGGACTCCTCCTCCTCACTCCACAGTGCCACTGCCAGGCCATCCACTACCACCGGTACTTTCCTTAAACTTTTGTATGGGGAAGCGGGCAGAGGGGGGAGCGCTAGCGGAGGGGGTGGGGGGAATTTCCGACCCCCCCCCCCCCCGCGATCGGGGCATGCTCCCCCCTTATGCCTGCGACCCCATAGGGCCCCCAAAAGCGGGATGTTCGGGGAGTTCGGGGTTCGGCCCGAACATGCCGAACATCGCGGTCATGTTCGGCGAACTTTCCCGAACATCCAGGTGTTCGCCCAACACTACTGCTCACCTGCAGCCAGAGGTAGTGACAGGAGAGGAGTGACAGCTCACCTGCTGCCAGAGGTAGTGACAGGAATGATGGAACAGCTGCAGCCAGAGGTAGTGACAGGAGAGGAGTGACAGCACACCTGCAGCCAGAGGTAGTGACAGGACAGGAGTGACAGCACAGCTGCAGCCAGAGGTAGTGACAGGACAGGAGTGACAGCACAGCTGCAGCCAGAGGTAGTGACAGGAGAGGAGTGACAGCACTGCTGCAGCCAGAGGTAGTGACAGGAGAGGAGAGACGGCTCACTTTCAGCCAGAGGTAGTGACAGGAGAGGAGTGACTGCTCACCTGCAGCCAGATGTAGTGACAGTAGTGATGGCACAGCTGCAGCCAGAGGTAGTGACAGGAGAGGAGTGACAGCACAGCTGCAGCCAGAGGTAGTGACAGGTGAGGAGTGACAGCACAGCTGCAGCCAGAGGTAGTGACAGGAGAGGAGTGATGGCACAGCTGCAGCCAGAGTTAGTGACAGGAGAGGAATGACAGCACAGCTGCAGCCAGAGGTAGTGACAGGTGAGGAGTGACAGCACAGCTGCAGCCAGAGGTAGTGACAGGAGAGGAGTGACAGCACAGCTGCAGCCAGAGGTAGTGAGAGAAGAGGAGTGACAGCACACCTTCAGCCAGAGGTAGTGACAGGAGAGGAGTGACGGCTCACCTGCAGCCAGATGTAGTCACAGGAGAGGAATGACGGCTCACCTGCAGCCAGAGGTAATGACAGGACAGGAGTGACAGCACAGCTGCAGCCAGAGGTAGTGACAGGAGAGGAGTGATAGCACATCTGCAGGCAGAGGTAGTGACAGGAGAGGAGTGACAGCACACCTGCAGCCAGAGGTAGACAGGAGAGGAGTGACAGCACAGCTGCAGCCAGAGGTAGTGACAGGAGAGGAGTGACAGCACACCTGCAGCCAGAGGTAGACAGGAGAGGAGTGACAGCACACCTGCAGCCAGGAGGTACTGTCAGGAGAGGATTGACAGCACACCTGCAGCCAGAGATAATGACAGGAGAGGAGTGACGGCTCACCTGCAGCCAGAGGTACTGACAGGAGAGGAGTGACACCACACCTGCAGCTAGAGGTAGTGACAGGAGAGGAGTAACGGCACAGCTGCAGCCAAAGGTAGTGACAGGAGAGGAGTGACACCACACCTGCAGCCAGAGGTACTGACAGGAGAGGAGTGACGGCACAGCTTCAGCCAGAAGTAGTGACAGGAGAGGAGTGACGGCACAGCAACAGCCAGAGGTAGTGACAGGAGAGGAGTGACAGCACAGCTGCAGCCATTGGTAGTGACAGGAGAGGAGTGACGGCACAGCTGTAGCCAGAGGTAGTGACAGGAGAGGAGTGACAGCACAGCTGCAGCCATAGGTAGTGACAGGAGAGGAGTGACAGCACAGCTGCAGCCAGAGGTAGTGACAGGAGAGGAGTGACAGCACACCTGCAGCCAGAGGTAGTGACAGGAGAGGAGTGACAGCACACCTGCAGCCAGAGGTAGTGACAGGAGAGGAGTGAGAGCACAGCTGCAGCCAGAGGTAGTGACAGGAGAGGCGTGATGGCACAGCTGCAGCAAGAGTTAGTGACAGGAGAGGAGTGACTGCTCCCCTGCAGCCAGAGGTAATGACAGGAGTGATGGCACAGCTGCAGCCAGAGGTAGTGACAGGAGAGGAGTGACAGCACACCTGCAGCCAGAGGTAGTGATAGGAGAGGAGTGACAGCACACCTGCAGCCAGAGGTAGTGACAGGAGAGGAGTGACAGCACAGCTGCAGCCAGAGGTAGTGACAGGAGAGGCGTGATGGCACAGCTGCAGCCAGAGGTAGTGACAGTAGAGGAGTGACAGCACACCTGCAGCCAGATGTAGTGAGAGGAGAGGAGTGACAGCACAGCTGCAGCCAGAGGTAGTGAGAGGAGAGGAGTGACAGCACACCTTCAGCCAGAGGTAGTGACAGGAGAGGAGTGACTGCTCACTAGTGTTGGGCGAACAGTGTTCGCCACTGTTCGGGTTCTGCAGAACATCACCCTGTTCGGGTGATGTTCGAGTTCGGCCGAACACCTGGCGGTGTTCGGCCAAACTGTTCGCGTTCGCCCGAACGGCTCACTTCCTGGCCGAACCTGGCCGAACAGGGCCCCTGTTCGGTCGAACAGGGCCCTGTTCGGCCGAATACGGCCCCCCTTTGGGGTCGCAGGCATAAGGGGGGAGCATGCCCCGATCGCGGGGGGTCGGAAATTTCCCCCACCCCCTCCGCTAGCGCTCCCCCCTCTGCCCGCTTCCCCATACAAAAGTTTAAGGAAAGTACCGGTGGTAGTGGATGGCCTGGCAGTGGCACTGTGGAGTGAGGAGGAGGAGTCCAGAGAGTGACGCTTTGAGGGAGGCCGGGCAGCAGGCGTGAGGTCAGAGAAAGGGCGGAAGTACCACAAGGGTACTACCACTGAACCGCCCGCTGCCCGGCCTCCCTCAACGCGTCACTCTCCGGACTCCTCCTCCTCACTCCACAGTGCCACTGCCAGGCCATCCACTACCACCGATACTTTCCTTAAACTTTTGTATGGGGAAGCGGGCAGAGGGGGGAGCGCTAGCGGAGGGGGTGGGGGGAATTTCCGACCCCCCCCCCCCCCGCGATCGGGGCATGCTCCCCCCTTATGCCTGCGACCCCATAGGGCCCCCAAAAGCGGGATGTTCGGGTAGTTCGGGGTTCGGCCCGAACATGCCGAACATCGCGGTCATGTTCGGCGAACTTTCCCGAACCCGAACATCCAGGTGTTCGCCCAACACTACTGCTTACCTGCAGCCAGAGGTAGTGACAGGAGAGGAGTGACAGCTCACCTGCTGCCAGAGGTAGTGACAGGAGTGATGGCACAGCTGCAGCCAGAGGTAGTGACAGGAGAGGAGTGACAGCACACCTGCAGCCAGAGGTAGTGACAGGACAGGAGTGACAGCACAGCTGCAGCCAGAGGTAGTGACAGGACAGGAGTGACAGCACAGCTGCAGCCAGAGGTAGTGACAGGAGAGGAGTGACAGCACTGCTGCAGCCAGAGGTAGTGACAGGAGAGGAGAGACGGCTCACTTGCAGCCAGTGGTAGTGACAGGAGAGGAGTGACAGCACAGCTGCAGCCAGAGGTAGTCACAGGAGAAGAGTGACGCCCCATGCAGCTGCAAAATGGGTGTGGCAATGCAAAAGAACATGGGCTCGGTCATGAGTGGTACCAAACATACATGACCTTAGCAGCCATGCAAGTGCTTCTACGGAGGAAGTTTGAGCACCGACATAGTGTTTCCCCCCAATATATACATAATCTGACAGCATTTCACACAAAATGCACGTAATCTGGCAGATTCCCTCCAACATACACATGATCTGGCAACGGTTTCCCTCCAAAATAAACCAATGTGACTACAACAGTTTTAACAATGGATCCATGACTCTTACAAATGTTACCATATATTTATGGATAATCCATAAAGGTGGCCATACATTAGAGGACTTGGTGGCCAATCGATTATCCGATTCAATTATAATCAAATCGGACGGAAATCTGTGCTGCCAAGTGCACGCCCGATCGACGATGTGATTAATTTTGTCCTGAAATTGGTGCATGAATTTGTCAGACAAGCTGCAAGGTGTAGGTGCGCGGCAGTAACAAAGAGCGATGAAAACCCCGGAGCGGTTTCCACTTTGTAAAAACGAGTGCGTTTATACATTACCTGTCCCGTGTCACGGTGTCCTGCCCCTTTTCTCTCAGCCCCATATATGCCATCAGCATGTGTGATGGAAGAGCGGTGGATTGGGACACTGGATGGTACTGCGACACAGCAGAGGTAATGTATAAATGCACACGTGTACACTAGGGAACAGCGGCAAGGCTGCGCACTGGGTCGATTTTCAAAAGATTTTAGCATGAAATTGATTGGGAATCGGCCTGTGGTGTATGGGCAGCTGATGGATCTCTCTCTGATCAGAGAGCGATCTGTCCCTTGGTCAAATCTGCCCATCACTGCTTGATGTATGGACACCTTAAAGAGGACCTGTAACTTTAAAAAAAAAATGTTTCCTGGGGGTACTTACCATGGGAGGGGGAAGCCTCTGGATCCTATTGAGGCTTCCCCATCCTCCTCCATCCCACGTTCGCAGTGCTAGCAGTCCCCGAACAGCAGCCATGTAAATATTTACCTTCCCGGCTCCAGCTCAGTAGCGGCTCTAAGCTCGGGGTCATGTGGAAATAGTCAATCCCAATCGGATCTGCTCTACTGCACAGGCGCAATTCGCTTGCACAGTAGAGTGGTCCCGATCAGGATCGGCTATTTCCACCTGATCCCGAGCAGAGAGCCGCTACTGCGCCTTCGCTGGGGAAGGTTAATATTGCCACAGCCGACTTTACTTGTGGTTTTGGGTGCCCAGCGCAGCCACTGTGGGATGGAGGACAGGGAAAGCCTCGATAGGATCCAGAGGCTTCCCCCTCCCGAGGTAAGTACCCCCCAGGGGACATTTTTGAAGTTACAGGTTCTGTGTGTGTGTGATATCTAGAGATGGGCCGAACGGTTCGCCGGCGAACGGTTCCCGGCGAACTTCGGTGGTTCGCGTTCGCCTCCCGCAGGCGAACGTTTCCGGAAGTTCGGTTCGCCCCACAATGCACTATGAGGGTCAACTTTGACCCTCTACATCACAGTCAGCAGGCCCAGTGTAGCCAATTAGGCTACACTAGCCCCTGGAGCCCCACCCCCCTTATATAAGGCAGGCAGCGGCGGCCATTACGGCCACTCGTGTGCCTGCATTAGAGAGAGTAGGGCGAGCTGCTGTCTGTCTCTCATAGGGAAAAATTAGTTAGGCTTAGCTTTTCCTGGCTGCATACCTGTTCAGTGATCCTGCCACTGCATACCTGTTCTGTGAACCCACCCACCACTGCATACCTGTTCAGTGATCCTGCCACTGCATTCCTGTTCTGTGAACACACCCACCACTGCATACCTGTTCAGTGATCCTGCCACTGCATACCTGTTCTGTGAACCCACCACTGCATACCTGTTCTGTGATCCTGCCACTGCATACCTGTTCTGTGAACCCACCCACCACTGCATACCTGTTCAGTGATCCTGCCACTGCATACCTGTTCTGTGAACCCACCACTGCATACCTGTTCTGTGAACTCACCCACCACTGCATACCTGTTCAGTGATCCTGCCACTGCATACCTGTTCTGTGAACCCACCACTGCATACCTGTTCTGTGAACCCACCACTGCATACCTGTTCTGTTCAGTGGACCCGCCACTGCATACCTGTTCTGTTCAGTGGACCCGCCACCGTATACCTGTTTAGTGAACCCGCCACTGCATACCTGTTCTGTTCAGTGAACAGTTTGGTGTGTCAGTGTGAAGCAGTACCTTAATTACACTACCTGATTGATGTATACACATGCAAGATGTTTTAAAGCACTTTAGGCCTGTCATTTAGCATTCAATATGATTTCTGTCCTTAAAACGCTGCTTTGCGTCAAATCCAGATTTTTCCTGGGCACTTTTGGCGTATATCCCACTCCGCCATGCCCCCTCCAGGTGTTAGACCCCTTGAAACATCTTTTCCATCACTTTTGTGGCCAGCATAATTATTTTTTGTTTTCAAAGTTCGCATCCCCATTGAAGTCTATTGCGGTTCGCGAACTTTAACGCGAACCGTACCTTCCGCGGAAGTTCGCGAACCCGGTTCGCGAACCTAAAATCGGAGGTTCGGCCCAACTCTAGTGATATCCCAGCTGCAGCCGTCTATTGTCAGGGCTGCCATTGGAATGTGAGCTGCAGCAAAGAGAACATTGTCTATATAAGGCTTCCTTAGCCATCCAATCTAGCCTCTGCAATGCTGGGAAATGCTCCTGCAGTCAGCCACTCACATAACCATCCTCACGTTACCACATTCTCACGGGGCCAAATTGGAGGGAAAAATAAACTGGAGAGATCATTGGCCAAGGGGAGGGACAAAGGCTGAGGCTGGGTTGCAGTAACTGGCTGGTTAAACTGAGGGGTGGGACTGTCTCATACAGCAGGGAATGGGCTCTATTCATAAAACTTTACCGCAAGTTTTCCGCTCAAAACAGCTGACTTTCCTGACCATTTAGCAAAGTGGGCATTCATAAAGGCTGTTTCCGCATGAAAATCTGACATTCCTGTGCAGTGCGGGAAATTACCGCCTTGTGCAGAGATTATCACAACACATGTCACTGAAGGTTAATTCATAAAGATTAGAGCAGGCGGAATGTGTGTGGAGAAACCCCGCTGTTTAGATAAGGCATAAGCCAGCAATGACAGGCAAGCTAATGGAGAGACAGACCTCCCAGGCAGCTGCAGTGAGAAGAGAGCAGACAAGGCATTCCAGAATACCAAGGCTGTGGTTTTTTAACCCCTTGGGTACCTGTTTTCAGATAAATTTCACATCAGAAAGCCTGCATGTGTAACATTTTTGGAACTTTTTCTAAGCTGCAGCAATTAAGTAGATTGATTAGGAAGACTAATTAGACAGATTCAGCGCAGATTCAGGAGGAGAGGCAGAAAAATGCACATGTAAAGGGATGCTGGGGCTGCCTCCTTTATACTAGTTGTCTCTGCAGGAGAAAATGTATCAACTCAGCCAGCAAATGTAACAACTCAGCCAGTACTGCCAGTTTAGTGGGGAATTCCCCGACCTATAATCGCAAGTGTAAACATTTTTTATGAATTAGCACACAAGTCTAAAATACCATGTGGTGTTTTCCCTCCAAGATTTTTTTTACTGCAAATGTTTTATGAATAGAGCTTATTGTAACATGTTGTGGGCGGGGCTTAGCAGTAGCATCAGCCTGCAGCTATCACTATGGGCTGAGGCTGAGCCTGTCACAATAAATTCCACTGCCCACTTGGCCAATCACTGGCAGGGGGCGTGGATTTGATGTCTTATGCCTGCTCCAGCAGCAGAAGCTAGCCTCATGCCTCAGCAAGCAGTTACTAGGCAGAAGTGAGCAGTTGAGAGAGTTTGAGAGGCATTTCACTGACCATCAGCAGTCTGTGGAAAGGAGGCCTAACTAGCTGGGCTCACATATTCTCTGTTAGGGGGAGGGAGAGGGACACAGATTGTGCATGCACAACAGCAGCACTCAGCCAGCAGCAGCAGCACAAAAACAGCAGCAGCAGCACAAAGCCAGCAGCAGCACAAGCCCCCAGCACACAGCCAGCAGCAGCACAAGCCCCCAGCACACAGCCAGCAGCAGCACAAGCCCCCAGCACACAGCCAGCAGCAGCACAAGCCCCCAGCACAAAGCCAGCAGCAGCACATGGCCAGCAGCAGCACAAGCCCCCAGAACACAGCCAGCAGCAGCAAAAGCCCCCCGCACACAGCCAGCAGCAGCACAAGCCCCCAGCACACAGCCAGCAGCAGCAGCCCCCCGCACACAGCCAGCAGCAGCACAAGCCCCCCGCACACAGCCAGCAGCAGCACAAGCCCCCAGCACACAGCCAGCAGCAGCACATGGCCAGCAGCACACAGCCAGCAGCAGCACATGGCCAGCAGCACACAGCCAGCAGCACACAGCCAGCAGCAGCACATGGCCAGCAGCACACAGCCAGCAGCAGCACAAGCCCCCAGTCACACAGCAGCTGCAGCTGCCTCCCCGGTCACACAGAAGCTGCATCTGACCCCTTCCCCATCACACAGCAGCCACCTCCCATCACACAGGGAGAGGAGAGCGGAGTTTAAAAGTGTAGGTAAGTAAAGCCAACTGCATTAGGACTGGGCTTGTGTCAGCTTGCTTAGCACAGCAAGAGTAGCCACCAGCACTGCTTAAAGGGATACCTGAGGTGAGAGGTATATGGAGGCTGTCATATTTATTTCCTTTTAAGCAATACCAGTTTCCTGGCTATCCTGCCAATCCCCTGCCTGTAATATTTTTAGCTATAGACCCTGAACAAGCTTGCAGCATGTCAGGTGGTTCTGAGTGTTCTAACAAGATTAGCTGCATGCTTGTTTCTGGTGTGATTCATGCATTACTGCAACCACATAGACCAGCAGGACTGCCAAGCAACTGGCATTTTTTAAAAGGAACTACATGTCAGCTTCCATAGGTCTCACACCTTGGGTTCCTTTTAAATCAGGGATTTATCTACATTTCAGTAAGTAGCTGATGCCCCCTTTCCCACAAGCAATATTTACCTTTTCTCAAATAGATCAGGAGGGTCTGTATGGTGGATATTGTGGTGAAGCCCCTCCCACAGTGTGATGTCCTGACAGTTTGCTGTCTTTGACCCTCACTGCATTGTGGGAAATTGTGGCTTTTTCCAACAAACAAGCAAGCAGTATCTTCCTCTGTGCATAGAAGTCAGTAATGAACATTCCGTGCTGATCACCTGGCAGAACTAAAGATATCACTCACCACCAGGGATATATTTCAGAATGTAAATCAGAGAAAGGAAATATTTTACAATGGGAAACCACTTGCTAAATTATCAATAGATAAATATTGTAAACAATAAGTAATTCTGTTGTCATTTTCACTACAGTTCCTCCTTTAAATCAGTTTAGCTTTACTTACCTGGAGCCTCCTCCAGGACTAGAAGTCTTGTGTAGTCCTTGCTGCAGTTCTGCTGCCACCCATTCTTCCTTTGTCCCCTTCAGCAGTGGCTTCTGTGCAAGCACGAGTGTGTGCGTGTAATCCTGAGTTCTCGTGCCTGGGAGCATTCTGCACAAGGGCAGTACTACTGCGCAGAACACTCTGAGCCACAGGCGCATGAGCGGTGCATGCACCCATGCATGTGCAGAAGCCAGTGACCACTATGGAGTGGACAGCAGAAGACTGGGCAACAACAGAACTGCTGCGAGGGACACAGACTTCTAGGAGCTGCAGGAAGCCCAAGGTAAATATAGCTACATTGATTTCATTTGCCTCATGTTTCCTTTAAGTGCACCTGTAGAATTTTTGTACCAAATTGAACCTCTCTATAAGGGAGATTTGGAACTTGGTATGGGGGTTAGGGAGCACCATTTCTTACCTGGGGGCTGCTCGTGTAGCCCCTTGTCCCTGCGATGATTGCCAGCTGCAGCTTGCCGCACCTAAAAGAATCCCACTGTAGAGTGCGCTCCTGGCCGCACTGCATACTACAGCTCCCAGTATACATTGCGGCATGCATCTGCTGGCATGCATTGTGGCTGGGAGTGTACTCTACTGCAGGATTCTTTGAAGTAGCCCCCAGTAGGTAAGTCATGGTGCTGCCCTTAACACCCCCACCCCAAAGCATACTAAGTTAGGAACCTCACTTATGTCAATTCTGTTTGCAAGAAAATAGAGGTTTACCTTTTTTATGAATTAGTGCTCAATGGGCTCTATTCACAATAAGCAGTTCGGGAAGAAAAAAAAATTGGAGATAAAATGCCTTGTGCGGTATTTTACACTTTTTTTTTATTCCAAATTCACAAACATTTTCTCCCATGAGGCAGAAGTTTGGTAATTTACCGAACAAATTGCCTCAATCCACTAAGCCCTGGTCAGTAAGTTTCACTTAGCAGCCTTCTAGCAGGCAGGGAGCTGTGTGTGTGACTCAGAGGTTTTCCAGACTGTGCCACCTGTCATTCCTGTAGATGTGCTGGAGCCACCAGGGGGAGCTCTTCTATGTGCTAAAATACAAATATGCACATCTAAATGCATGCCGGCAGAGTTGTAGCTTGTCTCTGCATTGATACGCTGAAAGTCCCACCTGCATACCTATTGCATCCAATTAGCATGAGAAGCAGGCTGTGTGGCTCTCCCTATTGGCTGCCAGGTTCTCCCCAAAGGCTGTCTGTCAAGTTACTGCACAGAGACAGCATGAGAAGAGCAGGTTGTGGGCTGGAGAACATTACCAATTGTAAGTTATTAAGGTGATCAGAAAAATCAGCTGTTTTGAGCATTAACAAATGCAATAGTGCTTTCTGAATAGAGCCCACTGTACTTTAAAGGGGAACTGAAGTAAGAGGTATACGGAGGCTGCCATATTTATTTCCTTTTAATCAATACCAGTTGCCTGGCAGCCCTGCTGGTCTATTTCTCTGCAGTAGTATCTGAATAACGCCAGAAACAAGCATGCAGCTAGTCTTGTCAGATCTGACTTTACAGTCTGAAACACCTGATCTGCTGCATGCTTGTTCAGGGGCTATGGCTAATAGTATTAGAGGAAGAGGATCAGCAGGGCTGCCAGGCAACTGGTATTGCTTAAAAGGAAATAAACATGGCAGCCTCCATATACCTCTCTCTTCAGCTGCCCTTTAAAGTAGGGATGATCAATGAAACACAAATAAGTTCATGCGTATTTGTCTAAATGTTTATGCAAATATATGCAGCTTGAAAATGAACCAATCAATTGAACCTGTGTGGGACTTGACTGATCAACTTTCAAGCTGAATATATTTGCATACAAATTTACATACATCCAGAGCAGTGGAGCTGAAGTCAGTTGAAGCAATTTTGGTACCTGGAATCGTTGGTTTCACTAAACTGAGGAGTCAGAGTTGGATGATTTTTGTAGCTACTCCACAGCTCTGCATAAATCTGCATGAACTCCAATATTTGCATCTCATTGATCATCCCTAGTTTAAAGTGTGCAAGCATTTATACTTGGCACTTCCTCCAGCCCCCTGTGGGCTCCCTCGCCATCCTCCAGGGCTGCTCCGTTCCTCCGCTGGCTGGCCTGGTTTAAGGGAACCTTAACTGAGGGGTATGGATGTTTCCTTTTAAACAATACCAGTTGCTTGGCACTCCTGATGATCTCTTTTGCTGCAGTAGTGGCTGAATCACACACCTGAAACAAGCATGCAGCTAATCCAGTCTGACTTCAGTCAGAGCACCTGATCTGTATGTCTGTTCAGGGGCTGTGGCTAAAAGTATTAGAGACATAGGATCAGCAGGAGTCGGGCAACTGGTATTTATTTTTAAAGGAAAAATCCATATACTTCTCAGTTTAGGTTCCCTCTAAAGCTGTGACCAGTGGTGCTCAAATACCCCTTTTAAAAATTCGAATTTGGTCGAATTCGAATAGTAAATTATTCGAGGTCAGTCGAATATTCGAGTCGAATATTTTTTACTATTCGATTCGACCTCGGACTTCGAGCTCACTATTCGAGTCGGTATTCGAGCTCACTATTCGAGCTGACTATTCGAATTGGCCCAAAATAGCTTCCAACACTTGTTTTGAGGGTGAATGATGCAAGAAACATCTTTTTTTCCAAGTAACAACAGCAAGTGATTATGTGGGGATGTTCCTTTAAAAAAAAATGTGGAAAGAGAAGTTGTGTCCTTAATTTGGTTCAGTAGTGTAGTGTTACTGTATATACTTGTTCTTCTTCTTCTTTATCTTTCTTAATCTTCTTCTAGATCTTCTTCTTCTTCTTCTTCTTCTTCTTCATCATCTTCTTCTTCTTCTTCATCTTCATCTTCTTCATCTTCTTCTTCATCTTCTTCTTCTTCTTCTTCATCTTCTTCTTCTTCTTCATCTTCTTCATCTTCTTCATCTTCATCTTCTTCATCTTCATCTTCTTCATCTTCATCTTCTTCTTCATCTTCTTCATCTTCTTCATCTTCTTCATCTTCTTCTTCTTCTTCTTCATCTTCTTCTTCTTCTTCTTCATCTTCTTCATCTTCTTCTTCTTCTTCTTCATCTTCTTCATCATCTTCTTCTTCTTCTTCATCTTCATCTTCTTCATCTTCTTCTTCATCTTCTTCATCTTCTTCTTCATCTTCTTCTTCTTCATCTTCTTCTTCTTCATCTTCTTCTTCTTCTTCTTCATCATCTTCTTCTTCTTCTTCATCTTCATCTTCTTCATCTTCTTCTTCATCTTCTTCTTCTTCATCTTCTTCTTCTTCTTCATCTTCATCTTCTTCATCTTCATCTTCTTCTTCTTCATCTTCTTCTTCTTCATCTTCTTCTTCATCTTCTTCTTCATCTTCTCCTTCTCCTTCTTTTTCAATATCGTCTTCTTCTTCTTCTTCACGTATTTCTCTTTTCAAATTTTTTTTTAAAGAAATGCAGCTATTTTTGAGCGTAACAAATAGCTGGTGGGCGCACGCATGTTGGAAGCGCCATTGTATGTGCTCCCTGGCAGTGGAAACACAAAGACAGCAGGAGGTAAATTCAGCAGCAGGAGGAGGAGGATGAGTGTGTGGCAGCAGGCAGTCAATGAGGCAGGCAGCTCGCCGTGACATAATAGCCCTGGTACCTAGCGGTGATACCAGGGCTGTAAATAAACACAACAGGAGGTCCCAGACAGCGGTCGTGCAGCCCACATTGTGTCCAATACACAACTGGGACAACACAGTTTTCAACCCGGGCACCTCAGAAAAATTAAACCTTTTTTTTTTTTTATTGGTTTTTTTTGGTTTTGGTTTTACAACCAATATAGCTATTGTTTTGACGTAATAGCTGGTGGCAGAGTGGCAGCAGAAGGTAATTCTGTGTACCCTGGCAGTGGGAAACACAGACAGACAGCAGCAGCAGGAGGAATGGAGGAGCAGTGTGAGCAGCTATTGTTGTGACGTAATAGCTGGTGGCAGAGTGGCAGCAGACGGTAATTCTGTGTACCCTGGCAGTGGGAAACACAGACAGACAGCAGCAGCAGGAGGAATGGAGGAGCAGTGTGAGTGTGGCAGCAGGTAGGCAGCGTGACATAATAGCCCTGGTACCTAGCGGTGATACCAGGGCTGTAAATAAACACAACAGGAGGTCCCAGACAGCGGTCGTGCAGCCCACATTGTGTCCAATACACAACTGGGACAACACAGTTTTCAACCCGGGCACCTCAGAAAAATTAAACCTTTTTTTTTTTTTATTGGTTTTTTTTGGTTTTGGTTTTACAACCAATATAGCTATTGTTTTGACGTAATAGCTGGTGGCAGAGTGGCAGCAGAAGGTAATTCTGTGTACCCTGGCAGTGGGAAACACAGACAGACAGCAGCAGCAGGAGGAATGGAGGAGCAGTGTGAGCAGCTATTGTTGTGACGTAATAGCTGGTGGCAGAGTGGCAGCAGACGGTAATTCTGTGTACCCTGGCAGTGGGAAACACAGACAGACAGCAGCAGCAGGAGGAATGGAGGAGCAGTGTGAGTGTGGCAGCAGGTAGGCAGCGTGACATAATAGCCCTGGTACCTAGCGGTGATACCAGGGCTGTAAATAAACACAACAGGAGGTCCCAGACAGCGGTCGTGCAGCCCACATTGTGTCCAATACACAACTGGGACAACACAGTTTTCAACCCGGGCACCTCAGAAAAATTAAACCTTTTTTTTTTTTTATTGGTTTTTTTTGGTTTTGGTTTTACAACCAATATAGCTATTGTTTTGACGTAATAGCTGGTGGCAGAGTGGCAGCAGAAGGTAATTCTGTGTACCCTGGCAGTGGGAAACACAGACAGACAGCAGCAGCAGGAGGAATGGAGGAGCAGTGTGAGCAGCTATTGTTGTGACGTAATAGCTGGTGGCAGAGTGGCAGCAGACGGTAATTCTGTGTACCCTGGCAGTGGGAAACACAGACAGACAGCAGCAGCAGGAGGAATGGAGGAGCAGTGTGAGTGTGGCAGCAGGTAGGCAGCGTGACATAATAGCCCTGGTACCTAGCGGTGATACCAGGGCTGTAAATAAACACAACAGGAGGTCCCAGACAGCGGTCGTGCAGCCCACATTGTGTCCAATACACAACTGGGACAACACAGTTTTCAACCCGGGCACCTCAGAAAAATTAAACCTTTTTTTTTTTTTATTGGTTTTTTTTGGTTTTGGTTTTACAACCAATATAGCTATTGTTTTGACGTAATAGCTGGTGGCAGAGTGGCAGCAGAAGGTAATTCTGTGTACCCTGGCAGTGGGAAACACAGACAGACAGCAGCAGCAGGAGGAATGGAGGAGCAGTGTGAGCAGCTATTGTTGTGACGTAATAGCTGGTGGCAGAGTGGCAGCAGACGGTAATTCTGTGTACCCTGGCAGTGGGAAACACAGACAGACAGCAGCAGCAGGAGGAATGGAGGAGCAGTGTGAGTGTGGCAGCAGGTAGGCAGCGTGACATAATAGCCCTGGTACCTAGCGGTGATACCAGGGCTGTAAATAAACACAACAGGAGGTCCCAGACAGCGGTCGTGCAGCCCACATTGTGTCCAATACACAACTGGGACAACACAGTTTTCAACCCGGGCACCTCAGAAAAATTAAACCTTTTTTTTTTTTTATTGGTTTTTTTTGGTTTTGGTTTTACAACCAATATAGCTATTGTTTTGACGTAATAGCTGGTGGCAGAGTGGCAGCAGAAGGTAATTCTGTGTACCCTGGCAGTGGGAAACACAGACAGACAGCAGAAGGGCAGTACACAGCAGCAGCCCACTGTAGGTGTGAAATGTGTGGCTGCAGGCGACGTAATAGTCAAAGTGAACCAGGCTGGCTTAGTGAGCAGGAGCCAGGAGGTGGTAAAGGGTGGTAAGGCACATTAACGATGGTACTAAGTTCCGGCAGCCAGTTCATGTCCCCCTCTCGCCGACAACAGGGGCCAGGAACTCGCCTTCCACCCACGCCTGGTTCATCTTGAGAAACGTCAGTCTGTCCACAGACTTGTGAGACAGACGTGAGCGTTTCTCGGTGACCACGCCACCAGCTGCACTGAAGCAGCGCTCGGACAGCACGCTGGAAGGGGGGCAGGACAGCACTTCCAGGGCGTACTGCGCCAGCTCGCTCCAGATCTCCATGCGCTTGACCCAATACTCCATGGGATCAACAGGGGCATCGCTGTCAAGCCCGCTGTAGGACCCCATGTAGTCAGCCACCATGCGGGTCAGGCGCTGGCTGTGACCGGAGGAGGATGCTGCTGCATGCATCTCCTCTCTAGTCACTGCTGCCGGAGCCTCTACAGTCCTGTAGAGCTCGTGGCTGAGAGACAGCAGGTCTGTGGGGCGCTTGCTGCTGCTGGATGCAGGCACCTGCTGCTGCCTCTGTGCTGGCTGCTGGACAGTGGGGGTGGAAGGCTGGGGGAAGGCTTCCTCCAAGCGCTCAACAAGGGCCTGCTGCAAGCTCCTTATTTGTTGCGCTGGGTCTCCTCCTGCAGGCGGCAGGAACTGGCTCAACTTCCCCTTGAGGCGTGGGTCCAACATCATGCTGATCCAGATGTCCTCCCTCTGCTTCATCTGGATCACCCTGGGGTCCCTGCGCAGGCACGTCAGCATGTGCGCTGCCATTGGGAAGAGGCGGGCCACGTCTGCTGGCACATCGACGTCAGTGCTGTCCTCCTCATCCTCCTCCTCTGCTGCCTCATCCTCTCTCCACCCCCGCACCAACTCAGCTGCACTGCGCTGATCCCCCTCATCAGCAGCCAGGTCAGGGACCTCCACCAAGTCCTCCTCCTCCTCCCCCTCAGAGGTGGACTGTGCAGCTGCTTGCCGCTCCTGCTGGTCCAAGGCTGCCGCTCCCTGTGCCAGCAAAGCATCGAGTGCCCTGTTCAGCAGAGAAACCAGGGGCACCCACTCGCAGACCATAGCATGGTCCCTGCTCACCATGTTTGTGGCCTGCAGGAAGGGAGCCAGCACTAAGCACACCTGCTGCATGTGCCTCCAGTCATCATCGGGGACGATGGACGGGATGTTGCTGGTCTTGTCCCTTCTCTGAGCTGCGGAAACAGTGGCCAGGGCAAGGTAGTGGTTGACAGCGTGCTTCTGTTCAACCAGACGCTCCAACATCGCCAGGGTGGAGTTCCAGCGAGTCGGAACGTCAATGATCAGCCGATGGCGTGGCAGATCCAGCTCCTTTTGCACGTCTTCCAGGCTCGCACAGGCTGCAGCCGAGCGCCGGAAGTGACGCACAACGTTCCTTGCCGTTTCCAGCAGCTCGTCCATCCCCTGGTAGGTGCGCAGGAACTTCTGCACCACCAGGTTCAGCACGTGGGCAAGACAGGGGATGTGGGTCAGGTTTCCCCTGTCTATGGCAGCAACCAGATTGGCCCCATTGTCGGACACCACCTCTCCGACTCTGAGGCCTCTGGGGGTCAGCCAAATCCGCTCCTGCTCCTGGAGTTTGGCCAACACGTGGGCTGCCGTCAGCTTGGTCTTGCCAAGGCTGACCAAGTGCAGCAGCGCTTGGCAGTGGCGGGCCTTCACACTGCTGCTGAGGCGGGGGGTTTGGCCAGGTGTGGCGGAGGATGGCAGAGGATCGGAGGAACCCGCTGCAGTTCCCCTGACCCTGCGGGGTGGCACCACCCACTGTGTTGCTGCTGCTGCTGTGCCCGCTGCTGCTCTCCCATCCTCACCCCCTTCCACCAAGCTGACCCAGTGGACAGTGAAGGACAGGTAGCGGCCTGTCCCGAAGCGGCTGCTCCAGGAGTCCATGGTGACGTGGACCCTTTCACCAACCGCGTGCTCCAGCCCTCGCTCCACATTGGCCATCACAAAGCGGTGCAGTGCAGGAATGGCCTTGCGGGCGAAGAAGTGTCTGCTGGGGAGCTGCCAGTCTGGGGCTGCACAAGCAAGCAGCGCCCGCATGTCGCTCCCCTCCTGCACGAGCGTGTACGGCAGGAGTTGGGAGCACATGGCCCGTGCCAGCAAGCCGTTCAGCTGCCGCACGCGACGGCTGCTGGGAGGCAGAGCCCTAACCACCCCCTGGAAGGACTCGCTCAAAAGGCTCTGGCGTGCCTTTTTGCTGGCACGGGAATCAGCAGACGGAGCAGAGGAGGCCACTGAGGACTGGCTGCCAGAACAGGCCTCAGTGTCGGCGGCAGGAGTTGCAGAGGGGGGAGGAGCAGGGCGTTTCCGCACTCCTGCTGGTGCTGCTGGAGGAGCAGGAGGGCGGGTGGCTGCTGTTGCTGCTGCTGCTGCTGAAGGCTGTGCAGTGATGGGATTGGTGCCACTGCCAGCACCAGATGCCTTCAGCCTCTGGAACTCCTCATGCTGGTGGAAGTGTTTCGCAGAAAGGTGGTTGATCAGCGAGCTGGTGCTGAACTTCAAGGGGTCTGCACCTCTGCTCAACTTCCGCTGACAGTGGTTGCAAGTGGCGTACTTGCTGTACACTGTGGGCATGGTGAAAAACCGCCAGATTGGTGACAAAAACATCCCCCTACGGCATGGAAGCGCTGCTGCCTGTTTCCCTGTGGTGGTTGGGGGGGGGGGGGGGGTCTTGGGTGCGGCTGGTGGTGGTACTGGCTGATGCTGCTGCTGCTGCTGCTGAGCCTGAGACACCAGCAGGCTGTGGGACGCTGCCAATGCTTGCAATGATGCGCCTCCTTGCAAGGCCCACAACCGCATCCTCCTCCTCCTCCTCAGAGCTGCTGAGGACGACATCCTCTGGATGTGTTGGCACCCAGTCTCTGTCTGTCACCGGGTCATCATCATCATGCCCCTCCTGAAACATGTCCTGCTCTGATGATGACCCCCCAAACTCCTCTGCTGATGCATGGATGGGACGCTTGACTGTCGCCACAGTCTTGCTGTCCAATCCCTCCTCCCCCAAAGTGCCCATCAGCATCTCCTCCTCCAAATCGCCAACAACAGCATTCAATTGACTCATCATGCCTGGGGTCAAAAGAGTGCTGAGTGACAGGTCGGCGACTGACGGTGAACTGGCCTCCTCCCCAGGCCCTGCTGGGCGGCTGCTGCGAACAGGGGTGGTGGTGGTGAGGGTGGAGGCCTCGGATGCAGAGCTGATGGCGGGCTGCTCATCCTCCGTCATGAGTTGCACCACAGTGTCTGCATCCTTTTCCTCAATGGGACGTTTCCGACCCGGCTGGAGGAAAATGGGAGCAGGTGCTACACGCTGCTGCTGCTGTGTCTCTGCAGCGTGAGTTGCAGATGCTCCTCCTGGGCGGCGCCCAAGGCGTCCACGGCCAGTGGCTATGGGAGGAATGTTAGCCACTGACGCTGCTGCTGCTGCTGCGGAACTGTGCATGGTGGCGCGCCCGCGGCCGCGGCTTGCCACAATGCTGCTCCCTCTCTTCCTGATTCCCTTGCTGCCCTTCCCCTTGCCCAAACCGCGCTGGCTGCCACTTCCAGACATCTTCAATGTTTTGGGCGTATAGACAAAAGTTTTGTAAAAGGGCGGGTGAAAAGTGGGGTACTTTAATGGAGTGGGTTGGTTGGTGAGGTGACTGAGTGAGTGTCCCCTAGTACAGTAAGTAAGTATTAACAGTCAGGAAGTACAACTAGCAGTTACAATAATCAGTAGTAGTAATCACAAGTAAATTTAGTGTGTGTACACTCAGACAGTGAGTGCACGCACGCAGGAGCTAGTAGCCTATGGACACAGTGACTGAGTGTCCTAGACTCCTAGTACGGTAAGAGTAAGTAAGTAGTAACAGTAAGTAGAACTAACTAATAACAATAATCAATCAGCGATCAGAAGGAAATGGAGTGTGGGTGGTGTGTGTGTACACTCAGACAGTGAGTGCACGCACGCAGGAGCTAGTAGCCTATGGACACAGTGACTGAGTGTCCTAGACTCCTAGTACAGTAAGAGTAAGTAAGTAGTAACAGTAAGTAGAACTAACTAATAACAATAATCAATCAGCGATCAGAAGGAAATGGAGTGTGGGTGGTGTGTGTACACTCAGACAGTGAGTGCACGCACGCAGGAGCTAGTAGCCTATGGACACAGTGACTGGGTGTCCTAGACTCCTAGTACAGTAAGAGTAAGTAAGTAGTAACAGTAAGTAGTAGAACTAACTAATAACAATAATCAATCAGCGATCAGAAGGAAATGGAGTGTGGGTGGTGTGTGTACACTCAGACAGTGAGTGCACGCACGCAGGAGCTAGTAGCCTATGGACACAGTGACTGAGTGTCCTAGACTCCTAGTACAGTAAGTAGTAACAGTAAGTAGTAGAACTAACTAATAACAATAATCAATCAGCGATCAGAAGGAAATGGAGTGTGGGTGGTGTGTGTACACTCAGACAGTGAGTGCACGCACGCAGGAGCTAGTAGCCTATGGACACAGTGACTGAGTGTCCTAGACTCCTAGTACAGTAAGTAGTAACAGTAAGTAGTAGAACTAACTAATAACAATAATCAATCAGCGATCAGAAGGAAATGGAGTGTGGGTGGTGTGTGTACACTCAGACAGTGAGTGCACGCACGCAGGAGCTAGTAGCCTATGGACACAGTGACTGAGTGTCCTAGACTCCTAGTACAGTAAGAGTAAGTAAGTAGTAACAGTAAGTAGAACTAACTAATAACAATAATCAATCAGCGATCAGAAGGAAATGGAGTGTGGGTGGTGTGTGTACACTCAGACAGTGAGTGCACGCACGCAGGAGCTAGTAGCCTATGGACACAGTGACTGGGTGTCCTAGACTCCTAGTACAGTAAGAGTAAGTAAGTAGTAACAGTAAGTAGTAGAACTAACTAATAACAATAATCAATCAGCGATCAGAAGGAAATGGAGTGTGGGTGGTGTGTGTACACTCAGACAGTGAGTGCACGCACGCAGGAGCTAGTAGCCTATGGACACAGTGACTGAGTGTCCTAGACTCCTAGTACAGTAAGTAGTAACAGTAAGTAGTAGAACTAACTAATAACAATAATCAATCAGCGATCAGAAGGAAATGGAGTGTGGGTGGTGTGTGTACACTCAGACAGTGAGTGCACGCACGCAGGAGCTAGTAGCCTATGGACACAGTGACTGAGTGTCCTAGACTCCTAGTACAGTAAGAGTAAGTAAGTAGTAACAGTAAGTAGAACTAACTAATAACAATAATCAATCAGCGATCAGAAGGAAATGGAGTGTGGGTGGTGTGTGTACACTCAGACAGTGAGTGCACGCACGCAGGAGCTAGTAGCCTATGGACACAGTGACTGGGTGTCCTAGACTCCTAGTACAGTAAGAGTAAGTAAGTAGTAACAGTAAGTAGTAGAACTAACTAATAACAATAATCAATCAGCGATCAGAAGGAAATGGAGTGTGGGTGGTGTGTGTACACTCAGACAGTGAGTGCACGCACGCAGGAGCTAGTAGCCTATGGACACAGTGACTGAGTGTCCTAGACTCCTAGTACAGTAAGTAGTAACAGTAAGTAGTAGAACTAACTAATAACAATAATCAATCAGCGATCAGAAGGAAATGGAGTGTGGGTGGTGTGTGTACACTCAGACAGTGAGTGCACGCACGCAGGAGCTAGTAGCCTATGGACACAGTGACTGAGTGTCCTAGACTCCTAGTACAGTAAGAGTAAGTAAGTAGTAACAGTAAGTAGAACTAACTAATAACAATAATCAATCAGCGATCAGAAGGAAATGGAGTGTGGGTGGTGTGTGTACACTCAGACAGTGAGTGCACGCACGCAGGAGCTAGTAGCCTATGGACACAGTGACTGGGTGTCCTAGACTCCTAGTACAGTAAGAGTAAGTAAGTAGTAACAGTAAGTAGTAGAACTAACTAATAACAATAATCAATCAGCGATCAGAAGGAAATGGAGTGTGGGTGGTGTGTGTACACTCAGACAGTGAGTGCACGCACGCAGGAGCTAGTAGCCTATGGACACAGTGACTGAGTGTCCTAGACTCCTAGTACAGTAAGTAGTAACAGTAAGTAGTAGAACTAACTAATAACAATAATCAATCAGCGATCAGAAGGAAATGGAGTGTGGGTGGTGTGTGTACACTCAGACAGTGAGTGCACGCACGCAGGAGCTAGTAGCCTATGGACACAGTGACTGAGTGTCCTAGACTCCTAGTACAGTAAGAGTAAGTAAGTAGTAACAGTAAGTAGAACTAACTAATAACAATAATCAATCAGCGATCAGAAGGAAATGGAGTGTGGGTGTGTGTACACTCAGACAGTGAGTGCACGCACGCAGGAGCTAGTAGCCTATGAACACAGTGACTGAGTGTCCTAGACTCCTAGTACAGTAAGAGTAAGTAGTAACAGTAAGTAGAACTAACTAATTACAATAATCAATCAGCGATCAGAAGGAAATAGAGTGTGTGTTGTGTGTGTACACTCAGACAGTGAGTGCGCACACGCAGGAGCTAGTAGCCTATATGAACAGTGACAGTGAGTGTCCCTACGGGTACAGTAAGAGTAAGTAGTAAGTAAGTACAACTAACAATAATCAATCAGTAATCAGAAGGAAATAGAGTGTGTGTACACACAGACAGTGAGTGAGTGCACACACGCAGGAGCTAGCTAGTAGCCTATAAACAGTGACAGTCAGTGAGTGTCCTACTCCTAGTACAGTATAACTACAATACTATTAGTAAAGGACAGCAGAAATACTGGTATAGATGATGAGAGAAATAAACAGAGGACAGCTGCCCACAGAGGCAAGGCCCCCCTGAGGCCTAAACCTGTAAGCTTGCAGCAGCTGCCTGTCTCTAATGTAACACACAAGCTACTAACTAAAATACAATGTCTATCTAAATAACAACAATACAGGTGTATATGGCAGGTGTAGGTGAGCAAAAACGCTAGGTAAATGAACACAATAGAGCACTTGCTAAGCCAAAGCACAAAGGAGCAGATCTCTCTCTGTACAAGTCTCAGGCAAGCATGGAAAACCCGAACATGGCGGCCGCTATTTATAGGGTAGGGGCTGGCCAGGGTCCCCCTCTGTGATTGGCTGCCGTCAGAGGGCCTGGGAGCCCTCTGATTGGCTCTAAGCACATCAATCTGGGCTATGACGCTATTCGAGCTCGGTACCGAGCTCGAATAGCGCCGGTTTGCTCGAATAGCTCGAATAGTGAATGGGCTATTCGAGTGTTCTCGAATAGCCCATTCGAATAGCTACAGCTATTCGGAGCTCGAATACCGAGCTCGAATAGCTGAAAAAGAGCTCGAATATTCGAGCTACTCGAATATTCGAGCTCTGCTGAGCACCGGCTCAGTCATGTTCCCCTGTGTATACCTGACTGTGTGCAGCCCCAATGGTGCTTCTGTGGCCGGTTGTCTGCACAGAATACTCCTAGCCACAGGAGTGCGGCCACGGATGCTCAGTCATGCATTTGCAGAACTTCCAGACTACCGAGCTGGACAGCGGATAAATGGATGGGACTGGGAGGATGATGAGGAAGCCCACGGCCTACAGGGGGCTGGAGAAAGCACCCATGTAACTATAAATGCTTGCAGTCTGGAAGTCTTGGGTTTCCTTTAGTACAAACAGGAGGTTGAACTGTGTGCTTGTTGGGCAGTTCCGTGGGTACTTATCCGTTAGCCGGGCGCACCCGGCAGTGGCGCTAATTACTATTCCCCCTCCAGGCCGCCATGGATACTAGGGAAAGATGTAACTCTGGTAGAGATTTGTTGCCTCCAACAGGATGCGCCCAGCTAAGGGAAAATAACCGTTCACTGTACCGTCTGCTGCCTGCCAGTTGGTATGGGTCAGCCCTCCTGCAGTACAGTAGGTCAGGCCCAGTGCACACCAAGTGGATTTGGATGCGATCCGCCAGCCGCATCCACCTGTAAATCCGCTTGGCTAATGTATTTTAATGGGCTGCCAAACTGCAAACGTGCCTCCTGCTGCACATTTGCAGTTTGCTAAAAACCTCAAACCGCTGGTTTGTACCAGCCCATTGACATACAATAGCCAAGCGGATTTACAGGCGGATGTGGCCGGCAGATCGCATCCAAATCCGCTCGGTGTGCACTGGGCCAAATCTCTGAAATCTGCACCAAAAATTGCTAGCGGTTTTGGTGTGCACTGGGCCTCACACAGCATAGCATCACCAGGTCAGTTGGTCACTCAGCCAGCTGACACAACACAGTCCGCATCACCAGTTCATTAAGCCAGGCAGCACAGTTCCACAAGCTTGTTAAGCCAGCACTGCTCCCATCACTGCCAGTCCAGCCAGCACAACATCACCGGCAGGCCAGCCGAGCACAACACCCAGGCCAACATAGAAGCTCTGCCATTATTGTAAAATGCTGCCTGTTTATGGTATTTCTATGTGGGTCGGGAACACGTGTCACAGCTTGACTCTGGCCTGGTGCCCCAGATCTCCCAGGGCCCTAGCAATGCCCCTGGTCAATGAAATGGTAACACTTTTGTGTTGATGTCAATTTTATATTGATTGGAGGCAATTTTTTGCTGCTTAGAATTTGACCATTAAAATATAGCCAGTATTTGTTACGGAGTCCCTGACTAGGGATCGGCAATAAAATGCAAATGATAGCAAGCTGGTGTAGTATTATGCAAAATTTACATGCAAATGTATGCATCTTGAAAATGGATAATCACCATGGCAGGATTTATCTGGCCAATTTCCAAGCTGTATATATTTGCATATAAAATTGCATGATCCTGCATCAACTTGTTAGCATTTGCATCTTATTGACCCTCCCTACTACTGCATTGTGGGAGTTCCCGCCTCCTGCACACAGGTGGTCTTAGCTCCAACTATAAGCTGTTTTCTGCCAACCAGGGGAATTGGTCTGGTGTGAAGTGCATTCCTGAAGGTTGTTTTTTTTTTGGGGGAGGGGTGATGTGTTATATTGGAAGGCAGGTGGGTTATACATCAGTATACATGGTGGATATGCTGCTGTGGTGGATAACAGGTCTGTATTAAGTGTGTGTGTGTGTGTGTGTGTGTGTGTGTGTGTGTGTGTGTGTGTGTGTGTGTGTGTGTGTGTGTGTGTGTGTGTGTGTGTGTGTGTGTGTGTGTGTGTGTGTGTGTGTGTGTGTGTGTGTGTGTGTGTGTGTGTGTGTGTGTGTGTGTATGTATTATATGGGGCCTGGATCAATATAATACACTTTCTATTGGTTTTCAGGGGTGCTCTGATACTCCTTTTCAAAATCTGAATTGATCCGGATACCCAGATATCTGGATTGGATATCCGCATCCAAACGTTCTGCTATTCGCGTTCATGTGGATATCCGAACGCGTTATCCGCGAATATCCGACCTATTCAGATATCCGCATAGAAAACCAGAAGTGGCCTCTAAATTGCTTTTAAAACGTTTTTTAGGATAAATGATGCATGTATCATCATGTTTTATTAAAGAGAAACGCTAATTGATTATGTGGGGAGTTAGACCTCGTTCACATCTGCTGCGCTGAAAAACGTGTGAAAGCGCATGGTAAAAACGCATGCGCTTGTGCGCGCTTTAGTGCATGTTTCTGTGCGTTGCGCTGCGCTTCTTTAAAGCACGTTTTGCTTGTTGTACCAGCAGCAGTTGTCAATAAAACTTTGTTTTTGTATGTAAATGTATTTTTTTCTCCAATTAGGGGTAAAAAACGCATGCACTTCTATGCGTTTGTACGCGCTTCTATGCGCTAAAAAAAGTGCAGCCATTCACTTGCATTGATGTGCGCTTTCCAGCTCAACACACAGAAATGCATGCAACCCTACGTTTCTGTAACGCTGCTCAGCGCAGCGCATAGATGTGAACCAGCTACATTTAGTTACATGGGAAAATAAATACCTTGCTGATCGCACAGGGCAGTGCGCTGTAAAAAGCGCACAGAAACGGCTCTGATGTGAACGAGGCCCTAAAATACATTAAAAAAAAAAAGCTGTCAGTTAACATCAGGAGTAGGTTCCAGACAGCTGCAGTGCAGCCCACATTGGCTATCATTCATAAAAGCATTGCAGTAAAAAGAAAATCTGTGCGTGAAAATACCGCATTCAGTATTTTAGACTTCTGTGTGCTCATTCATAAAAATGTTTACAGTTGCGATAGCACTGCAGTGTTTTTCCGAACTAGGCTGGCTCTAGGCAGTTGGTAGGCTTGCGGAAACACTAGAAGCTGCTGAGTTGATACATTTTCTCCTCCAGAGACAGCGTTACTACAGTAGAGGCAGCCCCAGCATCCCATTACATGTGCATTTTTTTTAAAACTGCCTCTGTTTGCCCTGAATTTGCGCTGAATCTGTCTTATGCTACATACACACTTGAGATAAGTCTTTGGAAAAGGCAAGATCACAGACCAATTTTACCCCCTTCCATGTAGTATGAGAGCCATACTCTACAACGGAAAATTGTATACTTACCTAACGGTAATTTTCCTTTCCCGATGCCTACATGTCAACACTTGTGGGTAGATGCCCCGCCCACTCTACCCCGGAGGACCAATCTATAAAAACTCTGGAATGAGTCACCTCCCCAGTCTTTGTTTGTGAACCTCGGACTCGCCGAAGTTGAAGGGAGGGAATCCCAGTGTTGACATGTAGGCATCGGGAAAGGAAAATTACCGTTAGGTAAGTATACAATTTTCCGTTTTCCCAATGCCTCCATGTCAACACTTGTGGGATGTAACTAGTAATAAAGAAGGGAGGGACACTGTAGAATTTTGTGCAAATAAAGAGAATTTTTTTAATCTAAGAAGGTTTTCCAGTTAATACAACTTTTCCAAAGTTAAGCGAAGAATTGGCCGCCATATCCACTCTGTAATGTTGCATAAATGTGTTTATCGTCGACCAACTTGCTGCTTGGCAGATGGTATCTGCAGAAACCCTGTTCATGGCTGCCCAGGAGGTCGAGATGCTTCTGGTCGAGTGCGCCGTAAGTTGTCCAGGAGGCTCCAGGTTGAGAGACTTGTAGCAATCCTGTATGATTCTAATGAGCCAGGAAGATATTGTTCTTGTGGTGGCGGCCTGCCCCCTTCTGTATCCGAATGGAATTATCCATAGTCTCTCTGACTTGCGAATGTCCCTAGTTATATCAATGTATGCTCTTAACGTTTGAGCTACATCCAATGGATGAATCGCATCTGATCCAGGTTCTGTTAAAGTAGGTAACGTCCAGTCCTGGTTCAAGTGGTATGTAGAGGCGACCTTTGGTATGAATTGTTGTATTGTTCTTAATACTACCCTATCTGGGTAGAATGTCAGATAAGGTTCAGTTGAGCCTAGAGCCTGAAGTTCCGAGACTCTTCTGGCAGATGAGACTGCGACTAGAAATAGAGTCTTTAACGTTAAATTCCACAACGTGCAGTCCTGTAAGGGATGGTACGGTGCTCTAGATAGTGCCTCCAGAACTAGAGAAAGGTCCCATTTGGGAAACATCGTCTTTTTAGGAGGTTTTAATTTTAAGACTCCCTTTATGAACTGCTTTATTACTGGGAATGAAGCCCAAGTTGTTCCTGTGAAGGCTGACAAAGCTGAAATCTGTCCTTTGATAGAGTAGTAGCTCAATCCTTTCTCTACTCCAGTTTGTAAAAACCCCAGTATGTGTTGCAGTTCTGGTTTTGAGGGGTCCAAACTGTGTTGTGTGGAGTACTCTATGAACCTCTGCCAAATATTGTTATATTTGGTGTTGGTGCTCTGCTTTCTTGCTTTCATAATGGTGTCAATCACGGCCTCCGAGCAACCCAGTCTTCTCAGCCTTTGCCCTTCAACTTCCAGGCCATCAGTCTTAGAGTGTGTGGATTTGGATGGAATATCACCCCCTGATTCAGTAGATCTGGTCTGTCTGGCAACGGTATTGGAGCTTGGGTCCTCATCTCCCAGAGTAATGGGAACCATGGACGGCGTGGCCAGTGGGGTATGATCGCTATTAGCGAAACCTTCTCCCTCAACAGTCTCAACAAGATGTGGTGAATCATAGGAGTTGGCGGGTATACATAGCCAAGTGTGAACTCCCATTGGGCTGTAATTGCATCCACTGCCTCCGACTGTTGAAATCGGTACCTGGAAAAAAATCGGTTGCACTTCTTGTTGTGAGGTGTTGCCATCAGATCTAGTACTGGTTGTCCCAATTTCCTGCAGATCATCTGGAACACTTCCTGATTCAGACTCCACTCGTTGTTGTTGATAATATGGCGACTTAAATAATCTGCCTTGAGATTCAGATGGCCCGGGATATAGGAGGCATTGATGTTCCATAGATTCTGTTCTGCAAACTGGAATATCTTCGAGACTTCCTGAAGCAAGGCAAGGCTCCTTGTGCCCCCCTGTCTTCTGACGTATGAGACTGCTGTCTTGTTGTCCATCATAAGTAAGACACTCTTCCCTTGGATGAGATGTTGGAAACTGAGTAATGCCATGTATGCTGCCCTGATCTCCAGGATGTTGGCGGGTGTATTGGCCTGTTCTGTGTCCCAAATCCCTTGGGCTGTTAAATGTCCATAGTGGGCTCCCCACCCTGTGCAACTCGCATCCGTAGTTATGACCAGTGGCTGATCCGGTTGAATCTGATGATGCCTCTCTAGATTGTCTGAGTTGATCCACCACTTCAGACTGTTTTTCATTAATGCTGTCAGTTCTATCAGCTGATGCATGCTGACATTGTCCCATTGTCTGAGAAAGCCCCATTGGAAAGGTCTGGAGTGCCAGTGGGCCCATTTCACCATCAGAAACGTTGATGAAAATGTTCCCAACATGCTGAGACAATGTCTGGCTTGAAGATGAGTTACTGATTGAATCTGATGAACTCTGTAGATTAATGACTGTATCTTCTCGGTTGGGAGTCTTATTACATTGTCCGCTGTCTGGATCTGTGCTCCCAGATATATCAAGTCCTGAGTTGGAGTTAACCTGCTTTTCTCCATGTTTATTAACCAACCGAAGGTCTCCAGAGTAGATATTAGAATCTGTCTGTGTTCCTCTAGAGTTCGTACACTTTCTGCTAGGAGTAGGAGATCGTCTAGGTAATGGTATAACCTCAAGTTCTTTAGACGAAGTAACTCCACTATTGCTACTAATACCTTCGTGAAGGTTCTGGGTGCAGTAGAGATCCCGAAGGGTAGGCAGGTGAATTGAAGATGAGTCCCGTCTATTGCAAAGCGTAGGTATTTCTGGAATTTTCTGTGTACCGGGACATGCAAATATGCGTCCTTTAGATCCAGGGAAAGCATATAGTCGAATTTCCTTATGGACTGTGTTACTGTTTGAAGGGTCTCCATCTTGAATCTTTGCGTCTTTATGGTGGTATTTAAGTTTCTTAAATCTAGGACCGGTCTCCAATCTCCTGTCTTCTTTAGAACAAAGAATAATGGGGAGTAGACCCCTCTTCCTCTGTCCCGCTGTGGTACTGGTATTATTGCTTTTTTCTGTAGAAGGGTATTCACGTATTCGAATAGAATCTCCCTCTTCTCTGGGTTCTTGGGAACTCTTGTCTGTGTGAAAAGATCTGTAGGTGGTCCGTTCTTGAACTTCCACCGATGTCCTTGGGTCACGATGTTGGCTATCCACTTGTTGTGAATGTGTTCCGTCCAAATTTGGCTGAAAGCCTGGAGCCTTCCGCCAACTGGCCAAATCTGGGCGGACACCTCCTCCCAAAGAGATGTTTGCCATCAAAGGGTATCTTACACCAGTCTTGACGTGAGGCTAAATCAGCTGCCCATCCTCTCAACCACAATGCTCTCTTGGCGACTACTGAAAAAATCATATTTCTAGCTGCACATCTAACAATGTCCACTGCGGCCTCCCCTATGAAGTCAGCCGTGATTTTGAAATCTTGTAGAGCTGAAAGGATAGCTTCTTTATCTGTGCCTGCCAGTATGGCATCTTCTATGTTCAGAGTCCAGGCATGTAGAGCCTTAGCTACCGCTGTTAGAGCCACTGCCGGTCTAACTGAACCTCCTGAAGTTGTGTAAATCTTCTTCAATTCGTTATCAACCTTTCTCTCTAAAGGGTCCTTGAAATTAGTAGAATTCTCTCTGGGAAGAGTCATATGGCGTGCTAATCTGACTACTGATGCGTCAACGGATGGGGAGTTGTCTAGATCTTTTACGTCTTCCTCTCCAAGTGGATATAACTTTGAGAATCTGTTTCCTAGGGGGGGTTTCTTTTCAACCTTTTCCCACTCTTCCTTGATTACGCCCTTAATTTCTTCCATAAATGGGAAAGGCGTCGTCTTCTTCTTAAGATGTATATAATACTCCTTTCTTTTCTTCCCCTTATCTTCCATATGTTCCTCCTCATCTTCCCATTCTAGTGCCTCTCGCACTGCTCTCACATACGGTTGAACCAGCGCGAAGTCGAACCCCACTGCCAATTGATCTGGTTCAGGTTCGATTCTTTGTTGAGGTACTGTCGTATTAGTGGATGTTCCTTCTCCAGGAGGAAGTGACTCTATATATTCTCTCATAGAGTCCTGAACCGCTTCTCTTATCATTTCAGAAACATCCATTGGTTGTTGTTGTGGCTCTGTTGGCATCTCTCCGAAGCATGTCCTGCATACAAGTTTTCCAGGGATAACTTCCTTTCCACATGCCCAACACTTTTTAGGGATCTGATAGGAGGTCACATGCTCTTGTATCGGTGATCTACTCCTTTCACGGCTGTGGCTAGTGGAGGTATGTTTCTTAGACTCCGATTTTTCTTTGGATTTTTTCTTGTGTGATCTTCTGTGTCTGTAAATATAAAAACTGTAATTAATCTTCGGCTCCTTAGGTGCTAGAAAGAACCTACCTCTAATGCCCCTACCTCTCAACCTGTTGCTGGTCTATAGAAGGCGCTTGGGGATCCATAGGGCAGCCAAATAAGGCTGTGAATGAAAAGAAAGGAGAAGAGTAAGAGTGTGTAACTGCCAAACAATCATTTGCTAAAGATCTGCAGCCCCTGATAATGACTCCACTTACATTGTAAGTATAATGAAACTGTGTCAGTCCAGGAGAAGCCCATCTCCAGCCGGATGCAGGGAGCTACAGTCGCGCGTGACTGACCGCAGCAGAGATCGGCAGTGTTATACCTCCCACGCCGTCTCTTATAGGGAGATAGCTACGCCCCCTCCTGGCGTCATCACTACCCAGTGTCCCCTGCGTCTGGAACGCAGCGCTCCGGCAAAGTTTTTAAAACGCTGAGGCGCACGCCCACAGCTAGCCGGAAGCGCTGCACGTGGAGAACACCGGACCCTACACACAGAGGGGAGCGAAAGGGAGGAAAGGATCCAGCGCACTAGACACACGCATTTAGCGTGAGGACCTGAACTGCAGGAGCTGCTGCCAGCCGAGCGCGCCCTGATACCCCCAAGACCAGCAGAATGGGGTAAGCGTAAAGGTTAATTTATAACCTAAAAAACATCGCTAGGCGAGCCAACCTAGCGGGGGACTGGAAGAGCCAGCCGAGGTAGGGGGAAAAAAAAAAAAATTCTGGCACAAAAGGCTCCACGGTCTTCCGAGGCGAGTACGAGGACGAAAAAAAGACTGGGGAGGTGACTCATTCCAGAGTTTTTATAGATTGGTCCTCCGGGGTAGAGTGGGCGGGGCATCTACCCACAAGTGTTGACATGGAGGCATTGGGAAACAGTCTATTCTATGGAGCTGCACTCCCCATCAGATAAAATCTTTGCAAGATGCTGCACACAAAGATGCCTGTACACATTCAAAAGATCATTTATTAATGAATTAGTAATTGAGATCTATTAGTCTGGTAAAGGATATAAAGACCTTTCTAAAGCTTTGGGACTCCAGCGAACCACAGTGAGAGCCATTATCCACAAACGGCTAAAACATGGAACAGTGATGAACCTTCCCAGGAGTGGCCGGCCATCCCAAATTACCCCAAGAGCACCGAGAAAACTCATCCGAGAGGCCACCAAAGACCCGAGGACAACATCGAAAGAACTGCAGGCCTCACTTGCCTCAATTAAGGTCAGTGTTCACGACTCCACTGTTATGAATTTTGTGTTCAATTGTTATCTTTGACTAATAGTTAACTGTTTTTGATAAGCAGAAGTGTGACAAACCTGCAAAAGAATAAGAAATCAGGAAGGGGCAAATAGTGTTTCACATCACTGTATGGTATGTATGTATGTACATATGACACAACGCAACGCAACGCAACGCAACGCAACGCAACGCAACGCAACGCAACGCAACGCAACGCAACGCAACGCAACGCAACGCAACGCAACGCAACGCAACGCAACGCAACGCAACGCAACGCAACGCAACGCAACGCAACGCAACGCAACGCAACGCAACGCAACGCAACGCAACGCAACGCAACGCAACGCAACGCAACGCAACGCAACACAACACGTTTGGTGTTTACTTTAAAGACAGGAAACAAGAACGGCCTGGAGGTGCCTGGCTGGCCCCGACCCGCGGTCCGCAGCGTCGGCACCCCAGGCCTGCGGCCTGGAGGTGCCTGGCTGGCCCCGACCCGCGGTCCGCAGCGTCGGCACCCCAGGCCTGCGGCCTGGAGGTGCCTGGCTGGCCCCGACCCGCGGTCCGCAGCGTCGGCACCCCAGGCCTGCGGCCTGGAGGTGCCTGGCTGGCCCCGACCCGCGGTCCGCAGCGTCGGCACCCCAGGCCTGCGGCCTGGAGGTGCCTGGCTGGCCCCGACCCGCGGTCCGCAGCGTCGGCACCCCAGGCCTGCGGCCTGGAGGTGCCTGGCTGGCCCCGACCCGCGGTCCGCAGCGTCGGCACCCCAGGCCTGCGGCCTGGAGGTGCCTGGCTGGCCCCGACCCGCGGTCCGCAGCGTCGGCACCCCAGGCCTGCGGCCTGGAGGTGCCTGGCTGGCCCCGACCCGCGGTCCGCAGCGTCGGCACCCCAGGCCTGCGGCCTGGAGGTGCCTGGCTGGCCCCGACCCGCGGTCCGCAGCGTCGGCACCCCAGGCCTGCGGCCTGGAGGTGCCTGGCTGGCCCCGACCCGCGGTCCGCAGCGTCGGCACCCCAGGCCTGCGGCCTGGAGGTGCCTGGCTGGCCCCGACCCGCGGTCCGCAGCGTCGGCACCCCAGGCCTGCGGCCTGGAGGTGCCTGGCTGGCCCCGACCCGCGGTCCGCAGCGTCGGCACCCCAGGCCTGCGGCCTGGAGGTGCCTGGCTGGCCCCGACCCGCGGTCCGCAGCGTCGGCACCCCAGGCCTGCGGATTTCCATTTACTTTTTGAGAATTCTAAAAGAATGTGGAGAACTGTAGTACGCTTTTTGAACTCTTGGAGTGCTGTTGAGTAGACAGGTAATGCATACAAAGGCTATTTTGTGCTGTGTGTTTGTTTAAATGAAACATTTGCCTCCCAGTCTCAATTGCAGTTGCAGTAATGTTAATCTGCTGCTCCTCCCTCTTGCCATGGGATATCAGCCTCCACTGCTCATCACCAGTAGTTCTCGCCTCTCAATCTCTCATTTGTACAAATCTCTTCCAACCATGCTCCAGCAGGTCAGAGTCCGTCTCATTGTTGTGATAGTTAGTATGGCATGGTTCTATTAGTAAACCGTAATTACAGCCTGACTCGCTGAACCACATGGCAGCAGCAGCCAGCTCTGTAAGGGCGAGTTCACATTGGGAGCACAAATTGATTTTGCTGCACACAATTAAACATTTTTACTGTGATGTGACTCCCGCTCAATAGAATGAGAATCGCAGCTACCCCCATGCTAATGCCCAATGAGAAGTGGGAAAAAAACTATGGATCACAGTCTTAAGCCAATTTGGGGGGGGGGGGGGGGGGGAAGGGAGAAATAACTAGAAATAAAAAAAAATTAAAAAAACCTAACCATCGCAGCAGCTATCACAGACCACTAAAAGAATGGCCTATTTGTGTGAAGAAATGGAGGTAAGATTCATTTGTTTGCTAAATTGTATGGCCCTGCAGCGAGCTGTTAAAGCTGCAGAGTGCAGAAGTGTAAAAAATTGCCTGGTCGCGAGGGGAGTGTAATGCTGAATACGCACCATGCGTTTCCGCGTCGAATGCGTCCTGCGATACGCATCGATTCGATTATTTCCAAACGCATTTCGATGATTTTTAGGTCGATTGCCATGTAAAGTATGGCAAATCGACCTAACAATCCATCGAAACGTGAATCGGGCATGTTGGAAATCGATTCGATGCGTATCGACGGACGCAGAAACGCATGGTGTGTATCCAGCATAAGCCTTTAGTCCTCAACTGGCTAAAATCTTTGCTTTTGATTCCTCCCCCCCAACCCCTGCAGTGACTCTATCTGGGGTTTTGGACACTTTGTAAACTTTTTTTTTTTTTTTAAGTAATTGCGGCTGCAGGGATACCATGAAGGTTATAGAAATTTGCCTATCATTAGTCAATGGGGCATCACAATGTTTTGTGTTGTTCAGCCACTCCTAATCACAGGCAACTGCTAACCAGGCTTAGTCATATACAGAAACAACAAAAATCCTTGCGCTCCTATCTGGAGGATACAGTCACACATATGCATGTGAATCTTCTTTTCTTGGAGTGATAATGTACTGTGCCGCTCCAAATGTTAAGGGCAAGGAGAATTATCTATAAGAAAAATGGAGCGCACAATAGTGCATTACCAGTGTTGGTTTTTTATTTCAAGCTTTAATATTATACTCACAAGATTCAAGTTTTAAAAGCGCTTCTCAGCGGTGAAGCCAACCGCTTACTTTCCCAGGCAGGGCGGCAGCAGCGCACTGTGGCCAGCAGCGCGGGACCCGGTGATTGGGGAGAGCCGTCTCGCTGTCGGGATGGGCGTGGCTGGAGTTCAGTAGGCGTGCAGCGTCATTACGCGTTTCGGCGCTCTGCGCCTTCGTCAGATGACGCTTGCACGCAATACGGAGGGTTTTTAAGTCCCCTCCATAGGTTGTCATGGTGCCGAGGAAGCCATGACGTGATTGCAATAAAATAACTTTATTTAGCGAAACTTGGAACGGACAGAGAGGTAGTGTCTAAATATAAGTGGGGAGGAACTTTTGTCCGCAGCGATGCTGGCTCACGGTGCACTGCACCCACCTATATGAACGATCTGCTGGCTGTAATTTAACAGTGTCAAATAACTCCTTCAGGGGCTAGTAATAGCGCAATTTCATGCAGCAACTAGAACAATATAGAAACACTACTAGAGTTCATAACTCCTCATACTAAACATATATCAATCTTAAAACAGATCTACAGAAATGAAAATTAAAATTAAAAGTTATCATCTAAAATTAGATATACGTGTGAATAAATAAACCAATCTCATAACATAAGAACCCTCATTGGACAATGCCAAAAAATGTGTAAATAAATAAACAAATAAATACAATTAAGGGTTTTTTAAAAATTATAAAAGGTATAAAAATTATATGTATAAGATATATGTATAAAATATATAAGAATTGGAATGTAGATTCATCTTATGATACTCTTGAGTTGAGAGATGATATTTACATCAAACACTGGATGAAACAAACAATATACCAACTGCAAATAGGGTCCAAAGGTTGTATAGTCAATCTATGGGGTTTCAAAGCTGAGACTAGGTAAACGTACCCCCTACAGAACAATTAAAGGTGTTGTAAATCGTTACAACATCTTGAGAGGCTAGGGTGAGGAGTGTTTTGGATCAATCGGTATGAAACGATCTGATCCTTTCCCCTATTGTTCACCTGTGGAGCCCGGAAGCATGGAACTACTAGGGCATTCATGGGCCCTCTCCTTAGTGATTCGTATGAAGGAAGGACGGAGGAGAGTGAGGGTTCCTGGGAACGGGTAGGAAAGGGGAGGTGGTGGTGGGGAAGGGGGGGAAAAGGAGGAAGGATGGGAAAGTGGGGGGGAGGGGATATGAATCCTTCGGGACATTTGTGACACATTTCCATGAAAGGAAACACTAAATAATCTAAATGTAAGTGAATGCTATGTTGTACCCTGCTAGGGCCAATGCCTATCCTATATTATACTCACCCCCCTCATCTAGTGCGGTATCTGCTAGGGGGATGGGACTGCTGTGGAGAGAAAAAAGAAAAACACAAGAAAGGAACATCAATAATTGTAGCAGCAGTTCTCAAAAAGTCATTAGACATTTTTCTTAAAGAGTTGTTTACAAATATGTAGATATTTCAAGGCTCTCATTGAGCCCGTTAGGACTGAGAGCATTCATTTTGAATATCCAAAATGTCTCGCGTTCACAGAGTTTCCGATATCTCTCACCTTGTTGTAAGTTTTTTGGAATTAATTCAAGCCCCATTATTTTGAGGGTAGAAACAGAGCTCTCATGGTGTTCCCTAAAGTGGCGGGGGACACTATGTTTCTCACTTTCATCTAAGATGTTGCGTTTGTGTTCCCCCAATCTCTGTCTAAGGGGGCGAGTTGTGCGGCCCACGTATACCTTTGAGCATCCACAAGTGAGAAGGTATACAACATAATCGCTCCCGCATGTTATGAAATCTCTCAGTGTGGTGGTATGTTCTTTCCCGTCAGTAATCGTTTTTACTCGGTGTTGTATGAAAGGACAACAACCACATCTCTTAACATGACACTTGAAGTTCCCTACTATAACTGGGAACATACTTTGAGGTTTCTCTGTGATCCTTCTTATATTGCTGGGCGCAATTGTGTTTTTAACAGATCTAGCTTTTTTGAAGATGATGGTGGGACGTTCGGGGATGATATTTTTCAATATCGGATCTTGTTTTAAGATGGGCCAGTTTTGAGTTATTATGGACTTAATCCTATTGTGTCCCACAGAAAAAGGAGTGACAAATGATAAGGTGGGCGGGTGAATGGTCTCTATATCTGGCTTATTCCTACGGGTGGGTTTCTCCCTGTATTCATCCTGTGTGGTCTGTATGTGTTTTGGATTGTATCCCTTTTCCAGGAATTTCTTGCTCAGCAGTTCCCCTTGGTTTGCATAATCACTATCCGAGGTGCAGTTCCTCCGTAATCTGCAGAACTGGCTCCTTGGGTTGTTTTGGATCCACTTTGTATTGTGACAGGTGTTAGCATGTAGATAAGAATTCCCTGCTGTGGGCTTGAAATGCGTTCTAGAGCAGATCTGCCCACCTTCGTTAGGGTAAAGTTCCAAGTCTAGAAATATAATGCTGCTGCTAGAAGTTACATGAGTGAAAGCTAAACCAAAGGCGTTGGTGTTACACATACCGGCAAATTGTTCAAAAGTGTCAATATCCCCATCCCAGATGATCAAAATGTCATCGATAAAGCGAGTATAAAAGACCAAATGCTTTGCAAAAGGGTTAGTTGACCATATATGCTCACTTTCCCAGTAGGACATGTATAGGTTGGCAAAGCTTGGGGCAAACCCTGCCCCCATCGACGTCCCGCAGGTTTGCAGGTATAATTTATCCATGAAACTAAAATAATTGTGGGACAGGGCATATTGTAATAAATCCAAAATAAACTGGCCCTGTGAAAAAGGGAGTGAACCATCTTTAATCAGAAAATATTGGACAGCCTCTATGCCCTTTTCGTGTGGGATAGAGGTGTACAATGATGTAACGTCTAGGGACGCCCATAGGTACCCATTTTCCCATTTATAATTTTGTAGCATATCCATAACATGTAATGAGTCCCGTGTGTAGGCTTGGGTCTGTAATACAATCGGTTGGAGAAAAAAATCCACATAGGATGAGATGTTAGCAACCAATCCCTCCATCCCTGCCACAATTGGTCTCCCTGGTGGTTGTGATGCATTTTTATGGATTTTTGGTATGTGATAGAAATAGGGTATGGAGGGATGATTGGGTACCAAAAACCTTTTCTCGTGCTCGTTCACAATGCCATTGCAGAATGCTTTATCTACCAGACATTGTAAATCACTTTTGAAGGCTGGTGTGGGGTCTTTAGATAACTTTTTATATGTCAAAGAGTCTGATAATAACCTGAGACCCTCTTCTTGATACTTAACATAGTCCATTATTACAATTCCCCCGCCTTTGTCCGCTTGTCTAATGACAATTTGTTTGTTCTCTGTGAATTGTTTGAGGGCATTCCTCTCAGCGGGATTTAAGTTAGAATAGGCCTTTTGGGAGCCTTCTTTACATATGTTTTTAAACTGGTCTAATACAGTGCTGCCCATAATTATTCATACCCCTGGGACATTTTGACTTTGTTACTTCTATTCAACCAACAAGTCTTTTTTTTTTTTATGTGAAAGGACATGGGTGTCTCCCAAAAGATAAGCTGATGTACAAGAGGCATTGTGGGGAAAAAATGATACATTTAAACAAAGTGACCAGTCCAAAATTATTCATACCCTTCAAACCATCAGTCTGAGGGGAAATTCAAAGTTCTATACCATTCCAAATAGTCCAAGCTGTTCTAAAGCATCCTAATTACCCTGATTAATTTGGACCAGCTGTTGTAATCTACTCAACAGATGAAAATCGGCAGCTCTGCAGTTGGTTTGTGGACAGTCAGTCCTAATGACTTCAGGACCTACTACACTATATTGTCTCTCCCCGCTCTTTTTGAACCAGACAAAAAGGGCCCTCTCACAGTATAACGTGTGTAGGAAGGGGGCAATTGTTTACCTGTGCACTTGTACTTTGCAACAGTAAAAGTTGTATTGAATGGTGTTGTATGGCATTATGGCTGAAATGCCACATTCAGAGAATGGGATCAGCTGTTCTCGGGATCTGTGATCAGCGCTGGTTTCCTTGTGGCTCAATAATCAGATGAAAATGCATGCAGTGTGAAAGGGGCTGCATACTTCCTGCTGGTGTTTGGATGTGTTTGGAACTGAATAACCCCCTCTGTATGTGCAGCTGCTGGCATTATGCTGGATACACACCATGAGTTTCCGCGTCGAATGCGTCCATCGATACGCATCGATTCGATTATTTCCGAACAAATTTCGATGAGTTTTAGGTCGATTGCCATGTAAAGTATGGCAAATCGACCTAACGATCCATCGAAGCTTGAATCGGACATGTCGGAAATAATCGAATCGACGGACGCATCGAACGCGGAAACGCATGGTATGTATCCAGCATTATTCTGACATCTGTAGCAGCCAATCAGGATAATGGTGTTTACATTTGGAACCAATTTCTGACTCTGATGCCTATTATAATTTGTATGTAATCAAAAGTGAACCCATTCAGTTAGAAAGTTTTTATTATTACTATGTAGTATTTATATACCTCCGACACCTTACGCAGAGCTGTACACAGTATATTGTCTTATCACTTAGAGGATTGTTAAGCAAGGAATAAACTCCATTCCAGTCAGTAGCTGATACCCCCTTTCCCATGAGAAAGCTTTACCTTTTCTCTAATAGATCATCAGGGGAGTCTGTATGGCTGATATTGTGGTGAAACTCCTCCCACAGTGTAATGTCATGACCATGGTCTTGACCGTTTGCTCTCTGAGAACCTCATTGCATTGTGGGAAATAACTGCTTTTTCCAACTGTCAAGCAAGCAGTATTTCACTCTGTGCATAGAACTCTCAGTAATGAACATTCTGCATAGATCACCTGGCAGAACTAAACGCGTCAACACCAGTGATACATTTCAGAATGTTAACCGGGGAGAGGAAAGATTTTACAATGGACAAATACTAACTAAATATTCTGTCTCCGCTTGGTGGATTTCATGTAGCTGAGACACTAATTACCCCACCTTTTGCCTAAGTGAGGTTGCCTGCAAACCATGCACTTTTGGGGAGCCACAAGGACAGGTTTGAGAAACTCACAATAAGCAATTTGTAGTATTTTCACTACAATTCCTATTTAACTGTCCCTCAGAGGGGCTCACAACTGAATGCCTACCATAGCCCCATGTCTATATTGTGTAGTGTATGTATCATAGTCTGTATGTTTTTGGGATGTGGGAGGAAACTGGAGTTCCCGGAGGAAACACATATAGACACGGGTGAACATACAAACTATGTCCTTTGTTATAAGGTTACTGAATAGCCAATAAGATTCAAATAATTCATTGATGAAGAATTATGCAACATTTAAATGGCATATATTTGCCTCTTATTAACCACTGACTCATCTATAGCCTTTCATTTGTGAGGATTACATATTATCTGGAGTATCCACACTGGCAGGGATAACACACCTTGTATGGTAAGAAATGTATATTTACCATTTATTTCCTGTATGTATGTGTAATTGGAGGAGGTTGGAAGTGCTGTGGATAAAGAAATCTGAGTTGGGAGATTTGCTTTTCCGAAGTCCTGCATAGCTGTGTGCTGATATAGGTGCATTACTCATGTTTTACCACTAGGAGTCTCTAGAGTTCTCATCTCTCTCCTGGCTCAGTGCAGTGATAGTAGTCCTGCTTTGTCTTGCAGGGTGGATGTTGGAGTTACTGCTAGAAATTATACAGGATAAATCCTCCTCGCCTGATCTTCCACCTGACCTTCAAATTCCTCTTTATCATTTCAAAGGTAAGTCAGACAAACCCTGGCCTGGGAAAGCTCTCTGAAGGCCGGTGACACTGATATAGACTGTAGAGTATTGTACCATGTCAGCCATCAGTAAAAGCAAGAAGATTTGATTTAGGATGATGCTATTTACAGTGCTGTCCATAATTATTCATATCCCTGACAAATTTTGACTTAAAGTTACTTTTATTCAACCAGCAAGTATTTTTTTTTTTTTTTTTTTACAGGAAATGCGTCTCCCAGAGGATAAGACTATGTACAAGAGGCATTATTGTGTGTGTGTGTGTGGGGGGGGGGGGGGGGTAGAATCTCAGCTTTTATTTTCATTTGAGCAAGTGTCCAGTCCAAAATTATTCATACCCTTCTCAATAATCAATAGAAAAACCTCCATTGGCTATTATAGCGATCAAAACCTATAATTGCAGACCAGCTTTTTGCATGTCTCCACAGGTATTTTGGCCCATTCATCTTTAGCAATAAGCTCCAAATTATTCAAGTTGGAGGGACTTCTTGCCATCACCCTGATCTTTAGCTCCCTCCACAGATTCTCAATTAGATTCAAGTCAAGACTGTGGCTGGGCCACTTCAAAACGTTAATGTTGTTGTCTGCTAACCATCTCTTCACCACTTTTGCTGTGTGTTTTGGGTCATTGCCATGCTGAAATATCCACTGGTGCCCAAGGCCAGGTTTCTAAGCAGACTGCCTGATGTTGTCGTTGAGAATTCTCATGTATTGTGTTTTTTTGTTTCGTCTGACCATAACATAGAAGACCAGAAGTCGTCTTCTTTGTCCAGATGAGCATTTGCAAAGGCCAAATGAGCTTTTGTGTGCCTTTATCTGGAGAAGTGGTGTCCTCCTTGGTCTGCATCTGTGGAACCCAGCAGTAGGGATGGTCGGAATGCCAATTTCCGATTCCACGGTAAATCCGCACTCCGTCATGTACTAATTACCGATTCCCCTTTCCGCTACCAATTTCCGCATTCCAATGCGGAATTTCTGCCGGAAATCGCGGAAATTCCACTTGACTTTAACATTGATTTTCTCAAACTATAAGGCCTTTTTGAATACTTTTTTTTTTTGCATCTTGTTCAGAAGATTCTGTTTAATAAACTCTGAAAATTTGGTGTTTCAAGGACTTGACCTCCCTGGCGGTTAATTTTTTTTGACAAATTGGCAAAACTTTTTTTTTTAATTTTTTTGGTTTTTTTTGTTTCATGTAAAGCTACCAGAGTGGTAGCTACATGAAACACCACTAGAGGGCGCATGTGTCCCTCTAGTGCGATCGTCGCCGGCATCTATAGCAAACAGGGGAACGCGTATATAATGCGTTCCCCTGTTTGGCTTCTCCTGTCGCCATGGCGACGATCGGGATGACGTCATGGACGTCAGCCGACGTCCTGACGTCAGACACCTCCGATCCAGCCCATAGCGCTGCCCGGAACTCATTGGTCCGGGCAGCGCAGGGCTCTGGCGGGGGGGGCCCTCTTTCGCCGCTGCGTGCGGCCGATCGCCGCAGAGCGGCGGCGATCAAGCTGTGCGCGCGGCTAGCAAAGTGCTGGCTGCGCGCACAGCAATTTATAGCATGAAAATCGCCCCACCAGGGGCTGAGATCTGCCCCTGCGCGGCATAGCCCGAGGTCAGCTCGGGCTTACCGCCAGGGAGGTTAAGGGGGCTTTGCTATTAACCACTAAAGTCAGCGGATTTTTACTGTAATGTAAAATGCAGAAAATCTGCATCTGCCAATTTTCTGCATTTTACATTACAGTAAAAATCCGCCGACTTTAGCGGTTAATAGCAAAGCCCGCGTAAGTCCTAGAAACACCACATTTTCAGGGTTTATTAAACTGAATCTTGTGAAGAAGATGCAAAAAAAAGTTTTCAATAAGACATTATAGTTTTTGAGAAAATCGATGTTAGTCGGGTGGAATTTCCGGCGGATATTTCCGTGATTTCCGTCGGAAATCCGCCTACGGCACTTGCATTACCGATTTCCGCATTCCGATGCGGAAATGCAATTTCCGATCGGAATTTCTGAAATTGCATTTCTGCGGAATCCAAATGAGCATCCCTACCCAGCAGTGTGCAGTGTCCGTTTTATTGTCTGCCTTGAGACATTGCCACCAGAAGTGCCCAGATTCACCAGGATGGCTTTGGTGGTGATCCTTGGATTGTTTTTCACCTCTCTGTCCTCCTGGACAGCACAGGTGTCACTTTTGGCTTTCGACCACGTCCTCTGAGATTTTCTACAGTGCAGGACATCTTTTTAATAACACTTTGCATTGTACCCACTAGAACTTGAAAACATTTAGAAATAGAGATGGCCCGATTGGTTCCCGGCGAACTTCCATGGTTCGCGATCGCGGAGAACCGCAAACTTTTCCGGACGTTTCATTCGCCCCCATAGTGCATCATTAGGGTAAACTTTGACCCTCTACATCACAGTCAGCAGGCACATTGTAGCCAATCAGGCTACACTCCCGGTGCCCCACCCCCTTATAAAACGTAGGCAGTGTCAGGATTTTCATTCACTCGTGTGCCTGCAGTAATTAGAGAAGGGAGAGCTGCTGTGCAGAGACCTATAGGGAAAGCTTACTTGGGCTCTTGTAGGCTTGTTAGGTTGCTCCTTGCTGATCCTTATTGCTAAAAAAAAAAAAAAAAAAAAAAAAACACCCCTCAACAGCTCTTTTGAGAGCTAATCTTTTTCTTGTGATTTTTTTTTTTTTTTTTTTTTTTTTTTTTAGCAATAAACACCCCTCAACAGCTCTTTTGAGAGCTAATCTTTTTCTTGTGATTTTTTTTTTTTTTTTTTTTTTTTTTTTTTTTTTTTTCCCAAAAAGGCCTTCTACTTTTTGAGAAAATCGATTTTAAAGTTACAAAGAAAAAAGAGCTGATTCATTAAAAAAGAGCCGATTTATTAAAAAGAACTGGATCATTCATGAACCGTTAGTATAGCTTAGAATGCATCCTGTGCAGGACATATAGCTGCCGTCTCCCGCTGTCTCTCCTCACCTGCCTTCACCCGTCACCCTCGGCTAGGCTGGCACCCGGTGCACCAGGTGCCAGCCTAGGTGAGGGTGACGGGTGAAGGCAGGTGGGGAGAGACAGCGGGAGACGGCAGCTATGCGTCCCAAAGAACGCATTCTCTGCTATGTGGGGGGCGGCAGAGATCTTCAATCAACTTAATTGAAGATCGCAAGATAAGAGGATACTGTATTCGTGGGATCATTTACCGAGGATATTGGCGTGGGAATTTTTTTTTTTTAAAGCTACAGGTAAGTATTTCTGGTTAATTAACCACTTAACGACCGCCTAACGCCGATAGGCGTCGGCGGGTCGTTAGTGGTATAGCATGGAAACGGCCGCTTGATCGAGCGGCCTTTCCATGCTAGTTCACGGAGACTGCCTCCGTGGACAGTGTGCGAGCTGCCGATCGCAGCTCGCACGCATAATGTAAACATGCGGGGAAGAATTCCCCGCTGTTTACATCACATGGCGCTGCTGCGTCGTGACGTAGATCGGCGATCCCCGGCCTCTGATTGGCCGGGGATCGCCGCATTCTGATTCGCCGGCATTGACTCTAGGCGGTGCAGGACGGATCTCCGTCCTGCGCTGCCCATAGGAGGAAGGGGAGGGACGGAAGGGGACGGAGGAGGAAATTCGCTGCGGAGGGGGCTTTGAGGAGCCCCCCCCACCGAACGAACAGAGCCGGCGGCGATCAGACCCCCCCCCCAGCAGGACATCCCCCTAATGGGGAAAAAAGGGGGTAAGTCTGATCGCCCAGCCTCCTTGCTGATCTGTGCTGTGGGCTGTAGAGCCCACGCTGCACAGATCAGCGAAATCACCCCTGGTCCTTAAGTGGTTAAGAACATTAAAGGATTTTTTTCGTGGTTTTATTTTATTTAACCCTTTGTGGAAATGGGTAAGGGGTACTTTGTAACCCTATACTCATTTCTGCTGGGAGGGGGTGGGCATCTGGGGTCCCCTTCTTAAAGGGGACTCCCAGATGCCACCCCCTCCCCCCAGGGAGTCGTCACCCCCACCTAAAGATGCTAATCCTGCATTCAAAACTTGCAAAACTTTTTCTGCTGTAATGGTTTGGAGTTATCACATACTTTAGGAGCACTGGCCCTAGTGCCAAACAGTGCCAAAGAGTTGAATGCTGGGAGTTCTTTTTATCTATAATATATTCCTCCTCTTCAATTTATTTCCCTGCCTAGCTTTCTTATCTGAAACACCTCTGCTCACTTGTGTTTACAAGCAAGGCTAAGGTGAATCAGTGATTGGAGGATGAGAAAGTGTAGTTCCTAGTATACACCTCAGTGGGAGTGTCTGAAGACTCTGGGAGGAGGACAGCTAATGAATACACAATGAGCAAGAGAAGGGAGGGGGGAAAACAAAAGTCGGGGAGGATATGATGTCAGCATTAGCTTGGCAAGATGGCCACTGCCTTGACTAGAATTTTCTGCTTTTCCTTTATACAATTCACAGGAATCAGTACGTGGATAGCACAATACATCTGTTATGCAAGTAGAAGTAGTATTTATCTACTTATATATGTGTTTTTATTTCTAGGTTAGCATGGGTGTCACTTGTTCTTAAGAAGCAGTGTACTGGAACACAAACTGTGGAAGAAGACAGACATACCTGCAGATACATCTGTTCCTGGATTTACACAGATAAATTCAAGGTAAGACTAAAGGCTCATACACACATCAGACTATAGTCTTTGGAAAATGAAAGATCACAGACCAATCTTACCACCCTTCATGTAGTATGAGAGCCATGCCTTCACAGTCTATTCTATGGAGCTGAACTCCCCATCAGATAGAAATCTTTACAAGATGCTGCACACACAGATGCTGTACAGACACAAAAGATCAGTATCTGCAAAAGATCTGTTCCTGCCAAAGATCCGTTCCTGCAAATTGCATTCATAGTCTATGAGATCTGCACATCATCATACACACCTTGTTTAACTGACATTCATCTACAGATCAGACAATCCTCTGCAGATCTGAAAATACATCCTGGTGGATCTGATTGCAGATGAATGTCAAAGAGACACTGAAGCGAGACTAAATCTCGCTTCAGCTCTCATATATAGCAGGGGCACGTGTGCCCCTGCTAAAACGCCGATATCCCGCGGCTTAACGGGGGTCCCTTTACCCCAAACCCACCCCCGCAAAAGTTGGTCGCTAGGTTGGTCGTAGAATTTCCCTTCCTGGAGGCAGGGCTAACGGCTGCAGCCCTGCCTCCAGTCGCGTCTATCAGACGCGCATCGCCGCCTCTCCCCCGCCCCTCTCAGTGAAGGAAGACTGAGAGGGGCGGGGGAGAGGCGGAGATAAGCGTCTGACAGACGCGCGTGGGGCAGGGCTGAGGCGGCTAGCCCTGCCCCAATGCGGAAGCGCTCCCCCGCATTACGGAGGGGATTTGGGGGGACAGGGACCCCCGTTAAGCCGCTGGATAGCGGCGGTTTAGCAGGGGCACAAGTGCCCCTGCTATATATGAGGTCTGAAGCGAGATCTATTCTCGCTTCAGACTCTCTTTAAACAAGGTATGTATGATGATCTGCAGATATAATAGACTATGAATGCATTTTGCAGGAACAGATCTTTTGCAGATACTGATCTTTTGAATGTGTACAGCATCTTTGTGTGCAGCATCTTGCAAAGATTTCTGTCTGATGGGGAGTTCAGCTCCATAGATTATACTATGTTAGGTGTGGCTCTCATACTACATGGAAGGGGGTAAAATTGGTCTGTGATCTTTCATTTTTAAAAGATTATGGTCTGATGTGTGTATGTGGCCTAATCCTGGTTAACAAACCTACTTTCACTTATAAAACTTTTTTTTTTTAATACAATCCAGATAATAGTATTACTCTGCAGTGACATAATGACTTTTTTTTTTTTTTTTTTTTTTGTTCTGCTTATTTTTAATTTTTGGAATGGTGGCAGCAGGTCTTTTCAGAACCGGTCCATCTCAGCAGAGCTAGGAGGGAATTGGAACTGTTGTTGCATCCAGTTATGTGATGTGTTCTGTATAGAGGTGCCCATGCAAGTATAGATTGCCACCCAATATGATTTATTATAATGGTATGGACCATCAATCTACGTTCGACTACAATCGATGTGCCGGAGATATTGGGTCAAAAGATAGTGGGAACCTGAGCCTGAAAATGGAGGCTATTCATTAGGGGATCTTGCAGTGCTACTTTATCAGGCACCTCCTGAATTTACTGGTGTGCCTTTACATTGTCATCTATAGCATCACCAACACTTCTCTGGCTATAAATACCAGAGGTGTGCGGGAGAGAGCATATGGGGAATGGTAGAATTGAATAATCGTGCTGCTGCTGCAGTGGATGTGCGGATCTATAGCAACTTGCTGGGAGAAGTAGTGCAGCAGAGGTAGGCTACATTGTAGTTCCTACTCCGGGCTGTAGCGTGTTTGGTTCGTATTAACCCCAATCAACACAATACGATTCTTTATTCAATTACGATTCTATTTACGATCCGATGAAATCCGATATGTCCGTTCTGGATTCTATTTGATATGCCATTGCAAAACAATCGAATTCCGATCGGACATGTCGGATCTAATCGGATCGTAAATAGAATCATAATCGAATAAATAATTATATCTTGTAGATTGGGCTTTAGGCTAATACCGAATGCACACAATGAGATTTTCCGGCAGATGTGCTGCCAGATCAACTATTTCCAGCATGGGCGTAGGGCCCGCGGTCGCAGGGGTCGTGGTGGCACCTGGGCCCGCCTCCTAAAGATGCAGGGGAGGGGCCCGGGGGCCTGGACACCCAGGTGTTGAAATCCCTGCAGCGCACTGCGGGGACTGGCTCCCGGAGGCAGAGCAGGGCTACGGCAAGATGGCTGCCGAAGCCCTGCACTAGAGACTATTTGTGTCTCCAGTACAGGGCTTCGGGCGCCATCTTCCCGTAGCCCTGCACTCTGCCTGTCAGCTAGGGAGAAACTGGCTGCTCCGCTGCAGGATCGTCGCTGGAGGAGCTGCACGAGGGAGGCTGGTTGCACGTCGGGGAGCTCACGTCAGAGGCTGGCCAGGTGAGTGAATTTTTTTTTATTTGTACAGGTTTATTTTCTGGTGACTGTCCCCACATAACTATTATTTTCTAGTGACTGTCCCCACATAACTATTATTTTCTGGTGACTGTCCCCACATAACGATTATTTTCTGGTGACTGCCCCCACATTGTGATTATTTTCTGGTGAATGCTGCGCACATAACGATTATTTTCCTTCAGACTGGCATCTTGCTACTAATTGCCCTATTTCCTCTGGGTGCTGCGTATGTTTGCAAATTGAACTTGGCAGCCATGCACAGCTATGTGTGTGTGCTTTGGGTGTTGCGAGGGGGGGGGGGATGTTGTTGCTGGGAGGGAGGGGCCCACATCCAGATTCGCATCGGGGCCCAGAGGTTTCTAGCTACGTCACTGCATGGCCAATTTGATTTCCCATTCACGTCTAAGGAAAATCGATTGGAAATAAGAAAGGTCATGCTGGACATACTAGATCTGGCAGTAAATCGGCAATAAAATCTCATTGTGTGTATTAGGCTTTAGATAGAGGAGAGTTCATTTGAGAGTAAAGGATGGCCACACTGTATGCCGTCTGACTGTACAATCAATCTCCAATCTTACTACTTTTATGTAGTATAAGACACTACCTGAAACTTATTGGTGTTTATAGTACATGGATGTTTGTAAGATTGTATAGTCACATTGCATAGTGTGAAGTACAGAGGGTGATGGTAGAATATCAGTAAATTACCCGATAATTTACAATAGTGGATTGTATAATAATGTAAAAATTTCAAATATTCAATTGCTGTTATTTCATGCCCATGTTTGAACACGCCTTTGCTAGCAGTGTGGTTGAATATGTTGCTATACTGTAAAGCTCTGTCCACAAGCTTGATGAATGTTGACCGAGTTGTCCAATAAGGACTGCTTGTGCCGGGAATGCAACATTTGCACATCAGGGGCTGACATGGGCAGCATGGTGGCGTCGTGGTTAGCGCTCTCGCCTTGTAGCGCTGGGTTCCAGGTTCAAATCCCAGCCAGGTCAACATCTGAAAGGAGTTTGTATGTTCTCCCTGTATCGACTTGGTTTTCCTCCGGGCACTGCGGTTTCCTCACCCATTCCAAAAACCTACAGATAAGTTAATTGGCTTCCCCCTAAATTGACCCTACAGTACGATACACACACTACATGATACATACATAGACATATGACTATGGTAGGGACTAGATTGTGAGCTCCTCTGATGGACAGTTAGTGACAAGACAATATACTCTGTACAGTGCTGCGGAATATGTAGGCGCTAAATAAATAAATAAATAAATAATAATAATGTGCAAATGCTGGATTCCCAGCACAGGCAGTCGTTATTGGACGACTCGGGCAAGATTCATCCGCTGCTTGTCAAACTGGTGGATCACTTAGGTCGATTGGCTGAGTGGTTTTCTCCCCATGGCCATTTGTAGAGGTAGCCAGAGTAGGCGACTGACCGAGGTGTAGAGGTGGGTGAGCGTGGACACAGAGCAGTTACATATTACCTTCCGGGATCCACACACGCGTGGCCACTGTGATGACATGCAGGTATGACCTCACGGGGACCTGTTACAAATGCAATGGATGCCTAGGAGGGAGAAGATGGATGCAGTGTGCATGCCGGAAGGTGATTTGTAACTGCTCTGTGCCCACGCTCACCTACTGCTACATCCTCCAGGAGCACCTATCCCTGGCTAACCTATACTGGGAGCTCCCATGCGTGGCTACATATACTGGGGGACTATCTGCCCTGGTTCTCCCCACTATCCAGCCTCCACATAACATCACTCTTGTGGTGCTCTGTTGGTGCCACCAGCCCTCCACCATATGACTAGAACAGGTTGATAACCTGTAGTCTAGTTCCGTCTCTGCTAGTCTCATGCCTTTCAATGTAAATACAGCCATATGGCAATGGTTGTAGCACCACGCGTGTCAAGTGGTGAATTAACCTGGCAGAGACTCTGGGGGCAGAGAGGGGGTGCCTGTCAAGCGCTAGTACCAAGCACGTGGGCTGTGCAGGTGCATCCACTGCCTGCAGAAGCCTTTACAGTAGCATTATTATTATTATTTAGTATTTATATAGCGCTGACCTCTTCCACAGCGCTGTACAGAGTATATAGTCTTGTCACTAACTGTCCCTCAGAGAAGCTCACAATCTAATCCCTACCATAGTCCTATGTCTATGCATCGATCGTGTAGTATATATGTATTGTAGTCTAGGCCCAATTTAGGGGTGAAGCCAAATAACTTCTCTGTATGTTTTGGGGGTGTTGGAGGAAACCAGAGTGCTCGGAGGAAACCCACACAGACACAGGGACAAAATACACGGGGACAAAATACAAACTCCTTGCAGATGTTTACCTGGCTGGGATTTGAACCAGGGACCCAGCGCTGCAAGGCAAGAGCGCTAACCACTATGCCACCGTGCTGCCCATGGTGGCGTAGTATGCATTATTTGACATGTATCCTTTGCATTGGCATGTATTGGTGTGCACAACGCACTCAACATGCCTTTTCTACCTACACTGTAGCCCTGTTTTCTGAATAAAAATAGCCCAGTGTCAAATTAGCCCAACTGGTGGGTGGAAAATAGTGTACTGTGTTTGACTATCAAGCAGGTGTTTGATTGAGAAACACATTTTACTAACATGCCATATATGTTACTTATCTTGGTAGTTCGGGGCATATAATTACTGGTTTCTGAAAAATAATAAAAAAAAAAATAAAAAAAAAATCTATAATCGTGTAAGATTATCATCCAATAGGTTCAAAATGTCAAGTTCCAGTACTGAATGTGAACCAGAAACTCTTGAAGATCTAGTAAATCTGGATGATTCGTACACTTCCAGTGAGTCTGAAGATTTTACACATGAGTAGTATCCACACAGAAGTGGAAGAAAGTCCTGATGAATGTTCCATTCTGGAAGAGGTATGTGTGACGGAACCGCTTGCTGGACCCCGACCCGGGCCACTCCGTCAAGTCAACTCTACCAGAACCTCAGGAACTAACTCAGCTGCAGGACGGTACTGGGATAAACCTATGCATTGGGCAGAACCAATGTCATTAAAGTGAACCTAAAGCCTGGAAAAAAAAAATGAGATGAACTCACCTGGGGCTTCCCTCAGCCCCCTGCAGCCGATCGGTGCCCTCGCAGCCCCGCTCTGACGCTCCAGGACCCGCCGGCGAACACTTCTGGTTTGGCCGTCACCGGCCGACAGGCATGGGAACGCGAGTGATTGTTTGCGTTCCCTCCTGGCCGCAATAGCAGCATAGGGGGTGATATACAGGCTGGGAACGCAAAAAAATCACTCGCGTTCCCATGCCTGTCGGCCGGTGATGGCCACACCGGAAGTGTTCGGGTCCTGGAGCACCAGAGCGGGGCTGCGAGGGCACCGATCGGCTGCAGGGGGCTGAGGGAAGCCCCAGGTGAGTTAATCTCAACTTTTTTTTTTTTTTTTTTTTCCAGGCTTTAGGTTCACTTTAAGCAAGCCCGCACAGAAGCAAGAGACAGCACTCTGAACTTCTGTGATTACAAACAGTAACTCCCTTTATTCAGTCAAACAAGACAATTTATACACAACAGCAGAGCCCCCACCTTTGGGCAGGATTTTCCATCCCAACCATGTGGTACTCACTATACAAAGTTTTAAACAGTTTATCTTTTAAACAGTTTATCTTATCTATCTGTACACAATAAGGTCCAGCACCTGGAATACACTACTGTACACATTACAACGGCTCCCCACAGAGATAATTAAATCAGGTGTTAATCTTCCTGAACCTATAGTCTTTTAGAGACACACTGTCTCTCAAGGTGTTAAATGTCTCCAGCCATGTTGGCACCTTCCAAGGGCCTGTGACATCACAGGGCTAAGTAATGGCCCATACTCACGGGCTACTTTTTGTAGATTGTTGCTAGCACACGGGAGCGTGTGCGCGACAGTTCGGCGACAGCTCATCGCCAGGTCCCTCCGCATACATACCACGGAACAGGGATCGGTGAAGCGGCGGAAGCTGTCGCCGACGTTCCTCCCCCCGCCGGAAACTCAGTGCTCCGGCTATTAGGTTTCTGTCGCTAGTCCGCATACACACGCGGACTAGCGACAGTTGCGGCGCCAACTGTCGCTAGGTGATTGACCACGCCAATCGCCTGGCGACAGCAGCGACGGTTCGGGGCGCGCACGCCATACGTACGGGTGACCTGTTGCCGCAACACGCGTGCCACGTGGTTGCGGCGACAATTATAGCCCGTGAGTATGGGCCATAAACCCAAGACAGCCCGGAGTCACTGTTTGTAATGTGGAAGTCTATTTCTTTCCAACCCATGCATGCTTCTCCAACGCATGGGTTGGCCAGTGAATCAGAGGAATGCTGTATACTTTGGGGACCCCTAAATGTTTCCCAATCCATTTGGTCCTGGCTCATGTGACAGTATGTTTAAATACACATGAATGTATGTATCTCTATCAAGCAATATACTTTTTTTATTTTATTTTTTTAATCACATAATCTTTTTTCAGACTGAATTCCAAGCAGCAGGATGACAGGAATATGTGGATTCAGAAATGACTGCTGAGGAGAGAGCACAAAGGGTAAGTTTACTTTGTATAATACAGTAGAGTTCCGAGCATCTGGCATAAGCAGGGATAGCCTGATGAAAGATATATGTGCATGCCAGTTGCTTGAGCATCCAAGAAAAAAAAATCACCCTGAAATAGTCACTGATCATACAGTGACATCTAGTAGCAGCCTGTATGTATCTCCTTGCAAGCATCTTTCCATCTTCTGCCGCACATGACCCGCATTGGGTCAGGTGACAGGCCAGCTTATGTACTTGGATGCTGGAACCCGATAAAGACACCACGAGGAGTTAGAGCAAGGCTGCTAGATGTTACTGGAGGCTTGGAAAGTATCCTTCTGCCCGCCAGCACCCAATCAGGTGCAGTGGGCCTATCACTAGCTCTGCGTTAGTGAGGTCATGATGACATAGAATGACATTGTGATAGCAGCTCCTGGCAAGTGCATGTTTCACAGTGCATTTCATGCTTGATCTGTGTGCACTATTGTGTTTCCTGACATGCAAAGGTTGATGTAAAATGTTCCCAATGTGAAATCACAGTACAAATCGCATAACACTGTTTGCAATGTGAGTTGCATGCACTCCCACTGACTTGACAAACACAGCAACACTGCATCAGACACTGCAATTGTAAAGTGAAATAAACAACGCACCACTGATGAGGGTGGCCTTGTGATGGCCCGGTGTACTTGCAATGGGGAAATAAATGCAATTCGATAACGGAATAGTAAAATATGTCATGTGGCAGTGCCCTTAACCCTTCGCCAAAAAGTAGAAACGCACCACAAGCATGGAGCAGAAGAGATCCTAATTTAGTGAAAATGACAATAGTGGTTGAAAAAATGTATAGTGGTTTAGAAAGGTAATTCAATTGCTTCGGAAACCTGAATGAACGGAAGGATCTTGTTGGCCACAAACAGTATTTTTATACCAGTTTAATTATTTTGCTATTTTTATCATTTGCAAAGTCTTTATCAATTTTAGTACTTTTATAGAGTGTAATGTGTGTGTTTTCTTAATTTAGACACAAATGGTTATGGACGAGATCTACGCTACTTTCCCATGTTTTGATGAAGATTGCAGCTTCCTATTCAATCCAAGAAGGCCCTTACAGACAGACAATGAAGGGTCAGAAGCATCAACATCTGACCATGCACCAGTTACAGGTAGAATTGGGAACAGCAACTGGTGTTTATGTGGAAACTGTATTTCCATGCCAACGGACTTAGCAAGCATCTGCTGCCAGGATGCCGAGGACGTCAAGTCTTTCATACCTGATGACTTACAATGTATTACACAAATCTCAGACTTTCATCACCTTTGCACAAACCCAATTATTGTGGAAGCTCTTTTTAGGACTCATCCGAACAATACAACTCATCCTCCTGCCGATGTATATCACAGGTAACTAATCTCTATCCTTAAGCTGGCCATACACTGGCCCGTTTTGCCACCGTTCGACAGCAGATTCGATCACTGGGATCGAATCTGCTGCCAATCGTTTGCGCTAAACGCACCCGCCGACCCGATTTCCTCCCGAAATTGGATCGGTCCATCAATCACGCCGTGCGGGAAATTACCATCGATCACCCACGGGTAGGGAGCGCGTCGCTAGCGGCGGCCGATCTGATACAGGTATACATTACCTGACGCTGGCTCCCGGGCATCTTCTCCACGCTGCACCACTCTGTTCCTGCTCCATCCCAGCGTACAGTGTATGGCTAGCTTAACTTCCTGTGTCACTCCATTGACCAGGAAGTTCAAATAGAGGGTGCTGTATTTAAGCTTCCTGGTCACGGAGTGACACAGTGTACGCTGGGATGCGGTGCAGGATGCTGGGATGCGGTGCAGCGTGGAGAAGAGGACCTGGAGCTAGCTTCAGGTAATGTATACTGGGGGGGGCGGGGGGAGACAGGCGGCAGGAGCAGCTCAACAGATTGTGATCGGTTTCAGGCTGAAATCGATTCACACTCTGTTTGCAGTAAAGGCAGCCATTTGATCCCTCTCTGATCAGATTCGATCAGATAAGGATCTGTCAGTTGGTCGATCTAATGGCAAATCGACCAGTGTATGGCTACCTTTACAGTTCTCTTCTAATCTATAAAGAAGTGTACTCTTCATTAACTACAATTTTATTTTTCAGAAAACTCCATAGAACCGCATATCGTTCTTTTGCGTCATGGATTTATGGCTATCTTGGGAAAGGGAGGAGGCGTCCAATCCCATCTTGCACCGTAAAAAGTGTGCGAAACACTTTTCCAGACCCTCAGGGAATTTACAAGGGGTTTTATTATGGCAACGATTTTGATGCGGCTGAAATGCTTGATTACTAATTGTTTTAAATATTTACTTCCTAATAAAAAGTCAAGCTTTATTTGTATTATCATTTTTAAATACTGTTGGTTTTCCAATACGCGAAGTAGAATGCACCGACTCAGATGCCTAATGAATTTAAACTGTAATTAAAATAGAAAATATGATAAAATGTTCTATTTCTCAGATAATAGTCATCATAAATTGTATATACAGCAATAGCTGTGTATAGCCCACAAAAATGAAATAAACCAATAAAAAAATAGTTACTTGTCCTGCTTCAATAAAGCAGTCCCCATATTTTTAAAGTAAGATAAACATATCTGATTGTGACTGTATATATCTGTGTACACCGGATTCTTTTATATATGTTACGGCCAGAACCTGAAGGCTGGCCACTTCAAGTTCTGGCCGGTCACAATGCGAAGTGGCTGCCTGAGGCGGCCAATGTACAAAATGCTGCACAATTTCGGACTTTGGCCGGCCAGAACGCGTTCTGACTACATGTGGCTGGCCAAGGCCCGAAGCTCACCTATTTAGTGCTGTGCCGCTGTCCCCTGCTCTGCGTTCTGTTCCACTGTCCCCGCTCCATGTCCTGCTGGCCCCTGTTCTCCATTCTTCCCTAGCTGTGAGGACCCGGGGCTGCCTAAATGCTACCGGCTGCAGCTGATTTCACCGCTGGCGGACAGGAGGACCATGGCGAGGACAGAAGTGACAGGTGGTTAGACAGGAGGAGGAGACGAGGACGCACACAGGCAGGGAATCCCCGACGTGGCAGCGGTTCGTATCGGCGGGCGTTCAGAATTCGGGGATTCCCTGCCTTTGCCGTATAAGATGCAGGGACTTTTTCTCCCCATTTTTGTTGTAGAAAAGTGCGTCTTATAGGTGGAAAATACAGTACATTCTAGATATCTATCTAGAATGTACTGTATATATCTAGAATTACTGTCTTTATATATATCTCTCCATTATATTCATGTTGTGATCAAATTTACACAGAAACACAGATTCTGAGGGTTTCTAATAGATTTATTCAGAACACTAACACAAACCATCTAACATGTCATTACAATGTAATTTGGAAAATTTAATAGACAAATATGGAAACCCTCAAAAAAAGAAAAAAAAAAATAAGAATTGAACCAGAGAAAGGCGAAAAAAACCATGACACACTAAAAGGACAATATAAGTATAGCATGGGGGAAAAAATCCTTTCTGATCCCTGTTAGGCGATCCCAGGCCCGGCCCTAGACTTTTTGCCGCCTGAGGCAATCTTGAAAGAAATCGCCGCCCCCCCCAGGCCGTGGGTGTGGGGGGGGCCGCCCGAGCTGGAGGGGATAGCTGGCAGGGAGGGGGTATTGGGCCTACTGGCGGGGAGGGGGGTCGGACCCACCCTCCCTCGCCTGGGTCCCCCGTCCTCCGCTCCCCGCTGCTAGGCCCAATACCCCCTTCCTGCCCGCTATCCCCTCCAGCTCGGGCTGCCCCCCCCCCCCCCCCCACACCCACGGGGCGGCAAAAGTTTCACCTCGCCTCATGGGCGGGCCGGCCCTGGGCGATCCACTAATGGCTGTTTCAATTGTCTTATTTGTTATTTAAATTTGAATATACACTTTTAGATTCTCCAATTGGAAAAACGCCACCTTTGTCAACCCTTAATTGAAATCTTAAATTTTTGTGCCCCATCCTATCGATTGTTTTATTAAAAATTTGGTCTCTTTCCACAAGATTTCTAATTAGAATGATAAATAAAATCCTATGGGTTGTGCGGCAGTAACATTGCTGGAAGAAAAATATTGAACATGAAAAGAGCAAAACTATGTTAGGTGTGGGTGGGTGGCGGCAGAGGAGGCCACGGTTTTTACATCATCGCCCTGGGAGAAATGTAGGCTAAAGACTGACTTGTGCTCTGATGGAAATGGGCTGCTGCAAAAGAGAACAAAGCCAAAGTGTTTTTTTTGTAAGGTAAAAATGAAATCTATAAGTGTACATCTAAAAAAAAAAAACATTGTACAACTTTTTAAAAACAACTAAGAACGATATGAATAAATGAAACTTGACCTGTTGAAAAAAAAAAAAAAAAACATATTTACAAGCAAAACAAACAAGTAATACAATTGTCTTGGGTGAGGCACTGAGGTTGATTTAACAACCTGTGAAGCGGAAGCAGCGCAGCCAAAATGACAGGAGTGCAAAAACATCACACGCTATGCTGCAGTAGTGCCTCTAACATTGTGCTGGTAACTTTCATACGCTCCTTCTGACGATTAGCCGCTCCACTAAATACACCATGAGCCCCTGCAGGTCCAGTTGCTATAATGGACGTGATCCCAGCACTTTGATTGGCCCAGTAGGCTGTCTGAAACTTGACAGGCAGCCTATTGGGCCAATCAAAGTGGGTTTGGATTGCGTCAGTAAGCCACTTGACCCGCGGACGGTAGTAAGTTGTGAGCGCAAGTTGCCAGCGCATGGTAGAAGCAGTACCACAGCATAGTGTGCACAGTGCTTGCAATTCTGCTTTAGCGGCAAACTCTATGTAAATGTACAAAAGTATAGAAGTATTTACAGTTAATTACTTGAAACATTCAAGGCACTCCAAGTGATACGACTATCGGCTCCTCTGGGCAATCTGTGACAAGACTAAGGCCTTTGTATCAGTTATAAAGAAAGCTTGCCCTCCCCCACATTGTTGTTAGCAATAATCACATACAGCAGGCCCACTACACACAAAGGATACTGTCATAGGAACGATCCCTCTCCAACCAACTAATAGTGCCACCAATTGCACACGTTTTAACACACCCAAATAGTCAATTTTCAGAAACCCTTTCTCACTTAAAAAAAAGCACACAGCCACCCTCTGCCCCACAGACCACCAACCATGAGGACACACACACAGACATTGTGAGAGAGAGGAGAGGAGTGACAGCATAGCTGTAGCCAGAGGTAGACAGGAGAGGAGTGACAGCACAGCTGCAGCCAGAGGTACTAACAGGAGAGGAGTGACACAGCACACCTGCAGCCAGAGTGCGTCGGTCGTCGGGCACTCGAACGCCGCTAGCGACGCGCTCCCTACCCGCGGGCGATCGGCAGTAATTTTCCGCACGGAACGATCGACGGGACCGGACGAAATTGATCGAAATTCGGCGTGTAGCGCAAACGATTGGCAGCAGATTCGATCCCAGTGACCGAATCTGGCAAATCGGGCCAGTGTATGGCCAGCTTTAGTATAGTTATTGCCTACCTTTTCATACACTCCCAGACCAATTGTCTAGGCAACACAATAGAACAAATTCAGCCTAATCCTATATGGACATATAAATACAGACACCCCCAAACACTTAGATTAAGCTGATGTGATTCAATTTTGTTGCCTATTGTGCCACTATTTGTGTATTATGTCTTTGGCTTGTCTCTATTTACATTCCCAAATTGGATTAGGCTGTTTTTGTTCTATTGTATGGCCCAGAGAATTGGTCCTCTGTGTACTAAGTTTGCCATGAGGCCTTTGGTTCTGGTATATTATGCCTGTGAAGTATACCTCTTATGCTGGGAATACACGGGTCATTTTTTAGCTGATTAGATGGTTCAATAGATAATTTCCGACATGTCCGATCTCCCTTTCGATGATGTAGCTGCTCGTTTTCTGTTGGAAGTGATTGGAAAAAAGTACGAAAAACGAGTGGAAGATAAGAGAATCTACTGCAAAATCGAGTGGCAAAAACGTTCGAGAACAGAAACACACGGCAGAAACGAACTGTGTATTCCCAGCATTAGAGCAAATGTCCCCAAAATAACAAATAATTAACACCATATCTCATATCAGTCACCTCTTGTACCCTTATGTTTCCCCTTGGTCACCTCTTGTGCCCCTATGTTTCCCACTCTACCACCTCTTGTGCCCCTATGTTTCCCACTGTGCCAAACCACAGCTGCAGCCAGAGGTAGTGACAGGAGAGGAGTGACAGCACACCTGCAGCCAGATGTAGTGACAGGAGAGGAGTGACAGCACAGCTGTAGCCAGATATAGTGACAGGAGAGGAGTGACAGCACACCTGCAGCGAGATGTAGGGACAGGAGAGGAGTGATGGCACAGCTGCAGCCAGAGGTAGTGACCGGAGAGGAGTGACGGCACAGCTGCAGCCAGAGTTAGTGACAGGATAGGAATGACAGCACAGCTGCAGCCAGAGGTAGTGACAGGAGAGGAGTGACGGCACAGTTGCAGCCAGAGGTAGTGACAGGAGAGGAGTGACGGCACAGCTGCAGCCAGAGGTAGTGACAGGAGAGGAGTGACAGCACACCTTCAGCCAGAGGTAGTGACAGGAGAGGAGTGACAGCACAGCTGCAGCCAGAGGTAGTGACAGGAGAGGAGTGACACTACACCTGCAGCCAGAGGTAGTGACAGGAGAGGAGTGATAGCACACCCGCAGCCAAAGGTGGTGACAGGAGAGGAGTGACAGCACAGCTGCAGCCAGAGGTAGTGACAGGAGAGGAGTGACAGCACAGCTGCAGCCAGAGGTACTGACAGGAGAGGAGTGACGGCACACCTGCAGCCAGGAGGTACTGACAGGAGAGGATTGACAGCACACCTGCAGCCAGAGGTACTGACAGGAGAGGAGTGACGGCTCACCTGCAGCCAGAGGTACTGACAGGAGAGGAGTGACGGCTCACCTGCAGCCAGAGGTACTGACAGGAGAGGAGTGACGGCACACCTGCAGCCAGAGGTAGTGACAGGAGAGGAGTGATGGCACAGCTGCAGCCAGAAGTAGTGACAGGAGAGGAGTGACAGCACAGCTGCAGCCAGAGGTAGTGACAGGAGAGGAGTGACAACACACCTTCAGCCATAGGTAGTGACAGGAGAGGAGTGACTGCTCACCTGCAGCCAGAGGTAGTGACAGGAGAGGAGTGACACCACACCTGCAGCCAGAGGTAGTGAGAGGAGAGGAGTGACAACACACCTTCAGCCATAGGTAGTGACAGGAGAGGAGTGACTGCTCACCTGCAGCCAGAGGTAGTGACAGGAGAGGAGTGACACCACACCTGCAGCCAGAGGTAGTGACAGGAGAGGAGTGATAGCACACCCGCAGCCAAAGGTAGTGACAGGAGAGGAGTGACGGCTCACCTGCAGCCCGAGGTACTGACAGGAGAGGAGTGACGGCACACCTGCAGCCAGGAGGTACTGACAGGAGAGGATTGACAGCACACCTGCAGCCAGAGGTAGTGACAGGAGAGGAGTGACGGCACACCTGCAGCCAGAGGTACTGACAGGAGAGGAGTGACGGCTCACCTGCAGCCAGAGGTAGTGACAGGAGAGGAGTGACGGCTCACCTGCAGCCAGAGGTAGTGACAGGAGAGGAGTGACAGCACACCTGCAGCCAGAGGTAGTGAGAGGAGAGGAGTGACAACACACCTTCAGCCATAGGTAGTGACAGGAGAGGAGTGACTGCTCACCTGCAACCAGAGGTAGTGACAGGAGAGGAGTGACACCACTCCTGCAGCCAGAGGTAGTGAGAGGAGAGGAGTGACAACACACCTTCAGCCATAGGTAGTGACAGGAGAGGAGTGACACCACACCTGCAGCCAGAGGTAGTGACAGGAGAGGAGTGATAGCACACCCGCAGCCAAAGGTAGTGACAGGAGAGGAGTGACGGCTCACCTGCAGCCAGAGGTACTGACAGGAGAGGAGTGACGGCACACCTGCAGCCAGGAGGTACTGACAGGAGAGGATTGACAGCACACCTGCAGCCAGAGGTAGTGACAGGAGAGGAGTGACGGCACACCTGCAGCCAGAGGTACTGACAGGAGAGGAGTGACGGCTCACCTGCAGCCAGAGGTAGTGACAGGAGAGGAGTGACGGCTCACCTGCAGCCAGAGGTAGTGAGAGGAGAGACAACACACCTTCAGCCATAGGTAGTGACAGGAGTGACTGCTCACCTGCAGCCAGAGGTAGTGACAGGAGAGGAGTGACAGCACAGCTGCAGCCAGAGGTAGTGACAGGAGAGGGGTGATGGCACAGCTGCAGCCAGAGGTAGTGACAGGAGAGGGGTGATGGCACAGCTGCAGCCAGAGGTAGTGACAGGAGAGGATTGACAGCACACCTGCAGCCAGAGGTAATGACAGGAGAGGAGTGACGGCTCACCTGCAGCCAGAGGTACTGACAGGAGAGGAGTGATGGCACAGCTGCAGCCAGAGGTAGTGACAGGAGAGGAGTGATGGCACAGCTGCAGCCAGAGGTAGTGACAGGAGAGGAGTGACACCACACCTGCAGCTAGAGGTAGTGACAGGAGAGGAGTGACACCACACCTGCAGCCAGAGGTACTGACAGGAGAGGAGTGACGGCACAGCTGCAGCCAGAGGTAGTAACAGGAGAAGAGTGATAGCACAGCAACAGCCAGAGGTAGTGACAGGAGAGGAGTGACAGCACAGCTGCAGCCATAGGTAGTGACAGGAGAGGAGTGACGGCAAAGCTGTAGCCAGAGGTAGTGACAGGAGAGGAGTGACAGCACAGCTGCAGCCATAGATAGTGACAGGAGAGGAGTGACAGCACTGCTGCAGCCATAGGTAGTGACAGGAGAGGAGTGACAGCACAGCTGCAGCCATAGGTAGTGACAGGAGAGGAGTGACAGCACAGCTGCAGCCAGAGGTAGTGACAGGAGAGGAGTGACAGCACAGCAGCAGCCAGAGGTAGTGACAGGAGAGGAGTGACAGCACACCTGCAGCCAGAGGTAGTGAGAGGAGAGGAGTGACAGCACACCTTCAGCCAGAGGTAGTGACAGGAGAGGAGTGACTGCTCACCTGCAACCAGAGGTAGTGACAGTAGTGATGGCACAGCTGCAGCCAGAGGTAGTGACAGTAGAGGAGTGACAGCACACCTGCAGCCAGAGGTAGTGACAGGAGAGGAGTGACAGCACAGCTGCAGCCAGAGGTAGTGAGAGAAGAGGAGTGACAGCACACCTTCAGCCAGAGGTAGTGACAGGAGAGGAGTGACTGCTCACCTGCAGCCAGAGGTAGTGACAGTAGTGATGGCACAGCTGCAGCCAGAGGTAGTGACAGTAGAGGAGTGAGCACACCTGCAGCCAGAGGTAGTGACAGGAGAGGAGTGACAGCACAGCTGCAGCCAGAGGTAGTGACAGGAGAGGAGTGACTGCTCACCTGCAGCCAGAGGTAGTGACAGTAGTGATGGCACAGCTGCAGCCAGAGGTAGTGACAGGTGAGGAGTGACAGCACACCTGCTGTCAGTAAAATATCAGTTGCTGTCAGTTATAGCTGAGAGGAAAACTGATGTACCAGGTAATGTCCATGTTTCCCTATGGCTCAAGTGGGTGATGTTTCAGTTTAACTGTGTGCTGACCAGAGAGCTGTTATGGGTAATGACCATTTTCAGAATGGAGGACGTAAAATTCCCTTGATCACAGTGAACAAACAGGACGCGGGACAGGAGAAAGACACCGAGGAGTAGACTACATGGAAGGTAAGTATGACTTGTGTATGCTTATTTTGACTTTTAATTTTCAGTTCAGGTTTTCTTTAAGGAGCACTGGCCCTTTAGTAGTCAGTGCCAAACAGTTGTATACTGGAGGTTCTTTTTATCTATAATATATTCCTCCTCTTTCCTTTATTTCCCTGATTAGCTGCTTATCTGAAACATGATCCCCTACTCACTTGTGTTTACAAGCAAGGCTGAGGTGACTCAGCGGTTGGAGGAGAAAAGAAAAAAGTAAAGGGCAGAAATTACATCAGTATTTAGCCTCAAACTGTGGGCAAAAGACATGGTTCCCAGCAGGAACAGAATTATCTTCATTTACGATATAAAATTCACTGAAACTAAAACGTGGACAGTACAATACATGTGTTATGTAAGTAGATCAAGTATCTATCTACTTATATATGTGTTATTTCCCCGGCATAGTATGGCTAATACTCCTGCTTTAAAATAACTTTTCAGCACTTTCCCCGAAAAAGTATCAAAAATGTAAGTGAACAAGTAGTATCAAAATTACTGTATTTTTCAGAATATAAGACATTTTCTCCCGTGGGGAGAAATAGTCTCTAGGTCTTATATTCCAAATCCTCGACTTATGAACACCTGCCGATAAGAACCGCTGACCCACCGTGATGTCAGGAATCCCCTGTGCTGTGTTCTTCTTTGTCCCCAGTGTCCTCCTCTGCTCCATGCAGAGTAATAAGCAGCGGGTGCACCTCACCTGATCGGAGAGCACCTGCGGCGATCAGTGGCTTCCCCTCTCCCTAACACTCTTCCTAGCTCCGCCTTTTCCTGATTGCATCATTACACACGTCCAGCACTAGAGACACAGTGAGGGAGAGGTCTCTGACCGCCGCATGCGCCCTCGGCTCAGGTGACAGACGCGATTGGCTTCCGTTGCTGGTAACTCTGCACGTGGAAGAGAAGGGGACACGGGGACAAAAAAAAAAAAAGAATAATGTAGCAGCTTTGAAATTATGACTGTATGTTCAGGATTTGACAAAGTGAAACAACCATCTCCAAACAGTGGAGGGGGTCTTTAAAGAGACTCCGTAACAAAAATTGCATCCTGTTTTTTATCATCCTACAAGTTCCAAAAGCTATTCTAATGTGTTCTGGCTTACTGCAGCACTTTCTACTATCACAGTCTCTATAATAAATTAACTTATCTCTCTCTTGTCAGACTTGTCAGGCCTGTGTCTGGAAGGCTGCAAAGTTCTTCAGTGTTGTAGTTCTGCTATGAACTCCCCCTTCCAGGCCCCTCTATGCACACTGCCTGTGTGTTATTTAGATTAGAGCAGCTTCTCTCTTCTCTCTTATCTTTTACAAGCTGGATAAATCGTCCTCTGAGCTGGCTGGGCTTTCACATACTGGGGAATTACAGACAAGGGCAATGCTGTTTGCAGGAGAAAAACGAGCAGCCTGAAACTTCAGTGCATGAGAACTGCAGGGGGAAAGAAACACACAAATGATCTCTTGAGATTCAAAAGGAAGGCTGTATACAGCCTGCTTGTGTATGGATGTATTTTCTATGTGTGGACATACTGTACATCAACCTACTTCCTGTTTTGGTGGCCATTTTGTTTGTTTATAAACAAAAACTTTTTAAAACTGTTTTTAACCACTTTTAATGCAGCTGGGAGCGGCGTAATTGTGACAGAGGGTAATAGGAGATGTCCCCTAACGCACTGGTATGTTTACTTTTGTGTGATTTTAACAATACAGATTCTCTTGAACACCATTTATCATCAAAGGTGTAGAAATGGCAGCCGACATTTAATACGGATTTATCATGACCTGAAAAAAATCAGAACCTTCATAGAGATATTATTACAGATTATTATTTAATGTTGTGGTTTACTTTCAGTTGTCTGCTGAAACTAGGTTTTTAAAAATCAAAATGAAAAAAGTATGCATAAATAGATTTATTTATAATTCATTAAACACTGTTACAGTTTCAGAAAAGGAAAGATGAAAACTTGCAACTCATCAGGTAATCTGCATTTCACAGGATGGGTTATGACTGAGTACCGTTAGCAGGATTATTTTATTGCAATGCATACAAATAAAATGCATGCTTAGGATTAATATCAATGACATTTAAAAGAAATCCTTTAAGATACAGTAATGTAGATACACATCATCACTATCAGAGGTGCTGGGCTGAGACAGACACTTGTTGGCGTATGCTCCATCCCCTACTGCCTGATGAAGCATGGCCACACTTGCGAAACGCGTTGCCATGACCCTTTGGAGTGTATATATGAATACATTTGCTTGTTGATATAATAACCTGGTTTTTGTGTCTGCTTGGAGGGGGCAAGTACACCACTGCTTCCTCCGATTTTTTTTTTTAGCTACTTTTATCCATTTGGCGCCTCTGTTCATTTCCACACAGATAGACATCATGTTTTGAGAAACTCTCACAACTATTGAGAACATACAAAGAAAAAACCCATTGTGTTGTCCACAAGATCACAGCAACCAATCAGAAGCAGAGTTTACATAGACTGTATAATATTTGGTTGGCTGCTATGAAAGAAGAAAATTCTCTATGAAAACGCTGCCTCATGACTAATATATTACTATATATCCAGACAGACAGAAGAAATTGGTGCACAGAGCCAGCTATTCCAGGAACACTGCAGTGCTCAAAGCCAAGAAACAGTTCCTCAGATCAAGGCAAGTAGAAAACAGCGGCTGGGCACCTCCAGGTAAATCGCCAATTTATTGAAATTCCATTCCAAGCCAATACAGCAATACCAGGCAGAGCAGCATGGAGCGAGAGACAAGCATGCATGGAGGACAGCTGTTTCGCACGCACTCAAATGGAGTGCTTCATCAGATGGAGTGCTTAATATATGAATTTATGTCCTTTGAAAGTTTTGGTGTACTTAACTTAAAATGTCCTAAAAGGAGTTTCTGATCCGGCATCTGTCCAGGTGTCCTTCAAACTCTGCCAAGGTCGCTTAATGATACGACATGCCAGATCTATCAAGGACGTCTGAGCTGAAAAAATGCTATAGAGATTTACTCACCTGCGGCTTCTTTCAGCCCCTTGAAGTCTGCCCGGTCTCTCGCCGCAGGTCTGCTGTGCTCCACGCTCAGCGGCAAGATGGATTACTGACCCATGGGGGCGGAATCACTCGCTTCTCACGACCGCGGTCCCGCCCCCAGCACTGTGCCTGCGCAGAACTCTGCCAAGGGGAGTGCGTTGTCCCGAGAGACGTGCAAAGAAGATGCCGACCCAATGGGTGGATGATCTACGGGGCTGAGTGCAGGACCTCGGAGCAGAGCGTGCCTGTGGCCAGACAGACTTCTAAGGGCAGAAAGAGGCCCCAGGGAAGTATATATACTACTGTTTTTAGCTCGGAAGTCCATATGTCTCTCACTTTTTTGGGGGTGAGGGACTAGTGAACAATTAAAGGGACCCTGAGCAGTAAAAAAAAAAAATAAAAATAAATCTGCTACTTACCTGGGGCTTCCTCCAGCCCACCGTACGCCGCGAGGTCCCCCGGCGTCTTCCTGGCTCCTCTCCCGGTCCCGCTGGCAGCTCTGTCACTGTCGACTTTCGGGCTGAAGGTCAGCCGGTTCTTCCTGAAAGGGGACGCTCCACATCATCTCGCCGCCCACTACGTGTCATCGTGCTTACCGATGTGACAGTCCTACGCATGTGCGGTTTTGTAACTCTGAACCGCTCTAGTGCAGGACTGTCACGCCAACCGGGGCAATGATGTGCAGCGGCCAGTGCGATGACGTGGAGAGTCCCTGCTGAGGAAGAACTGGCCGACCTTCGGCCCGAAATTCGCCGGTAACGGCGCCACCAGCAGCACCGGGAGACGAGCCAGGAAGAGGTGGGGGAGCTAGCGGCCTATGGTGGGCTGGAGGAAGACCCAGGTAAGTACCAGTTTCATATTTTTTTTTACGGCTCAGTGTCCATTTAATTTAGAATGTTTTTTGGGATACAGAAGGAGCCAAGCTATCTGGAGGAAACACACACACACACACACACACACACACACACACACACACACACACTTTCTCTCCATGTATACCGTGTTCTTGGCTGAGATTTAAACCTGGGACTAACACTGCAAAGACTGCTATTCCACTAGACACGGCCTCAGATCTGTGACTGCATCAAACTGCAGGACTTGTGCTAAACACAGGCAATCTAACTAGACAACCCGGGTCTTATAATAAATCTATTTTCAGAATTGTATTGGAAGCAACTTCCAGGCTATGGCTCAGGACTCCTGTGGAAGAAACAATGGATTGTTAGAAAAGCCATATTTACTGTTTAATATTAAATTTCCATTTCAGTTTGTACCGCATAGCACTGAGCAGAGAACTTGCACAGCATGAAGTGTTGAGACTCTTGGCAGGTGATTGGTGGGCGGCTCTCGCCTTTGATTTGCCAGCTGCAGTTTCCTCTTACACGTGAGCACAGACCAGCATGCTATGCAAATTCACCGCTCAGAGATCCTACACAGATTTGTTTTATTTTTTTAACACTAAAAAAACTAAAATGTATTTTCTGACACACATGGCCACATCCCAGCATTTCTTCCTACTCATGTAATTGTCTCAGAGTTTCAGGTGAAATTACAGGCATCCCCTGTAACAGAAATTCTAAGCTTTGGCTACAGACTTGCAATGTTCCACAATCATATAAAGGGATAGCAGGAGATGTAATGCTGGGTACACACAATGTGATTTCCCGTTCGATCAGCGGGATCGATCGATTATTTCCGACATGTTCGATCGGGTTTCGATCGATACAGCTGTCGATTTTGCATACTTAAGAGTAAATCGACGGCTGTATCGATCGAGAACCGATCGAACATGTCGGAAATAATCGATCGGTCGATCAAGGCCGGAAATCGCATCGTGTGTACCCAGCATAACACTCCTACACCAGGAATGATTAAGACATTTCAGCTAGCAGAGCCTCCCACCTAGCTCTCACTATCAGTAAGTGATTTGGAATGTTAAAAATTCACATTTACAAAACCAGAGGTAAGGATGTGCAAAATGTATACTAATATCCTTTCAATGTCTACAGCGTTTCTTTTGTTAAAGGGAACCTGCAGTGAGAGGAAAACAGAGGCTGCTATCTTCTTATCCTTATAAACAATGCTAGTTGCCTGGCTGTCATGCTGAGCTTCTGGCTTTAGTTGTGTCTAAGTCACACAGCCCTGCAACAAGCATGCAGCCAGTGGAGTCCCAGCCCTGCAACAAGCATGTAGCCAGTGGAGTCACAGCCCTGGAACAAGCATGTAGCCAGCGGAGTCCCAACCCTGCAACAAGCATGTAGCCAGCGGAGTCCCAACCCTGCAACAAGCATGCAGCCAGCGGAGTCCCAGCCCTGGAACAAGCATGCAGCTAGTGGAGTCCCAGCCCTGGAACAAGCATGCAGCTAGTGGAGTCCCAGCCCTGGAACAAGCATGCAGCCAGTGGAGTCCCAGCCCTGGAACAAGCATGCAGCCAGTGGAGTCCCAGCCCTGGAACAAGCATGCAGCCAGTGGAGTCCCAGCCCTGGAACAAGCATGCAGCCAGTGGAGTCCCAGCCCTGGAACAAGCATGCAGCCAGTGGAGTCCCAGCCCTGGAACAAGCATGCAGCCAGTGGAGTCCCAGCCCTGGAACAAGCATGCAGCCAGTGGAGTCCCAGCCCTGGAACAAGCATGCAGCCAGTGGAGTCCCAGCCCTGGAACAAGCATGCAGCCAGTGGAGTCCCAGCCCTGGAACAAGCATGCAGCCAGTGGAGTCCCAGCCCTGGAACAAGCATGCAGCCAGTGGAGTCCCAGCCCTGGAACAAGCATGCAGCCAGTGGAGTCCCAGCCCTGGAACAAGCATGCAGCCAGTGGAGTCCCAGCCCTGGAACAAGCATGCAGCCAGTGGAGTCCCAGCCCTGGAACAAGCATGCAGCCAGTGGAGTCCCAGCCCTGGAACAAGCATGCAGCCAGTGGAGTCCCAGCCCTGGAACAAGCATGCAGCTAGTGGAGTCCCAGCCCTGGAACAAGCATGCAGCCAGTGGAGTCCCAGCCCTGGAACAAGCATGCAGCCAGTGGAGTCCCAGCCCTGGAACAAGCATGCAGCCAGTGGAGTCACAGCCCTGGAACAAGCATGCAGCCAGTGGAGTCACAGCCCTGGAACAAGCATGCAGCCAGTGGAGTCACAGCCCTGGAACAAGCATGCAGCCAGTGGAGTCACAGCCCTGGAACAAGCATGCAGCCAGTGGAGTCACAACATCTGATCTGCATGCTCATTCTGGGCCAGTGACTTCTAGTATTAGAGGCAGGACAGCCAGGGAACGGTTACTGTAAGGGCCCTTTTCCACTAGCAATCGCAATCACAAATCACAAACGCCAGCGATTGCGATTGCGATTTTTCATTAATTGTGTTATGCGATTGCGATTTGTGATTTTCATTTGCATTGCATTATCATTGTAAAAATCGCTCCAGCAAGCGATTGCGATTTGCGATTAGCGATTTCCAAATCGAATCACTGTAGTGGAAAATACTTCTCGTGATTTCTATGATAAAGTAACAACTCTAGCGATTTAAAAATCACTAGCGATTTGCGATTTTGCGATTCAGCAATCACAATCGCTCTAGTGGAAAAGGGCCCTTAGAGAATAAAGATGGCAGCCTCCATATTCCTCTTAGTTCAGATTCCCTTTAAAGTGAACCCGAGATGAAAATCAACTAATGAGATAAACAATTGTATTTATCCTCCTACTCCTAAAAATGACCCTTTTTTTTTTTAGATATCCCAAGGTTTTATTTTATATGTAAACATTTACAAAGTAGATTGTGTTCTCTGCTCAGTGGCAGCCTATTAAGAGCCCCTAAATGAAAATTCATGAACTATTGACCTTTTCCTATATTGCTCTGTTCTCAGAAGGTGTACTCTACCAGGAAAACTTTTATGGCTGTAATTTGCTTATCAGTGAGGTTTCATATATTCCCGACAAGACAGATGCTGCCACTTACATGCCTAGAAAAACTCTTTTAGGCAGCAAAATAAACAAAAAAGTAAAACAGCCTGGTTATTAGTATGTTTTGCACTGTACATACACGTTTATCTCATTGTGTCACCTCAGGTACTCTTTACGCATGCTGTAGTTTTATCTCATTTACACAACTCTGTAAACTTGTCCTTGCTGTCACCATACACAATAGAGGCCTGCATTGGTAGTGCACCATCAGTCTGGTCATTAGGAATTACACCCCAGGCTGCAAACAAGCTCAAATGCCGGTTACCATTCCGCAAATGACAAATACTGCAAGGCTGTATGTACAGTGATGGGAGGAGTCACAGAGCGCGGATCATTCCATTGGTCGCACCGGATCCGGGGGTGTCCATCATGACTGCGCCTCTCTGTTCAGCGCCTCCAGCCTCCGAAGCAGGGCATTTCCGAATGCCTCGCGGTACGCAGGGCTGAGAGAATCCAGCAAAGAGTAAACGGTTTCATGATACTGGCTGTGGCATCCTGCGTCCACCTGGTCATACGCGAATCCCACCACCTGTGCCGGGGAAAAAGGGACACTGACATGACTGTGTGACCTGTACAAAAGAAAACTCAAACGTACAGGAAAATGTGCAGGGGAAACAGCGACATGACTGCGTGACCTGTACAAAGGAAACCGCAAACGTACAGGAAAATGTGCCTGGGAAAAAGTGACATGACTGCGTGACCTGTACAAAGGGAACCGCAAACTTACAGAAACATGTGCCTGGGAAACAGTGACATGACTGCGTGACCTGTACAAAGGAAACTGCAAACTTACAGAAACATGTGCCTGGGAAAAAGTGACATGACTGCGTGACCTGTACAAAGGGAACCGCAAACTTACAGAAACATGTGCCTGGGAAACAGTGACATGACTGCGTGACCTGTACAAAGGGAACCGCAAACTTACAGAAACATGTGCCTGGGAAACAGTGACATGACTGCGTGACCTGTACAAAGGGAACCGCAAACTTACAGAAACATGTGCCTGGGAAACAGTGACATGACTGCGTGACCTGTACAAAGGAAACCGCAAACGTACAGGAAAATGTGCCTGGGAAAAAGTGACATGACTGCGTGACCTGTACAAAGGGAACCGCAAACTTACAGAAACATGTGCCTGGGAAACAGTGACATGACTGCGTGACCTGTACAAAGGAAACCGCAAACTTACAGAAACATGTGCCTGGGAAACAGTGACATGACTGCGTGACCTGTACAAAGGAAACCGCAAACTTACAGAAACATGTGCCTGGGAAACAGTGACATGCAGAGCTGTGGAGTTGGAGTCAGAGCAATTTTGGGTACTCGGAGTCAGCGATTTCATAAACTGAGGAGTTAGAGTCGGATGATTTTGTACAAAATCCACAGCCCTGGTAAGTATTAGACTAAGGGGTCGGAGTTGAGGAGTCTGAGCCATTTTGGGTACCCGGAGTCGGAGGTTTCATAAACTGAGGAGTTGGAGTCGTCGTTGGAGTTGGAAGATATTTGTACCGACTCCACAGCCCTGGTGACATGACTGTGTGACTTGTACAAAGGAAAACGCAAACGTACAGGAAAACATGCAAGGGAAAAGTGACGCTGACATGACTGCATGGCCTATACAAGAGAAAGCTCAAACAGAAAAATGAACAGAAAAAAAAATGTATGCGTCTTTCTATGCATTCGTGTGACTTTCTTTGTTTGTACAGTGGCAATGGGCCAGTCACAGTGTATGATTCTCAGAGCTTGCTGCCATTTTTCACACACCATGTGCGTTTTGCAATCAATATACAATACACTGTAGCACTGCAAATGTACTGTGTTTCTGTGTGTTCAAATACACTGTATGTGTTTCACTTACTGATATAATAACTAAGCAGAATTAAAACAAAACAAAACAAATACACACACACACACACGGACACACAGCTTACACACACGTTACTTACACACACACACACACTTTAGACACAGCTTACACACACTCACACGCTGGACACACACACACACACACACACACACACACACACACACACACACACACACACACACACACACACACACACACACACACACACACACACACACACACACACACACACACACACACACCAAATCTAGTACTTAAAAGCAACCCGAGGTGTGAGACCTATGGAAGCTGCCATATTTATTTCCTTTTAAACAAAACCAGTTGCCTGGCAGCTCTGCTGATCTTTCTGGTAAGTGGGGTCTAAATCACACACCTGAAACAAGCACACAGCTAATCTTGTCAGATTTGTCAGACATCTGATCTGCTTGCTTATTCAGGGCCTATGGTTTAAAGCAGGGGTGCCCATTGAGTAGATCCCAACCGCACTTCATTTTCCATTCTGTACATACAATTGTGCTCCTAAAATTGTACATAGGTAGATCATTTTGACGTGCTAATTTTTAAAGTAGCTCACAAGCCGAAAAGGTGTGGGCACCTCTGGTTTAAAGTATTAGAGGCAGATGATCAGCAGGACAGCCAGGCAACATGCATTATTTAAAAGGAAGTAAACATGTCAGCCTCCATATCCCCCTTGCTAATGTAAAGCTATGGGTGTGATCCCACTTGAGGGATGTGATTTTATAAAAATCCCCCATAGCATTGCATTAGCAAGAGCTTTACAAATCACTAGTACTTAGAAAAGGCTGCTAGTGGGTCCCGGGTCTAACTGACCGTTCATGACCCCCCCTTTTGTTTTATTTTAAGGTACCTTTCCTACTTGTGCCTAGCCACACATAAGCAAGCACTACATACATAAAACACCTGATCTGTATTCTCATTCTGGGGTCATCTGGCTTAGTCTGCATAACCTCATTTTTTCCTGTTGCTCTGCTTAGTGTTGCCTCCAAACAGTAAAGATAAATACTGTATAATCAATGATGGTATGGACATGTGATCTGCATGTGAATAGCCGGGTAATGTATTCAGAGCAGTATGCATGTAGCTATGCAGGGGGGCGTGTCCACAGGGGCTAGTGCAGGGGCGTGTCAATAGGGGTGAGTGCAGGGAGCTTATTCACAGGGGGTAAGAGCAGGGGGGCGTACCCACAGGGGGTGAGTGCAGGGGGCGTATCCACAGGGGGTGAGTGCAGGGGGCGTATCCACAGGGGGCGAGTGCAGGGGGCGTATCCACAGGGGGCGAGTGCAGGGGGCGTATCCACAGGGGGCGAGTGCAGGGGGCGTATCCACAGGGGGCGAGTGCAGGGGGCGAGTGCAGGGGGCGTATCCACAGGGGGCGAGTGCAGGGGGCGTATCCACAGGGGGCGAGTGCAGGGAGCGTATCCATAGGGGGCGAGTGCAGGGAGCGTATCCACAGGGGGCGAGTGCAGGGGGCGTATCCACAGGGGGTGAGTGCAGGGGGCGTATCCACAGGGGGCGAGTGCAGGGGGCGTATCCACAGGGGGCGAGTGCAGGGGGCGTATCCACAGGGGGCGAGTGCAGGGGGCGTATCCACAGGGGGCGAGTGCAGGGGGCGTATCCACAGGGGGCGAGTGCAGGGGGCGTATCCACAGGGGGCGAGTGCAGGGGGCGAGTGCAGGGGGCGTATCCACAGGGGGCGAGTGCAGGGGGCGTATCCACAGGGGGCGAGTGCAGGGAGCGTATCCACAGGGGGCGAGTGCAGGGAGCGTATCCACAGGGGGCGAGTGCAGGGAGCGTATCCACAGGGGGCGAGTGCAGGGAGCGTATCCACAGGGGGCGAGTGCAGGGAGCGTATCCACAGGGGGCGAGTGCAGGGAGCGTATCCACAGGGGGCGAGTGCAGGGAGCGTATCCACAGGGGGCGAGTGCAGGGAGCGTATCCACAGGGGGCGAGTGCAGGGAGCGTATCCACAGGGGGCGAGTGCAGGGAGCGTATCCACAGGGGGCGAGTGCAGGGAGCGTATCCACAGGGGGCGAGTGCAGGGAGCGTATCCACAGGGGGCGAGTGCAGGGAGCGTATCCACAGGGGGCGAGTGCAGGGAGCGTATCCACAGGGGGCGAGTGCAGGGAGCGTATCCACAGGGGGTGAGTGCAGGGAGCGTATCCACAGGGGGTGAGTGCAGGGAGCGTATCCACAGGGGGCGAGTGCAGGGAGCGTATCCACAGGGGGCGAGTGCAGGGAGCGTATCCACAGGGGGCGAGTGCAGGGAGCGTATCCACAGGGGGCGAGTGCAGGGAGCGTATCCACAGGGGGTGAGTGCAGGGAGCGTATCCACAGGGGGCGAGTGCAGGGAGCGTATCCACAGGGGGTGAGTGCAGGGAGCGTATCCACAGGAGGCGAGTGCAGGGGGCGTATCCACAGGGGGTGAGTGCAGGGAGCGTATCCACAGGGGGTGAGTGCAGGGGGCGTATCCACAGGGGGTGAGTGCAGGGAGCGTATCCACAGGGGGTGAGTTCAGGGTGAGTTCAGGGGGCGCTCCCCCCCTCCCTCCGCGCACACACCCGCTCAAGTGCACTAATTAGCTGGATGGAATCCTACCAAATGAAAGTCATTCGGTTTTCATCTGAGGCTCATCACTGGCTGCCATATTTCTTTCCTTTTAAAGAACAAGGGAGACGAATCAAATAAATGTATCTCTAGTTACCTGGGGCTTCTTCCAGCCCCTACAAGTCACGTAAGTCCCTCGCGGCAGCTCCAGTCTCCTCCTGTCTCCCACTGGCAGCCTCAGAAGATCGACTGAAGTCAGACTGGATTAGCTGCATGCTTGTTTCTGGTGTGATTCAGACACTACTGCAGCCAAAGAGATCAGCAGGACAGCCAGGCAACTAGTATTGTTTAACAGGAAATAAATATGGCAGCCTAAATATACTTCTCCCTTCAGGTGTCCTTTAACCCCCCCCCCCGTGGTCAGGAGCCAATGACAGCAGCTCCTGACCGGCTCACAGGACTCTGCCGTCATAGAGACAGCAAAGTGGATGGCCTGAGGGTTCCAGCGGGCATGGTGATTCATCAGTATTCCGCGGTTTCTGGTACCAGCGGTCCCTGGTCCATAAGGTAACAGAGACCGCTGGTACTTAAGCAGTTAATTTACTGTTGTGAGCATGGGAGGGGCTAAACATACTAACCGCAAAAGGGGTCCCAAAGGCAGAGGTTAGTATACCAGCCAATGAGGTAGCATTCTTACTAAGGATGTTACAGACACCTTTATATGCCTTTCACTGAACTGACATCACTTTCTGCCCAAGACAGGAAACCTCCAAGAGCAACAGAGACAGAAGCGATATATTGTGTAGAGCGGCAATAAACATAAGTGGGGGCTTCTATTTCCTGTCCCTGGGACTACTAGATTGCATACTAAAGTTACACGCTCCATGATGAGTCACTAGGGCAAAAATTGAGGGAAAATACCTCAAATGGGGATACTGAAAGCAATAAAAAAAAAGCCTCAACCGTTTCTAACCTCATTCCACACTACTCAACTAAAATAAAGGTTTTCCAGAAAGTGGACTATAAATGAATCTAACATTCTGTACAGCTTCCCCAGGAAGGCAGAGCAAGGAAGAGACAGGTACCCTTAGTCCGGCATCTGTGAGCTCCAGGCAGTATCTGGGCCCCTCCCGGATCTCCACGTTGATGTAGGCCATGTCCACAGCGCACGGAAGGGCTTTGGAGACAAACATGTTGGCGACAGCAAAGAGGACGTCATTCACAATAGCCTCAGCTTCCAGCCTCATGTCCTTCACGTCTGCTCCTTCCACGTCAGAGTCCTGATCAAGGACCGTGTTCACTGTCAGATCCATGGCATTGTAATCCACCTCCATCCTCTGGGGGGGACAGAAATCACTGTCACATAAACCCTAATTAAAGCGGATCCGAGAAGAAAAACTAACTATAACAAGTAACTTGTCTATATATCTTATCTAAAGTTTAGATAGTTTACTCAGCAAATCTAGCTGCAAACAGCTTCAATTGAATATGATTATTTCTTCCTGTAATACAATGAGGGCAGCCATGTTCTACTTGTGATCATTACACACAGGCAAGCTGATCTGTATCTCCACCCCTCAGCCAGTGAAAACTTCACTGCCCTCTCCTCTGCCTCTGAAATCTCTGGCTAGTAACCTCCCCTGCCCAGACTGAGCTCCCATAAACCCTTGCTACATGAGTCTCAGAGTGCCTAGGCGCTGGAGGAGCTGTGGGCGAGGCTTGTTTCGTTTATAGGGAATCAATAAAACAAAACAAAAAAGTATTTGGCTTGAGGAATGCCCTATAAACTATATGAAAGGAACACAAGTATGCAATGAGTAAAATTTACAGCCCTGACAGGCGGCCAGGGACCCCCATACAACCCAGGGACCTCCATACAGCCTAGGCAGGCGGCCAGGGACCCCCATACAGCCCAGACCGGCGGCCAGGGACCCCCATACAGCCCAGACAGGCGGCCAAGGAACCCCATACAGCCCAGACAGACGGCCAGGGAACCCCATACAGCCCAGACAGGCGGCCAGGGAACCCCATACAGCCCAGACAGGCAGCCAGGGAACCCCATACAGCCCAGACAGGCGGCCAGGGAAACCCATACAGCCCACACAGGCGGCCAGGGAAACCCATACAGCCCACACAGGCGGCCAGGGAAACCCATACAGCCCACACAGGCGGCCAGGGAAACCCATACAGCCCACACAGGCGGCCAGGGAACCCCATACAGCCCACACAGGCGGCCAGGGAACCCCATACAGCCCACACAGGCGGCCAGGGAACCCCATACAGCCCACACAGGCGGCCAGGGAACCCCATACAACCCAGGGACCCCCATACAGCCCAGACAGGCGGCCAAGGAACCCCATGCAGCCCACACAGGCGGCCAGGGAACCCCACGCAGCCCACACAGGCGGCCAGGGAACCCCACGCAGCCCACACAGGCGGCCAGGGAACCCCATATAGCCCAGACAGGCGGCCAGGGAACCCCATACAGCCCAGACAGGCGGCCAGGGAACCCCATACAGCCCAGACAGGCGGCCAGGGAACCCCATACAGTCCAGACAGGCGGCCAGGGAACCCCATACAGCCCAGACAGGCGGCCAGGGAACCCCATACAGCCCACACAGGCGGCCAGGGAACCCCATACAACCCAGGGACCTCCATACAGCCTAGGCAGGTGGCCAGGGACCCCCATACAGCCCAGACCGGCGGCCAGGGACCCCCATACAGCCCAGACAGGCGGCCAAGGAACCCCATACAGCCCAGACAGGCGGCCAAGGAACCCCATACAGCCCAGACAGACGGCCAGGGAACCCCATACAGCCCAGACAGACGGCCAGGGAACCCCATACAGCCCACACAGGCGGCCAGGGAACCCCATACAGCCCACACAGGCGGCCAGGGAACCCCATACAGCCCACACAGGCGGCCAGGGAACCCCATACAGCCCACACAGGCGGCCAGGGAACCCCATACAGCCCACACAGGCGGCCAGGGACCCCCATACAGCCCACACAGGCGGCCAGGGAACCCCATACAGCCCACACAGGCGGCCAGGGAACCCCATACAGCCCACACAGGCGGCCAGGGAACCCCATACAGCCCACACAGGCGGCCAGGGAACCCCATACAGCCCACACAGGCGGCCAGGGAACCCCATACAGCCCACACAGGCGGCCAGGGAACCCCATACAGCCCAGACAGGCGGCCAGGGAACCCCATACAGCCCAGACAGGCGGCCAGGGAACCCCATACAGCCCACACAGGCGGCCAGGGAACCCCATACAACCCAGGGACCACCATACAACCCAGACAGGCGGCCAGGGACCCCCCATACAACCCAGGCAGGCGGCCAGGGACCCCCATACAACCCAGACAGGCGGCCAGGGACCCCCATACAGCCCAGGGACCCCCATACAACCCAGACAGGCGGCTAGGGACCCCCATACACCCCAGACAGGCGGCCAGGGAACCCCATACAGCCCAGACAGGCGGCCAGGGAACCCCATACAGCCCACACAGGCGGCCAGGGAACCCCATACAACCCAGGGACCACCATACAACCCAGACAGGCGGCCAGGGACCCCCATACAGCCCACACAGGCGGCCAGGGAACCCCATACAGCCCAGACAGGCGGCCAGGGAACCCCATACAACCCAGGGACCACCATACAACCCAGACAGGCGGCCAGGGACCCCCCATACAACCCAGGCAGGCGGCCAGGGACTCCCATACAGCCCAGGGACCCCCATACAACCCAGACAGGCGGCTAGGGACCCCCATACAGCCCAGACAGGCGGCTAGAGACCCCCATACAGCCCAGACAGGAGGCCAGGGACCCCCATACACCCCAGACAGGCGGCCCCGCCCCCTGTCACTCACCTGCTCGGTTTCTGCACCGCTGGGGCACTCTCAGCACCTTTCAGGTCCGCCTGTGACAGGATTACCTGTAGTGACGTCACTTCCGCTTCCCCTCAGAGCGCGAGCCGTTGTCTGGCAGTGTGTCTCCGCCTAGCCTCGCGAGGTTCCGCTTCCTCCGCCATGTTCTTGAAGACGTCCCAGTATAAACCAATAGGGCTGGACTTCTACAACATGGCGCCGAGGCGCGGACACACAGGAGTCACATGAGGAGATGCTGGATATATAACATACAGCGGAAGGCTGATTCCTCACAGCGGGCCGCGCAGGCTGTGGGTTATATGACGCCCCGTGTATAATATAATGCGCTCTGTCACGCTGGAGGGGACAGGAAGCCCCGCTGTATCCGCTGCCAGGAACAAAGATGGCGCCCGGCGCGGTGCGCGGCTTCCTGTGAGGGCAGTGACGTCATTGTTTATGTGCTGAGAGCAGAGCGGAGCCGGTGTGGAGAGACGCGAGGGGGCCCGCCAGTCTCATACCGGAGGGAGGGGAGCTGTCCTGACTGCAGAGGCCCCGACTGACGCTGTGTGTGCGGGGAGGGGGCGGGGTCTGTCCCATGTGACTGTGGCTAGCAGTGGTTGCCCCTGGTGACTGTCAGTGTGACACTTTCTTCCTGCTGAGTCAATAGCTGTCTGCTGTGACTATCAGTGTCTGCCTGTTGTCAGTGGCAGCCCCTGGTGACTGAGTCAGTGTGACAGTTTCTCCTGCTCTGTCAGTGGCTGCCTGCTGTGACAGTGAGTCAGTGGCTGCCCCTTGTGACTGTGCCAGTAGGTTTTTGTCTGCTGTGACTGGGTCACTGGCTGCCCCTTTGTAGTGTGACAGTTTCTCCTGCTGTGTCAGTGGCAGCCCCTGGTGACTGAGTCAGTGTGACAGTGTCTTCCTGCTGTGTCAGTGGCTGCCCCTGGTGACTGTGCCTGTCAGTGGCTGCCTGCTGTGACAGTGAGTCAGTGGCTGCCCCTTGTGACTGTGCCAGTAGGTTTTTGTCTGCTGTGACTGTGTCAATGGCTGCCCCTTGTGTCAGTGTGACAGTGTCTTCCTGCTGTGTCAGTGGCTGCCCCTGGTGACTGTGCCTGTCAGTGGCTGCCTGCTGTGACAGTGAGTCAGTGGCTGCCCCTGGTGACTGTCAGTGTGACAGTTTCTCCTGCTGTGTCAGTGGCTGCCCCTGGTGACTGTCAGTGTGACAGTTTCTCCTGCTGTGTCAGTGGCTGCCCCTGGTGACTGTGCCAGTGACTATAATTGTCTGTCTGTCATTGGCTGCCTCTGGTGACTGTATCAGTGTGACAGTTTCTCCTGCTGTGTCAGTGGCTGCTTGCTGTGACTGTGTCAGTATCTGTCAGTGGCTGACCCTGGTGACTGTGCCAGTCAGTGGCTGCCTCCTGCTGTGACAGTGAGTCAGTGGCTGCCCCTTGTTACTTTGCCAGTAGCTGTCTGTCTGCTGTGACTGTGTCAGTGTGTGTCAGTGGCTGCCTGCTGTGAGTCAGCCTGTCAGTGTGTCTTTAGTGTTTCTGGTTAAATCAGTGTCTGCCCCTGTGTGGCTCTGACCCAGTGTGTGCTTGTTGTGTGTGTGTTTCTTCTGTGTCATTGCTGTGTGTGTGTCAGTGTGTTTCTGGTGTGTGTGATTGTGTCAGTGTGTGAGATTGTATGTAGCCTCTTTTTGCATGCTTCTGTCACTGGCTGACAGTGTCACTGTGTGAGTGCTATTTACTCTGAGCAGCTCTTACCTTTGTGATTGTCTTTTTAGGGGTAATACTGTTGTGTGAACGGCCTGGCCCACCCTGTATGACTGCTTCTTGCATTGGATTGACACGTTATTCCAATATCTTCAGTGTGCGCATGCTGTGAGTGTGATTTTGATTGAATAACTTGCTGTGTTGAGGTGCTAACAGTGTGTGTGTCAGTGCTTGCCGGCCTTTGCATAAGTTAGCCTATGACATAGAATCTGGGGACAATGACAGATATATGAAGAGTTTACTGGGTTTCCTTTTATCAGCAATTGGGATTGATTGTGATACATTTACTGTAGATGTTGAATGTGAATAACATACCTGGTGGTGACTGTCTGACTGTGAAGGCAGCAGAATATGCAGGGCTGGTACCTATTAGCTGCCGACTGCAGAATTTCGATGGTTGTGTCTGACTGACGACATGTGGTGCTCGTGTGATTTCAGGGACTGTCTGACTGTGGGTTTCTGATTGTATTTCCAATGGTGACAGACAACCTCCTGCGGCCTAGACTGACCCTTACAGTCAGTGCAAGTCTGAGTTTCAGGCTGTAGATTGACAGATAATCTCTGGGGCTGTAGGAGCTCCTGCCAGTTGCAGCCATGCCGTGGCCCTTCTCCGAGTCCATCAAGAAGCGGGCCTGCAGGTACCTGTTGCAGAGGTATTTGGGTAATTTCCTGCAAGAGAAACTCAGCCTAGAGCAACTCACACTAGATCTGTACCAGGGAACTGGCTCCTTGTCACAAGTCCCGCTCGATAAATGGGTAGGTCTGATGCTTTTGTCATTGTGATCTCTCGTGACCAGTGCTGCTTTTTTTTTATTTTATTTTTTTTTAAGTTTTTAACTGCCGAAATGATGTTTCTGAATGTCATTTGACTGCTGCTTCAGCCACAAAAGGGTTATCTTCACCTCTGCTGTTTTTTCCTCTAATAATGTGTTGAAACTGGGTAACAGCAAGGCTAGACTCCCAGACAGTGCATTGTTAGCTTCACAGAGACTAAAGCGAAGCACACATGCTCGATCAAACTATTCAAGGTGGCCAATAACAGCCATATCTGCTGCAAATCTAGCTTATCTACAGCGGATGCCAATGATGTAATGTTGAACGGTCCACCTGGCAGATGTACTGATCCAAGCGCTGTCTGAGGATATAGGTTCTCCCCACTCACCTTGCCCCCTCTCTATGGCCCAGTGCACACCAAAAACCTCTAGCAGATCTGCAAAACGCTAGAGGTTATTGAAGCAGATTTCAGAGCCATTCTAGGCATGTGTAGAGAGGTTTTCTAAACATGCCTAGCGTTTTTTTTGGAGCGTTTTTGTGTAGCAGATTTCATATATTGTTACAGTAAAGCTGTTACTGAACAGCTTCTGTAACAAAAATGCCTGTAATTGACACAAACTGCGCCTGCCAGGATAAGTTACACTTAGATTAGAAGACAATGTCAAAATACAAATGAGGTATGATCAATAGCAGAATCTTTCATCGAGTGTTTGCTATCACAGGTCCTTAAATATCAGTCAATGTTGGTGTGACAGCGCTCCTCTTCCGTTGTAAGTATGAGGATATCAGGCATCTCGGGCATCACAGCTCAACAGTAAATCTCCTCTGCTAGCGGTACCGGCGTCCCGATTTCTCCGCTCCTCGTGGCAGCCAAGTTTCCTCACCGTGCGCGTCTCTCCTAAAGCCCAGTGACGTCAGCGCTCCTGGTCACGCCCAGGTCACGCCCACAAAAATGCCTGGAAAGCCGCTCTGATCTAGCGTTTTTCAGAGCGGTTTTCCACTTTCCTATACTTTACATTGAGGCAGAAACGCCTCAAAAATCTAAAAAATGCTGCAGCCCCCGAGAGTTTGCATTTGGGGGAAAAACGAACCTCTCTGGTGTGACTGTGCACCAGCCCATTCACTTTCATTAGCCAAGCGGCTTTCCCCTGCAAGCGTTTTAAAAACCGCTCCGGTGTGCACCAGCCCTGTGACTCCGCACTTCGTCGGCCTTCCCACCTTGCCTTAATAGCAACAAAACGTGTGGCTAGCTTAGTGGCTGGTGATGAATCTGTACTGCCCCGGCTCTGCACTGTCGCCTGAGGGTCCCGTTCCCTTTCTGGTAACACGCCTTGTATGTGTGTATGGGGCTTAATGTGAACTTAACTGGCCAGAGAACAAAAAGTTAGATACTTGCCAAAGTGGACTGGTCAGGTCTCTGTCTCCCTGTTTATCAGAGCGGTATGGAAGAATAGATTGCGCTGTGCCCATAAAACACGCCTCTTTCACCCTTATGGCCCCGCCCTTGTATCCTATTTACCGCCTCCTCTGCCTCTCAGATCTCACACATGTGCGCCTGCACCGCTTCACTACAGTCCTCAGCAGCGAGATCTGAGAGGCGGTAACAGGATAGGGCGTATCACCCGGCATTAATGACATCCGGCGTATGATGACCCCTGACTTTACAGAAGATTTTCAAGGGTTAAAAAGTAATCTTATACGCCAGAATATACAGTACAGCTCCGTGGTACTGCCCAGCCACACTCTCATAGCCGTGGTATGACCCCACATGTTCACTAAGGGGAGTGTTACTGGGAACTGTCAGAGAGTCCCGGCCAGTGGCGGTGGTGTCGAGGAGCGCACAGGAAGCCAATGGAATATTCAGAGGCTTTCCTCTACCTAAGAAAGTATCTATCATTTTTTTTTTAACCTTAAAAGATACCAGAGGTGACATGTGACACGATGTACAGTGCCTAGCACACTAATAACTATGCTGTGTTCCTTTTTTTTCTTTCTCTGCCTGAAAGAGTTAAATATCAGGTATGTAAGTGGCTGACTCACTCCTGACTCAGAGAGGAAATGAGTAGAGTGTGACCCTCACTGATAAGAAATGTAAACTATAAACACTTTCCTAGTAGAAAATGGCTCCTTAGAGCAGGAAAGAGATAAAAAGGGTCAATAGTTCATAGATTTTAGCTCTGGCATACTTCAATGAATGTGTCCTTGAGCAAAAACAATAAAACAGTTACACTTTAAAAAGTAGATTTAAACATAAAATAAAACTGTGGAATATCTTTAAAAGTCATTTTTAGGAGAAGGAAGATAGATACAATCGTTTATTTTCGCTTCGGGTGTCCTTTAAAGAGATACTTAAGCCAAAAAAAAACTACAGTTTTAATCTCCTGGGGCTTCTACCAGCTCCCTGCAGCTGTCCTGTGCCCTCGCAGTCGCTCTCGGATCCTCCGGTCCCCGCCACCAGCTACTTAGAACTTTGCCGTCAGGCCTGGCCACGTGTAGCCTTCTACACGTTCCCGTCCACAATAGTGGCCTGTGCAGGGAACTATTGCGGATGGGAACCCGTAGAGGGAGACGCGTGGCCAGGCCTGCGCAGGTGCAGTAAGCCTGTCAGCCGAAAATGAAACTAGCTGGCGGCAGGAAATCAGAGGATCTGAGAGTGACTGTGAGGGTGCAGGACGGCTGCAGGGGGCTGGTGGAAGCCCCAGGTGAGTAAAACTGTTTTGTTTTTTAGGATTAAGGATCCCTTCAAAGAGAGTCTGAAGCGAGAATAAAACTCGCTTCAGCTCTTATATTCAGCAGGGGCATGTGTGCTCCTGCTAAAACGCCGATATCCTGCGGCTGAACGGGGGTCCCTTACCTCCCAAATCCCCTCCGTTCTTTGCGGGGATCTCTTCCTGGTGAGGCAGGGCTAATGGCTGCAGCCCTGCCTTACACGCGTCTGTCAGCGCGTATCTCCGCCTCTCTCCCGCCCCTCTCAGTCTTCCTTCGCAGAGAGGGGCAGGGGAGAGGCGGCGATGCGCCGCTGATAGACACGCTGTGAGGCAGGGCTGCAGCCGTTAGCCCTGCCTCCAGCAGCAGCAAAATCTACGACCAAGTTGGTCGAAGTTTTTGCAAGGGGGGATTTGGGGGTGAAGGGACCCCCGTTCAGTCGCGGGATAGCGGCGTTTTAGCAGGGGCACACATGCCCCTGCTGAATATAAGCTCTGAAGCGAGTTTTATTCTCGCTTCAGAGTCTCTTTAAAGCCAGTACTGATTTTGCTTTAAGGTTAAAACAAACCTGAACTGGAAATTAGTTCAAGATATGATTTTATATGTAGTAGCAATGTTATATAGAACTTTCCAGATGTCTCCTATTCTTTTTCACTTGTTTAATCTCATCTCTGAAGTGCAGACACCAGAGATCTTGGGAATCTGGTTCATTCAGCTCCTAACAACAAAAAAGGAAATGATTAAAGTAAACCTGCAGGGTTAAAAATAAAGTTACATACGTCAGTGTGGGAAAGCCTCTGGGTGCTCCGGGTGGGAATATTGGGTAGATTTCCTCCAAATTATCCATCAGATATTTATTTCTATCAGTTAGGGCTTGTTCATAGGATCCTTGCAGACTGGCGTTTCAGAGGGCCGAACGGTGGTGGCCTATTTACTTTGCATAAGATCTGTTCAGATCCATTTCATTTACTTCCATTGAATAGAATTTATTTTTTTCATGCAAACTATTTTGGAAGTGAACGTCCTCCATTAGTGTAAGTTTGTGGCACCTATTTCAGCTGTAAAGAGCAGGGCTGTGGAGTCGGAGTCGTGGAGTCGGAGTCGTGGAGTCGGGCAATTTTGGGTGCCTGGAGTCGGAGTCGGGAAAAAATGCACCGACTCCGACTCCGACTCCTAATGAATTTGTAACTGTAATTAAAATAGAAAATATGATAAAATGTTCTATTTCTCAGATAATAGTCATTAAAAATAATATATACATACAGTATATATACAGTAATAGCTGTGCTTAGTCCACAAAAATGAAATAAACCAATCAAAATTAGTTACTTGTGCTGCTTCAATAAAGCAGTCCCCGTATTCTTAAGGTCAGATATACATATCTGATTGTGACTGTATATATGATGCGTACACAGGAATCTCTTATATATACTAAATAACATCTATGCTGTAAGAATAAAGCCTGATGTGTAGCTGTGTCACTAATAGAGATGGTCAATGAGATGGAAATAATTCTGCATTGATGCTGATTTATGCAAATGTATGCACTCCCTTTGCTGATGAAATCAAATAATTTGATATGTTGTTAAAATTTGGTTTGGTGACAACAAATTAAAGGGTAACTGAGACGGATGAAAAGTAAAGTTTTATACATACCTGGGGCTTCCTCCTGCCCCCTTCAGGCTAATCAGTCCCTCGCTGTCCTCCATCACCCGGATCTTCTGCTATGAGTCCTGGTAATTCAGCCAGTCAGCGCTGTCCGGCCGCATGCCGCTCCCACAGCCAGGAACATTCTGCACCTGCGCAATAGTGCTGCACAGGTGTAGTATGCTCCTGGCGGCGGAGTGTGTGCATGCGCACTACGCCTGACTGGCTAGAGTACCTGGACTCAAAGCAGAAGATCCAGGTGGTGGAGGAGGACAACGAGGGACTGATTATCCTGAAGGCGGCTGGAGGAAGCCCCAGGTATGTATAAAACTTTAATTTCATCTGTCTCAGGTTTACTTTGTTACACAGTAGTACTATACTCTACATATGCACTCCCCACAGAGCTGCAGGGAATCCACTGAGAATGCTGTGCACATTGAATACAGAGGTGTTGTCTGTTTACAATCTCCTCATTCCCCTGCAGAGTACCTGCACATCATTCTTACATGTACCCACACTTACATTGCCTGGGGCCTGATAGATGTTCTTTGTTCCGGTTTGTACCTTTTACAAGTACTCTTACCAAGGACTAGTTTTAGTCTAAAGGGAATAAATATAGTAGTTTACATATCCTTCTCACTTCAGTTGTCTTGTAAAATTCCTAAGCGTTGGCAGTTAAGAGACGAATTTCATGTTACATACTTTTAATCAACAAAATTGTAATATGCAAATTAGAGGAGTCGGAGTCGAGGAGTTGGAGTCGGAGTTGGTGGAATCCTAAACTGAGGAGTCGGAGTCGGTGGATTTTTGGACCGACTCCACAGCCCTGGTAAAGAGAACAGTTGTGCCTTGAAAGAGACTCTGTAACAAAAAAAGTTCCCCTGGGGGGTACTCACCTCGGGAGGGGGAAGCCTGAGGGTCCCAATGAGGCTCCCCCCTCCCCTGTAGCTGCAGGCAGTCCAGCGCTGGCTCCCCCGAAGTGTCCGGCAATCCTCCCTCTACAAGCACTGACAAGCGCTGATTTATTTACCTTCCCGGCTCCAGCGGGGGGCGCTGTTGTGGCTCTCAGCACGGAGATAGGCGGAAATAGCCGATCTCTGTCGGGTCCGCTCTACTCTAGGAGACTTGCAAGAGAGTTGCACCTGTGCAGTACAGCGGCCCGACAGCGATCGGCTATTTCCGCCTATCTCCGAGCGGAGAGCTAATGCTGCGCCTGCACTGGGAAGGTAAATATTTACATCCCCACTGTTTGGAGGGGCACAGCGAGACCGCCGTGGGACCGAGTAGGACGGGGGACGCCTCAATAGGATCCGGAGGCTTCCCCCACCTGAGGTGAGTACCAGGGGAACTTTTTTTCTTGTTACCAGTTTTCTTTAAAGGATGACTGAAGTGGGAGGGATATGAAGGCTGCCATATTTATTCCTTTTTAAGCAATACCAGTTGCCTGGCAGCCCTGCTGATCCTCTGCCTCTAATACTATTAGCCATAGCCCCTGAACAAGCATGCAGCACATCAGGTGTTTCAGACTTTAAAGTCAGATCTGACAAGACTAGCTGCATGTTTGTTTCTGGTGTTATTCAGATACTACTGCAGAGAAATAGACCAGCAGGGCTGCCAGGCAACTGATATTGATTAAAAGGAAATAAATATGGCAGCCTCCATATACATCTTACTTCAGTTGCCCTTTAAGAGGCCTTGCAGCCCTGCCAGTCAGGTGCATTTTGTTTTTATCTGCCATTTCTTTCTACTGTCTACAAGACTTTTTTTATGGCAATGTGAATAAGCCCTAAACGGTAACCTGAGCTTCCTTTATGACCGCTGGGGTCACTGCAGATCACTAAACATAGCTGGAAAATAGTGAGGATAGGTCATAAAATCTGGCAAAACGAGTGGATGAACAACTGGTTGAAACTAAATACTGACAAAATTGAGATTCTTGTCACTGGAGGTTTGCCAAACAGCTCCTGTATCAATCAGCACAGCGGCGGGTAACCGCTCCGGCCATGTGCTCAGCTTGCCTGCTTATAAATGGGGAATACATTGCGAAATCCAATCTCTGCTGTTGGGAAATCTCCTTACTTCAGCTGAGGAGCATTGCCAACATTAAAAACCAGAGGATGTGCCAAGCCTCACTCGATCATCAGGCTGAACTATTGCAGTACCAGCTACACAGTCCTTCCAAATAAGAAGCCACACTGCCGACAGATATTACAATACTGATATAAGGCTGCGCCCACTGCTCAGCCAATCACATAAACAATATCATGCAATATTGATAGAAAGCCAAGTATTCGCTATCTGATTGGTCCACAAAATGTCTATTTAAGTTAATTACTGAGACATCGCTCCTCTTCTGTTAGTAAGGCACCTGTAAAATCAAAAAGCTAGACATAGTGCATACACCCCAAGTGTACAAGTGTAAAAGTGCTTCACTCGTGCTCCACTCAAAAGCTTGTGACCATTTACGTGGCTCCCTTAAAAATTGCAGGCTCACCAGATTCACACCACCTCAAATCCAGGTGGCTCTAGAGCATAGGTAAACCAGCCACGAACTCAGTTGTAATATGTTCTCAGACTTTTAATCCAGCTTTTCTCACCATCAGTTCCTCTCAGAAGCTCATCATTTTCTTCTTACAGTGATCCCTTCCAGTTCTGACAAGATTTTGTCAGAATTGAAATATACCCGTTGCTGACAGTTATATATGAGCAGCTGTCAGTTACAACTGAATATGCAAAGTAATGTCCATGTCTCCCTATGGCTCAAGTGGGTGATATGGCAGTTTAAAGAAAACCTGAACTGAAAATTAAAAGTCAAAATAAGCATACACAAGTCATACTTACCTTCCATGTAGTCTACTCCTCAGTGTCTTTCTCCTGTCCCACTTCCTGTTTGTTCACTGTGATCAAGGGAATTTTCCGTCCTCCATTTTGAAAATGGCCATTACCCATAACAGCTTTCTGGTCAGCACACAGTTAAACTGTAACATCGCCCACTTGAGCCATAGGGAAACATGGACATTACCTGGTACATCAATTTTCCTCTCAGCTATAACTGACAGCAACTGATATTTTACTGACAGCAACTGATATATTTCAGATCTGACAAAATGTTGGCAGAACTGGAAGAGATTATTGTCAGAAGAAAATGGTGAGCTTCTGAGAGGAACTGATGGCAAGGTAACTATGTAATGTTTATTTGAAGTTACCTCATGTGTTTATTTTAAATATTTTTACTCAGTACAGGTTCTCTTTAACAGTGTGCTGACCATTACAGAAGATCACTGCCAAACCCTGCTATTGAGTGTACCTGATGTGATAGACATAGGTACATATAGTACTAGCCCTACTAAGAAATAGATTGGGGGGCTGGAGACAGGACTGTGGAGTCGGAGTCGGGGCAATTTTGGGTGCCTGGAGTCGGGAAAAAATGCACCGACTCCTAATGAATTTAAACTGTAATCAAAATAGAAAATATGATAAAATGTTCTATTTCTCAGATAATAGTCATTATAAATAATTTATACATACAGTAATGGCTGTGCTTAGTCCACAAAAATGAAATAAACCAATCAAAATTAGTTACTTGTGCTGCTTCAATAAAGCAGTCCCCGTATTTTTAAAGTCAGATATACGCATCTGATTGTGATTGTATATATAATGTGTACACAGGAATCTCTTATATATACGAAATACCATATATACGAAATACCTGGCACTCCTGTCCTGGACTCTACCTTCAGACCTGGCACTACGCATCTGGACTCTACCCTCAGACCTGGCACTCCTCACCTGGACTCTACCCTCAGACCTGGCACTCCTCACCTGGACTCTACCCTCAGACCTGGCACTCCTGACCTGGACTCTACCCTCAGACCTGGCACTCCTGACCTGGACTCTACCCTCAGACCTGGCACTCCTGACCTGGACTCTACCCTCAGACCTGGCACTCCTGTCCTGGACTCTACCCTCAGACCTGGCACTCCTGTCCTGGACTCTACCCTCAGACCTGGCACTCCTGTCCTGGACTCTACCCTCAGACCTGGCACTCCTGTCCTGGACCCTACCCTCAGACCTGGCACTCCTGTCCTGGACCCTACCCTCAGACCTGGCACTCCTGTCCTGGACCCTACCCTCAGACCTGGCACTCCTGTCCTGGACCCTACCCTCAGACCTGGCACTCCTGTCCTGGACTCTACCCTCAGACCTGGCACTCCTGACCAGGACTCTACCCTCAGACCTGGCATTCCTGACCAGGACTCTACCCTACCCTCAGACCTGGCATTCCTGACCAGGACTCTACCCTCAGACCTGGCACTCCTCACCTGGACTCTACCCTCAGACCTGGCACTCCTGTCCTGGACCCTACCCTCAGACCTGGCACTCCTGTCCTGGACTCTACCCTCAGACCTGGCACTCCTGTCCTGGACCCTACCCTCAGACCTGGCACTCCTGTCCTGGACTCTACCCTCAGACCTGGCACTCCTGACCAGGACTCTACCCTCAGACCTGGCATTCCTGACCAGGACTCTACCCTCAGACCTGGCACTCCTGACCTGGACTCTACCCTCAGACCTGGCACTCCTGACCAGGACTCTACCCTCAGACCTGGCACTCCTGACCAGGACTCTACCTTCAGACCTGGCACTCCTGACCAGGACTCTACCCTCAGACCTGGCACTCCTGACCAGGACTCTACCCTCAGACCTGGCACTCCTGACCAGGACTCTACCCTCAGACCTGGCACTCCTGACCAGGACTCTACCCTCAGACCTGGCACTCCTGACCAGGACTCTACCCTCAGACCTGGCACTCCTGACCAGGACTCTACCCTCAGATTTGGCACTCCTGACCTGGACTCTACCCTCAGACCTGGCACTCCTGGACTCTACCCTCAGACCTGGCACTCCTGACCTGGACTCTACCCTCAGACCTGGCACTCCTGTCCTGGACTCTACCCTCAGACCTGGCACTCCTGTCCTGGACTCTACCCTCAGACCTGGCACTCCTGTCCTGGACTCTACCCTGATGCCCCCTCCAGCTCTTCCCCTGACTACCTCGTTGAGTCTAACCATGCACTGGCACATAGACTATTTTTGTCAGGTAATAAAAAAAATCAGTAATGTAGAAATTGATTATTTGCATTTCTGATTGTGATCAATTCCACACAATATGCATAGTGATCCCCAACTCCTGAGCACCGTCTGATCACACAGTACTCCCCGCTCCCCCAACCGCAGGAATCCGCTCCATTGTTTTCCGCTTGTTCTCCCTCTGACCCTCTCCATAGCAAAATACATGTTGCTAGTCTGAAGGCTAGTGACACATCTGCACAGTGTGGACACAGCACTGTCACCCAAGGGATCGTGTACCAATCCCTGCTGGGTGAGAGAAATCCCCCGGTGTGTAGAGTGTTTAATACTGACCCCAGTGCATGCTCCAGTGTCCTCTGCAGGGTCAGACACTCGATAAAATGCCCCCTTTGCCCCTGTGGTGGCAGAAGCCATGAGATGAGTGGGTGTGCTGGTGGGCTCCAAGTATTACAATGACTGGCTATTGCAGGCTAGTGGGGCAATGGGTTATTGTGGGCATATAGAGTGAATCCTGCAATGCTACGAGGACCCCTTAGTCAGGAATACTTACCTCAGTAGTTGGAGGCCTGTGGATGGTGCAGAGGCTTCCCTGATCCTCCAGCAGACCATCGCTCCAGCGCCAGGACCCTCTGAACCTACTCCCAGGTGTGGAGGAGCTCATACGGACTGGGCATGTGTGTCAGGTCCGCACATGCCCAGTAGAGCGATTTGCTCTGTACAAGCCTTATCATGTACTTTCTGCTGTCTTATGTTCAGGAGAGGCGTGGCCTTGTGTTCTGAATTTCTGCTTTTCTCTCTGCAGAGTCTGAACGAGATTATGGAGTCAGCCGAGGCCCCTCTGGAGGTGACGGAAGGATTTATACAGACCATCTCCCTGTCTGTACCCTGGGGGTCCTTACTGCAAGATAACTGTGCGCTGGAGGTGAAAGGCCTGGAGATGGTGTTCAGGCCACGCCCCCGACCACGTACGTAACTCGCTATACCAGCCTGCTGTCAGGGGAACGGGTGCCTGTTGTATCCTCTGTCTGCACAGGAGCGGTGCCATAAATCTGCACTCGTTTCAGCCAAGTCTCTGTATTGCTAAATATAAGTCTGTATTCTTATAGTGTACCTGATATATAATAAATATAAGTATTTATACTTACCTGAGCCTTCCTCCAGCTCCCTGTATGCTCCCTTGCTGTCTTCCTGGGACGCTCCAATCCCCTGCTGACCGATTTGGTGAAGTCCCCAACTGGTTTCACTGCGCATGTGTGGCGCCTATACCCCTTGCTGCAGGTTCCCTTTGAAGACACATCTGTTCACCATTGCTTACCTGCCATTTTCATAGCTCCACCCCCTCCTTGTGTTACTTTCCCCCACCCCTTAGATGAGGCCCATCCTCCCCATGCGCTCTTCTCCACCACCATATGGACTCAGTGACTCGTCTGCTATACTTAGTGCTACATTGTTTATGTTACTATTTTGCATTCCATTGTCTCCTATTTAATGTAATCTGTAATATTATAATCTCCCCTATATAGTGTAATATGCAAGTGCTTTATAAATATTATGTAAATAAATTATTAATACTGTAATAGCTAGAGGACTTTTCATTTAAAGGATACCTGAGGAGGATTCATTTAAAGTGACAGTGAAGTGACATGATGCGATACATGGGTATGTACAGTGCCTAACACACAAATAACTATGCTGTGTTCCTTTTTTTCTTTCTCTGCCTGAAAGAGTTAAACATCAGGTATGTAAGTGGCTGACTCAGTCCTGACAGGAAGTGACTACACTGATAAAAAGTTCCACTTTTTACCTCTTTCCTGCTCTCAGAAGCCATTTTCTGCTAGGAAAGTGTTTTATATTTGGAATTTCTCATCAGTAAGGGTCACAATGTAGTCACTTCCTGTTTGAGTCAGGACTGAGTCAGCCACTTACATGCCTGATATTTAACTCTTTCAGGCAGAAAAAGAAAAAAAAGGAACACCGCATAGTTATTTGTGTGCTAGGCACTGTACATACACATGTCTATCTCATCATGTCATATGCCACTTCGGGTATCCTTTAAGACGCTTATAATATCCTAGTGATTCCCGGCCACCATCAGGGAACTCTCTCACACTTGGGCCTTGTCCTACCTGAGTAGACGTACACCTGTGTCAGACTGCCAGTGAATTCTTATTATTGTGATTGTATTTTGCAGGTTCTGCCTCTGAGCCAATGTACTGGTCCAGCTTCATGACCAGCAGTATGCAGCTCGCCAGGGAGTGCCTGAGCCAGAAACTGACCGATGAGCAGGAGACCTCACAGCCCTTCGAGGGGCTGGAGAAGTTTGCAGAAACCATTGAAACTGGTAAGACCACCCCGCTAGCCTGCGGGCTAGTGACACTTTCTGCTACTATGGAGGGGGAGGGAAGATGCGGCAGCACACAACAGGCAGGAGAGGTAAGGAGGAAAACAATGGGCTTGACCTGCGGTTGGACTAGATGATCCTGCGGGGTCCAGATCCTACCCAAGATGCATTGGAGTTGTCATATACAACAATCATTAGCCCTCTGCACCCATGACACTCACAGCACACTGGAACACTAGAAGCGTTAAAAAAAACTAGGGTGCAAGATTATGGAGTGGGAAAAAGGAAACATTAGCTTCCAAAATAGATTGCATGCAATAGCATTGTGCAATAGACCCTTACACCAGCGATGAGGTCTCCCCGTTATGGAAAGGGTCCCTACTCTACATACACTAGTCAGCAGGCAAGCAAACATTTCATGCTTGTAACCTGGGATTCCTGCTAAGGCCTGTCGTGTTCAACCGTTCTAGGGAACACATGCATGCACATAAACCAGAGATTGCCCGGGAGCAGCAAACTGCACTACTTACACTATCTGATAGATGGGCTGTATTGGCACACGGGACAGGAGACCTAAAGCCCTCAGCCAGACCACAGGCCTCAGTTCTGGTAGGGTTATCAAACAAATTACCTCTGATGTGAGGTAATTTACCTCATGAGGTAATGACATTTAGCAATTCTTTAGGTTTTAGTTATGTTTTACCTCATGAGGTTAATTCATGCGGTAATTTGCATTCATTTTACCAAAAATAGCTAATCTCATGGAATATAGGGGGCATGTTAGCACATAATTTAACGATCAGTTTAAGACCTGCCTGTACCTGGAGGTAAAGTCAATTTGTATGCATTTTGCAGTTTTTAGTGGAGTTCCTATTGCTGTTTTAGTGTTGTTCCTATTCAGGCTGTGTAATAGAAAAGAGTAGTAGAAATAAGACTCCAAATATTTACTGGATTTTTTTATTTTTATAAGGGATGCCTATAAATATACTTTTCATAGGTTGCTACATAATCAAATACACCTCCCCCTCAATAAAAACCCTCTTCCACAGACTATCCTAACTTATGGAAGACAATTAAAGACTACTATTATGTATTTACTCCATGCTTACCGCTGAAATACCTCATGTTTTACCTCACTTTATGCATTTACCTCATGCTTTACCTCATGTTTGAAAATGGAGTAAACTCTTTCAGAAAAAAGAAGAAAATACCTCATGAGGATTTTTACCTACAAAACAATATTTACCTCACATAGCTACCAGAATTGAGGCCAAAGGCTGCTAAAACATACATACAAGGAAGGATGGGCTATGCTCACCCTGCTTAGGGAGTAGGGACCAGGATTTCAAAATGGAAAAGCAGGTACTGAGAGGAGTGGTCAATTTTCATACAATATACAGGCTAGATTCTCGGTAGAGGGGTCGTCTCTAGCTTGTGTACGAAGCTTTAGTGTAACGTCTGGTACACACCATGCAATTTCCCGGATAGATTGGTCAAATTGATCATTTCTGACTGGTCCGAACTGATTTTTGATCGTTGGTTTTTTTTCTCTATAGAAGTGATTGGAAAACTGATCAGAAAAACGATTGAAAATCAGATCAGGCCTGTCGAAAATAATGGATTCGACCCGTCTTTCTGATGGGAAATTGCATGGTGCGTACCAGGCATTAGAGTGTATTTACCCTGTTTAGCTTATTCGGTCGTCCCGTGCATTCCAGGATGTGACATTCATGTCCTGCATTGCAAATCGCCTCTGCACACTCTGCGCACTCATGCACCCGTGTGAAAGGGAAAGATTGCTGCTAATATAGCATCATTCCTAAAAGCCGAGTATGCTAATCGTTCCTTTATGCCCCTGTAAGGGTGGCCAATAAAAAGATTTTGGGGCAATTTGATAAAATCAATCATTTGTAAAAAGTTAATCAAAGTGACAGCTAAAAATAGCGCCCCATTCCCACCCTCCCCGGTAGTGAAGTGTTAACTCCTACCTAACTAATTAACCCCTTGTATCTCCTATACTTGGTCTTAAAGAGACTCTGAAGTCTCAAAAAAACACGTTTTTACTTCACTAACTTCATTAGCACTAATGCCCTACCTAAAACGCTGTATCCCGCTGCTGAAATCACTATAACCCCCCCCCCCCCCCCCCAAGTTCCCAGGGCAGTAATCCACGACTTTCATCCTGGAAAAGGGGGGCAGAGCTTTTGGCTTTATCTCTTTCTCCATTCTCGTCAATCAGCGCGAAACGCCACTTCTCCCCCGCCCCTCTCGGTGAAAGAAGACTGAAAGGGGCGGGGAGAGGCGGTGATCAGCGGCGATTGATGGGAGTAGAGGCAGAGCTACAGCCCAAAGCTCTGCCGCTATGAGGAAGCGCTGCCCAAATCTCCCCCCCCCCTCCCCGGGGTTTACGGGGGGGGGGGGGGTTAATAGCGATTTCAGCTGCAGGGATGCAGCGGTTTAGGTAGGGCATTCGTGCTAATGACGTTACTAAAGTAAAGACGGGTTGTTGTTTTTTTTGAGACTTCAGAGTCTCTTTAAGCCTTATGGATACCAGTAATGGTTGTCGCCCGTAGCGACCACTAGGGCAACAGATCAGGGACCCAATTCTGTATAGTTGCATCACTATGTTGCCTAGCAATGTATCTATATAACATTTGGGTCCCCAAACTGTGCGCTCTAGTGATCGCATGCAAACACTACAGACACACAGGCTGGCGATAATGGTATGCTACCTGCCCAACCCGTGATGAAATAATATGCCATGTATGGTATTGTTTTAACAAGGATAAGTCAAATAATATATTTGAATGTGTTTTTATAACTGTGGCACTTGTCATGGGAAAATTAGGAAGGTGTAAATATGTGTATTTGTTGGCATGTATGCCTATATTGCCCTGTAAAATGCCTATAAAATTAAACAATTCTTGAAAATTAAATATTGTATTTATAAAGCGCCAGAATATTATGCAGCGCTGGACATTAATTTAGGTTACAGGCAATATTTAGGGGTGACATACAGCAATATGACAATACAGGAATACATGCAGACCAGATCACACAGCACAGTATGAGTACAAGGTAATGCTTAGTCACTGGATGGAGCATGGAGATCACACAGCACAGTATGAGTACAAGGTAATGCTTAGTCAGTCACTGGATGGGAGCATGGAGATCACACAGCACAGTATGAGTACAAGGTAATGCTTAGTCACTGGATGGGAGCATGGAGATCACACCGCACAGTATGAGTACAAGGTAATGCTTAGTCACTGGATGGAGCATGGAGATTACACAGCACAGTATGAGTACAAGGTAATGCTTAGTCACTGGATGGGAGCATGGAGATCACACAGCACAGTATGAGTACAAGGTAATGCTTAGTCACTGGAGGGGAGCATGGGGATGACACAGCACAGTATGAGTACCAGGTAATGCTTAGTCACTGGATGGAGCATGGAGATCACACAGCACAGTATGAGTACAAGGTAATGCTTAGTCAGTCACTGGATGGGAGCATGGAGATCACACAGCACAGTATGAGTACAAGGTAATGCTTAGTCACTGGATGGGAGCATGGAGATCACAACGCACAGTATGAGTACAAGGTAATGCTTAGTCACTGGATGGAGCATGGAGATTACACAGCACAGTATGAGTACAAGGTAATGCTTAGTCACTAAATGGAGCATGGAGATCACACAGCACAGTATGAGTACAAGGTAATGCTTAGTCACTGGATGGACCATGAAGATCACACAGCACAGTATGAGTACAAGGTAATGCTTAGTCACTGGATGGGGCATGGAGATCACACAGCACAGTATGAGTACAAGGTAATGCTTAGTCACTGGATGGACCATGAAGATCACACAGCACAGTATGAGTACAAGGTAATGCTTAGTCACTGGATGGGGCATGGAGATCACACAGCACAGTATGAGTACAAGGTAATGCTTAGTCACTGGATGGGAGCATGGAGATCACACCGCACAGTATAAGTACAAGGTAATGCTTAGTCACTGGATGGGAGCATGGAGATCACACCGCACAGTATGAGTACAAGGTAATGCTTAGTCACTGGATGGAGCATGGAGATCACACAGCACAGTATGAGTACAAGGTAATGCTTAGTCACTGGATGGAGCATGGAGATCACACCGCACAGTATGAGTACAAGGTAATGCTTAGTCACTGGATGGAGCATGGAGATCACACAGCACAGTATGAGTACAAGGTAATGCTTAGTCACTGGATGGGAGCATGGAGATCACACAGCACAGTATGAGTACAAGGTAATGCTTAGTCAGTCACTGGATGGCAGCATGGAGATTAGGCAAGTTAGGTTCACTCAAATGCATAGGATGGGTGTACGGTAATGGAGGTGCGTGATCAAGTAGGAGACAAAAGGAGGAGTACCCTGCCCAAAGGCTTACAATCTAGAGGGAGAGGTAAGAACACGAGAGGTAGGAGACCAGAGTGCAGCTGCGGGTTTAGAGCACTTGTGAGGGGTGGTAAGCCAGAGGGAAAAGGTGAGTTTTTAGGGCCTTCTTGAAGATGTTGAAGAAGGGGGAAACCCTAGTGGGGGTAGGTGGGGAGTTCCATAGTGTTGGAGCAGCTCTTGAGAAGTCCTGGAGGCATGCATGGGACTGGGTGATGCGGGGGCGGTCAGGCGAAGTTCATTGGAGCATGGGTCTGTGGAGGAGAGGTGCATGCTGCCTGTGCAGGAGGTTGTCTTGCTGACTGCCCACTCTCTTGCCGGACGGTGTACTCAGAACCAGACCGTAGCCGAGCAGTCCGGTATAAATGTGCACAGATCCTTGGCATTCGCACATTAAGTCCTGGAGTTCACATATTACACATAGAAAGCTTATATTGTCTTGAAAAATATATGTATCACTCGATGGCATAAGCAATAAAACTGTAAAATATGTATTTCTGTATGAATAGCAACACAGGTGAAATACAAAATTGTCAGGAATCTTAAAGGGAACCTGAGGTGATAGACATATGGAGGCTAACAAGTTTGTTTCCTTCTAAATAATTCATATTGCCTGGCTGTTCTGCTGATCCTCTGTCTCTGATACTCTGAGACATAGCCCCTGAACAAGCATGCAGATCAGGTATCATATAACCAATCTGACAAGATTAGCATGCTTGTTTCAGGTGTGTGATTTAGACCCTACTAACTAGAAAGATCAACAGCACAGCCAGGCAACTGGTATTGTTTAACAGGAAATAAATATGGCAGCTTCCATAGGTCTCACACTTGGGGTTCCTCCTTTAAGGGGTGAAAACAGGAGTTTGAGGTGGCTAATCGCTGTTTGAATGTGGTTGTTTTTATCCTGCAGTGCTGAGAAGAGTGAAGGTGACATTTGTTGACACGGTGCTGAGAATAGAACATATCCCTGAAAACTCTAAAACCGGGACTGCCCTCGAGATCCGGATCAGCAGGTAAGAGCAGCCTAGGGTGAGCCTGCAGAGGAGCTTTCTGCCTGTGCAGGAGGTTGAGGGAGGAGCATGCTACCTGTGCAGGAGGTTGAGGGAGGAGCATGGTGCCTGTGCAGGAGGATGAGGGAGGAGCATGGTGCCTGTGCAGGAGGCTGAGGTAGGAGCATGGTGCCTGTGCAGGAGGCTGAGGTAGGAGCATGGTGCCTGTGCAGGAGGCTGAGGGAGAAGCATGGTGCCTGTGCAGGAGGTTGAGGGAGGATCATGCTGCCTGTGCAGGAGGTTGAGGGAGGATCATGCTGCCTGTGCAGGAGGTTGAGGGAGGAGCATGCTGCCTGTGCAGGGGGGTTCAGGGAGGAGCATGCTGCCTGTGCAGGGGGGGTTCAGGGAGAAGCATGCTGCCTGAGCAGGAGGCTGAGGGAGGAGCCTGCTGCCTGTGCAGGCGGTTGAGGAAGGAACATGCTGCCTGTGCAGGAGGCTGAAGGAGGAGCATGCTGCCTGTGCAGGAGGTTGAGGTAGGAGCATGGTGCCTGTGCAGGAGGCTGAGGGAGAAGCATGGTGCCTGTGCAGGACGTTGAGGGAGGATCATGCTGCCTGTGCAGGAGGTTGAGGGAGGATCATGCTGCCTGTGCAGGAGGTTGAGGGAGGATCATGCTGCCTGTGCAGGAGTTTGAGGGAGGAGCATGCTGCCTGTGCAGGAGGTTGACAGAGGAGCATGCTGCTTGTGCAGGAGGTTGAGGGAGGAGCATGCTGCCTGTGCAGGGGGGTTCAGGGAGGAGCATGCTGCCTGTGCAGGGGGGGTTCAGGGAGAAGCATGCTGCCTGAGCAGGAGGCTGAGGGAGGAGCCTGCTGCCTGTGCAGGCGGCTGAGGGAGGAGCATGCTGCCTGTGCAGGAGGCTGAGGGAGGAGCATGCTGCCTGTGCAGGAGGCTGAGGGAGGAGCATGCTGCCTGTGCAGGAGGCTGAAGGAGGAGCATGCTGCCTGTGCAGGAGGTTGAGGGAGGAGCATGCTGCCTGTGCAGGAGGTTGAGGGAGGAGCATGCTGCCTGTACAGGAGGTTGAGGGAGGAGCATGCTGCCTGTGCAGGAGGTTGAGGGAGGAGCATGCTGCCTGTGCAGGAGGTTGAGGGAGGAGCATGCTGCCTGTGCAGGAGGTTGAGGGAGGAGCATGCTGCCTGTACAGGAGGTTGAGGGAGGAGCATGCTGCCTGTGCAGGAGGCTGAGGGAGGGGCATGCTGCCTGTGCAGGAGGCTGAGGGAGGGGCATGCTGCCTGTGCAGGAGCCTGAGGGGAGGAGCATGCTGCCTGTGCAGGAGGTTGTCTTGCTGACTGCCCGCTCTCTTGCAGGACGGTGTACTCTGATGAGACGGTAGACGAGCAGTCCGGTATAAACGTGCACAGACCCTCAGCATTCACACATAAAGTCCTGGAGCTCAGCGGCGTCTCCTTCTTCTGGGATGAGTTTACAGCGTCTGCAAAATCTTCTCCTGTTTGTTCAACAACACAAGTGGTAATGGGAAGACCTTTATTCTGTATTATGCTTATGCCACATTGACAGTGTTGATTACGGCCGTGTGTTAGGTGAAGCCTTAACGTTCATAGGAACCTGCAGGAACACCCCAGACATCACAGGAAGTGCTTTACACTAGATCCTCTTTTTAAAGGTACCCATAGACTTTGGCCAGCTGAAATGTTTGGGCTGGCCTTTCTGATAAATGACCACTCCTGGCTACAGATCTGACTGGCCAAAACGGTCGTCGGAGGAGTGTAGCATTTCCATGACAACGTCCTGGCAGAGAAAGGATAATGACAGATGTCCACAGGGTGACTCCAGATATGGCCGTATATTGTGGCAACCACCAGGTGTAACCAGAACTATCTGCCCAGCCCTGAGAGGCGGTACCTCATACACAAACACCCAAATAGGATAGATTTTCCTTTTAATTGCAGGATTGACAGCAGAATACGCAGCATAGACTGGCACTGCCCATTATCAGGTGCTCAGTGAACTGGTGTGTGCCATTTCCGCATGTAGTATTGGCGTATAAAGCCTTGTTCCCACTATACGTTCTGCTGTGCGCATTTCAGCAGCGCGTATGGTGTGCGACACCCAAGAACGGCAGAAGGGCATAGACAGCACTTCTCATCACATGCGCTGCGCAGCAATGTGACGCACTATCGCACTGCTGCATGCAATTTTCAGGAATCGCAGCAGTGACCCAGTCACTGTAGAGAATTAGATCAGCAGTGCAGGGCATATAGCAGCACTGATGGCGTGTGATTGTTCAATCTCTCTGATGGATTCACATGGGAATCAATTCCTTTAAATGTTCTATCAATCAAACTTCGATCTGTTTTTACCAAAAATCGATTGAAAGTTTGGTTTGAACAGGACAAAAAAATTGACAGCCCATAGCGCTACTTTTCATCAAACAGTTCAATGCTGCGGCTCAGTCGATTGTTGATTAGATGCCCCAATGCTGTAATCTGTTAAAAATCGATGTGCTGTGTGTGATAGGGATTTGGTCCTTTCAGAAAGGAATCACTCGTTTTGGAACATTGGGTGGGAATCTGTCTGTGTATGCCAGCTTTAGTGTATGTGTTCTCTTCCAGGAAACTGAGCCCAAGCTGTCCCCCAGCTGGAACCCGAAGCCGGTGTTTGAGCCGCACCCGCAGTTCACCAGGAGCGTCAGTGAGGTCCCGCCCTCCGAGCCGGTGCAGATCGCATCCCTTGTCGGGAGAATCGAGCTGGGCCTGATCCTGAAACAGAATGAAACGCTTCCTGGGGCAAAGGTCAGTCCCCCCTCTACAGACCTGTGACATCATCGCTGAGCTGCTCTGTGTGTCTGTCGTGTTCAGTGTACTCAGTGTATGATGTTCAGTGTACGCTCCAAAATCAGTGTACACTGTATGATGTGACTACATCGCTGAGCTATGTCCGTGTGTCTGCCATGTTCAGTGTACGATGTTCAATGTATGATGTTCAGTGTACTCAGTGTACGATGTTCAATGAATGATGTCCAGTGTACGTTGTTCAGTGTATGATGTCCAGTGTACGCTCCACAATCTGCTTTCTGCAAAGATCTGTGATTGCATCGCTGAGCCTGTCTGTGTCTGTCTGCCATGCTCAGTTTTCTGTTAACCCTTGCATTACAAAAAGCTGCATTAATAGATTTTTTTTTTTCAACAGAAGCAGAAATTGCCTTTAATTGCCCTTGTTTTTCCCTAGCTGGATGTGGATGGACGGGTTGACTCCTTCCACATCTTTCTCTCTCCTCGACAAGTTCACCTCCTGCTGGACATGATGTCGGCCATCGCTGGGCCAGGTAAGAAAATGTCAGCGCTTGCCAGTATCTTAGAGAGGGACTTTACTGAAAGTGAGTAACAGGCGAAAAAAGTAACACATCGCACAGTGAGAAGTTACAAAATAGAAGAGAGATCAAGAAATGATTGATATTCGCCATGTAATGTGTTCATGTTGTTTGGTTCTCCATGAGCCTGCAGGTCAGCATCTTTACTTCTGACAGGCATGGAAAACAACTACCCTTGTGTGTGTGTGTGTGTGTGTGTGTGTGTGTGTGTGTGTGTGTGTGTGTGTGTGTGCATCTGTGTGTGTGTGCATCTCTGTGTGTGTGTGTGTGTATATATATATATATATATATATATATATATATATATATATATATATATATATATATATATATATATATATATATATATATATATATATATATATATATATACACTGTGTGTGTGTGTTTTGTACTGTTTGTAGTGTGTATGTGTGTGTATATTCCAAGAGAGAAAGAGATATGGATACTCACAGTGCAGCAAGGTTCACAGAGAGGAAACTGCCATGGTCATAACATCACACTGTGGGAGGGGTTTCACCACCATATCACCCTCATACAGAGCCCCCTGATGATCTATTGGAGAAAAGGTAAAGATTTCTCATTGGAAAGAAGGTGTCAGCTACTGATTGGGATGAAGTTCAATATTGCTTTAAAGAGAACCCGAGGTGTGTTTAAAGGATCAGCCATACTATGCCAGGGAAAAACACATATATAAGTAGATAAATACTTGATCTACTTACATAACACATGTATTGTACTGTCCACGTTTTGATTTCAGTGAATGTTATATAGTAAATGACGAGAATTCTGTTCCTGGTGGGGGCCATGTCTTTTGCCCACAGTTTGAGGCTAAATACTGATGTCATTCTGCCCTTTACTTTCTTTTCTCCTCCAATCGCTATGTCACCTCAGCTTTGCTTGTAAACACAAGTGAGCAGGGGATCGTGTTTCAGATAGGCTGCTAGACAGGGGAGTAAAGGGAAGAGGACCCCCAGCAAGCAGCTGAATGGCAATGGCAATTAAAGAACCAGTGCTCCTAGGTATGTGATAACTCCACACCATAACAGCAGTAAAAGTTTTTTGAATGCAGGATTAGCATCTTTATCACTTAATACACTCAGACCAGTTGCTGTTGAAATTTTTATTGTGACAATCCCGCTTTAAATACATACAGGGTGCATTTCTGTTATGTTTTCCATGTGCCCTGTGCAAGAGTTCAGCTCCACTTTAACCTAGTAACAGCTTCAAACTACATTTTTAGTTTGAAAGCTGCTGGTGAATTCTAAGTCGGCATATCTCGTTTGGTTGCCTAGTGCCGGGAGCGGTTATATTTACTGTTCTGGGCAGCTTCTTCTCTTCCTCCACCTCTGAACTTCTGAACGGGTCACCTGGGTCCTGATCACATGATATGACATGTAATCTGGATCCAGGAGGCCATGACAGCGTTACAGCGCCACCGAGTGGTGGAAGAGGTGTGATGGAAGAGACTGTTGCATCACCCCTCTTCCACCACCGGGTGGCGCTGTAGCGCTGACATGGTCTCCTGGATCCTAATCACGTGTCCTATCATGTGACTGAAACAGAGAAGACATGTTGGGAGTACGTCGCCGCTGCAGTGGAGGAAGAAGCCATCCAGCCTTGCAGACAGGTAACTATAAAAGCTCCCTGCCACTCACTCTGCATACCCTGCCAGGCCGGGGGGAGGAACACTTCCCCAGCCACAGGAAAAATTCACCCCTGCAGCCACATAACGTTCTATTTGGCTACTAAAGGGTTAAAGAACTGTGTTGCCCGTGGCAACCTCTTATCAGCAATCTGCTTTTTGCCTGGTTGCTGTGGGCCATACCACTCCCAACCTGCAGAATCAGGGCAGGCTGAGTGCTGATATTTTGCCCTTGACAGGCACACCAGCCTAGCTGCAGTTAATGCATTTGCTGGTTTTAAAATCTTGATGTATTTTTTATGTTGATGCCATTATCCCGGCTGAGTCCTTTCGTTGACCTTTCCAGAAGCATCTGTTCCGTTTAATCCTCTTATCCTCGGTTATGTCCAGAGGGGGCAATATGTTCTTTAACATAAAAAATTAAATGCACGATGATTGGATTATTATTATTGTATATTTCTGAGGTTTGCACTGTACGATATTATGTCACCTAAATATAGGAACAGATTACGGCGGAGTTATTATTATTTCCTCTGGCAACGGCAGCCCTGTAGCGATCCTATAAAAGGACCCAGATGAGGCGCAAGCATCAATAATTGAGTTACAATGCATAATTGATGTTTGACTCTCTGATTCCACAAGGCAGCAGCCGGCCCTGTGGTCTGGAGAGCCGGTATGATGGGCTTTTCCTCATTCCACAAGGCAGCAGCCGGCCCTGTGGTCTGGAGAGCCGGTATGATGGGCTTTTCCTCATTCCACAAGGCAGCAGCCGGCTGTGTGGCCTGGAGAGCCAGTATGATGGGCCTTGTCCTCATTCCACAAGGCAGCAGCCGGCCCTGTGGTCTGGAGAGCCAATATGATGAGCCTTGTCCTCATTCCACAAGGCAGCAGCCGGCCCTGTGGTCTGGAGAGCCGGTATGATGATCCTTGTCCTCATTCCACAAGGCAGTAGCCGGCCCTGTGATCTGGAGAGCCGGTATGATGATCCTTGTCCTCATTCCACAAGGCAGTAGCCGGCCCTGTGATCTGGAGAGCCAGTATGATCGGCCTTGTCATCATTCCACAAGGCAGTAGCCGGCCCCGTGGTCTGGAGAGTCAGTATGATGTGCCTTGTCCTCATTCCACAAGGCAGCACCCGGCTCTGCGGTGTGGAAAGCCAATATGATGATCCTTGTCCTCATTCCACAAGGCAGCAGCCGGCCCTGTGGTCTGGAGAGCCAGTATGATGGACATTGTCCTCATTCCACAAGGCAGTAGCCGTCCCTGTGGTCTGGAGAGCCAGTATGATGAGCCTTGTCCTCATTCCACAAGGCAGCAGCCGGCCCTGTGGTCTGGAGAGCCAGTATGATGGACATTGTCCTCATTCCACAAGGCAGTAGCCGTCCCTGTGGTCTGGAGAGCCAGTATGATGAGCCTTGTCCTCATTCCACAAGGCAGCAGCAGGCCCTGTGGTCTGGAGAGCCAGTATGATGGACATTGTCCTCATTCCACAAGGCAGCAGCCGGCCCTGTGGTCTGGAGAGCCAGTATAGTGGGCCTTTCCTCATTCCACAAGGCAGCAGCCAGCCCTGTGGTCTGGAGAGTCAGTATGATGGGCCTTTCCTTATTCCACAAGGCAGCCGGCCCTGTGGTCTGGAGAGCCAGTATGATGGACATTGTCCTCATTCCACAAGGCAGTAGCCGTCCCTGTGGTCTGGAGAGCCAGTATGATGGGCCTTGTCCTCATTCCACAAGGCAGCAGCCGGCTCTGCGGTGTGGAAAGCCAGTATGATGAGCCTTGTCCTCATTCCACAAGGCAGCAGCCGGCCCTGTGGTCTGGAGAGCCAGTATGATGGGCCTTTCCTCATTCCACAAGGCAGCAGCTGGCCCTGTGGTCTGGAGAGCCGGTACGATGGGCCTTGTCCTCATTCCACAAGGCAGCAGCTGGCCCTGTGGTCTGGAGAGCCAGTATGATGGACATTGTCCTCATTCCACAAGGCAGTAGCCGTCCCTGTGGTCTGGAGAGCCAGTATGATGAGCCTTGTCCTCATTCCACAAGGCAGCAGCCGGCCCTGTGGTCTGGAGAGCCAGTATGATGGACATTGTCCTCATTCCACAAGGCAGTAGCCGTCCCTGTTGTCTGGAGAGCCAGTATGATGAGCCTTGTCCTCATTCCACAAGGCAGCAGCAGGCCCTGTGGTCTGGAGAGCCAGTATGATGGACATTGTCCTCATTCCACAAGGCAGCAGCCGGCCCTGTGGTCTGGAGAGCCAGTATAGTGGGCCTTTCCTCATTCCACAAGGCAGCAGCCAGCCCTGTGGTCTGGAGAGTCAGTATGATGGGCCTTTCCTTATTCCACAAGGCAGCCGGCCCTGTGGTCTGGAGAGCCAGTATGATGGACATTGTCCTCATTCCACAAGGCAGTAGCCGTCCCTGTGGTCTGGAGAGCCAGTATGATGGGCCTTGTCCTCATTCCACAAGGCAGCAGCCGGCTCTGCGGTGTGGAAAGCCAGTATGATGAGCCTTGTCCTCATTCCACAAGGCAGCAGCCGGCCCTGTGGTCTGGAGAGCCAGTATGATGGGCCTTTCCTCATTCCACAAGGCAGCAGCTGGCCCTGTGGTCTGGAGAGCCGGTACGATGGGCCTTGTCCTCATTCCACAAGGCAGCAGCTGGCCCTGTGGTCTGGAGAGCCAGTATGATGGCCCTTTCCTCATTCCACAAGGCAGCAGCCGGCCCTGTGGTCTGGAGAGCCAGTATGATGGGCCTTGTCATCATTCCACAAGGCAGCAGCTGGCCCTGTGGTCTGGAGAGCCAGTATGATGGGCTTTTCCTCATTCCACAAGGCAGCAGCCGGCTGTGTGGTCTGGAGAGCCAGTATGATCGGCCTTGTCATCATTCCACAAGGCAGCAGCTGGCCCTGTGCTCTGGAGAGCCAGTATGATGAGCCTTGTCCTCATTCCACAAGGCAGCAGCAGGCCCTGTGGTCTGGAGAGCCAGTATGATGAGCCTTGTCCTCATTCCACAAGGCAGCAGCCGGTCCTGTGGTCTGGAGAGCCAGTATGATGGGAGTTTCTTCATTCCACAAGGCAGCAGCCGGCCTTGTTGTCTGGAGAGCCAGTATGATGGGCCTTGTCCTCATTCCACAAGGCAGCAGCTGGCCTTGTGGTCTGGAGAGCCAGTATGATGGGCTTTTCCTCATTCCACAAGGCAGCAGCCGTCCCTGTGGTCTGGAGAGCCAGTATGATGGGCCTTGTCATCATTCCACAAGGCAGCAGCTGGCCCTGTGGTCTGGAGAGCCAGTATGATGGGCTTTTCCTCATTCCACAAGGCAGCAGCCGGCTGTGTGGTCTGGAGAGCCAGTATGATGATCCTTGTCCACATTCCACAAGGCAGTAGCCGGCCCCGTGGTCTGGAGAGCCATTATGATGGGCCTTGTCCTCATTCCACAAGGCAGCAGCCGGCCCTGTGGTCTGGAGAGCCAGTATGATGGGCTTTTCCTCATTCCACAAGGCAGCAGCCGGCTGTGTGGTCTGGAGAGCCAGTATGATGATCCTTGTCCACATTCCACAAGGCAGCAGCCGGCTGTGTGGTCTGGAGAGTCAGTATGATGGGCCTTGTCCTCATTCCACAAGGCAGCAGCCGGCTCTGCGGTGTGGAAAGCCAGTATGATGAGCCTTGTCCTCATTCCACAAGGCAGTATCCGTCCCTGTGGTCTGGAGAGCCAGTATGATGGGCCTTTCCTCATTTCACAAGGCAGCAGCTGGCCCTGTGGTCTGGAGAGCCGGTACGATGGGCCTTGTCCTCATTCCACAAGGCAGCAGCCGACCCTGTGGTCTGGAGAGCCAGTATGATCGGCCTTGTCATCATTCCACAAGGCAGCAGCTGGCCCAGTGGTCTGGAGAGCCAGTATGATGAGCCTTGTCCTTATTCCACAAGGCAGCAGCCGGCCCTGTGGTCTGGAGAGCCAGTATGATGAGCCTTGTCCACATTCCACAAGGCAGCACCCGGCCCTGTGGTCTGGAGAGCCAGTATGATGGGCGTTTCTTCATTCCACAAGGCAGCAGGCGGCCTTGTGGTCTGGAGAGCCAGTATGATGGGCCTTGTCCTCATTCCACAAGGCAGCAGCTGGCCTTGTGGTCTGGAGAGCCAGTATGATGGGCTTTTCCTCATTCCACAAGGCAGCAGCCGGCCCTGTGGTCTGAAGAGCCAGTATGATGAGCTTTGTCCACATTCCACAAGGCAGTAGCCGTCCCTGTGGTCTGGAGAGCCAGTATGATGGGCCTTGTCATCATTCCACAAGGCAGCAGCTGGCCCTGTGGTCTGGAGAGCCAGTATGATGGGCTTTTCCTCATTCCACAAGGCAGCAGCCGGCTGTGTGGTCTGGAGAGCCAGTATGCTGATCCTTGTCCACATTCCACAAGGCAGTAGCTGGCCCCGTGGTCTGGAGAGCCAGTATGATGGGCCTTGTCCTCATTCCACAAGGCAGCAGCCGGCTCTGCGGTGTGGAAAGCCAGTACGATGAGCCTTGTCCTCATTCCACAAGGCAGCAGCCGGCCCTGTGGTCTGGAGAGCCAGTATGATGGGCCTTTCCTCATTCCACAAGGCAGCAGCTGGCCCTGTGGTCTGGAGAGCCGGTACGATGGGCCTTGTCCTCATTCCACAAGGCAGCAGCTGGCCCTGTGGTCTGGAGAGCCAGTATGATTGGCCTTGTCATCATTCCACAAGGCAGCAGCTGGCCCTGTGGACTGGAAAGCCAGTATGATGGGCTTGTCCTCATTGCACAAGGCAGCAGCTGGCCCTGTGCTCTGTAGAGCCAGTATGATGGGCCTTTCCTCATTCCACAAGGCAGCAGCTGGCCCTGTGGTCTGGAGAGCCGGTACGATGGGCCTTCTCCTCATTCCACAAGGCAGCAGCCAGCCCCGTGGTCTGGAGAGCCAGTATGATGGGCCTTGTCCTCATTCCACAAGGCAGTAGCTGGCCCCGTGGTCTGGAGAGCCAGTATGATGGGCCTTGTCCTCATTCCACAAGGCAGCAGCCGGCTCTGCGGTGTGGAAAGCCAGTATGATGAGCCTTGTCCTCATTCCACAAGGCAGTATCCGTCCCTGTGGTCTGGAGAGCCAGTATGATGGGCCTTTCCTCATTTCACAAGGCAGCAGCTGGCCCTGTGGTCTGGAGAGCCGGTACGATGGGCCTTGTCCTCATTCCACAAGGCAGCAGCCGACCCTGTGGTCTGGAGAGCCAGTATGATCGGCCTTGTCATCATTCCACAAGGCAGCAGCTGGCCCAGTGGTCTGGAGAGCCAGTATGATGAGCCTTGTCCTTATTCCACAAGGCAGCAGCCGGCCCTGTGGTCTGGAGAGCCAGTATGATGAGCCTTGTCCACATTCCACAAGGCAGCACCCGGCCCTGTGGTCTGGAGAGCCAGTATGATGGGCGTTTCTTCATTCCACAAGGCAGCAGCCGGCCTTGTGGTCTGGAGAGCCAGTATGATGGGCCTTGTCCTCATTCCACAAGGCAGCAGCTGGCCTTGTGGTCTGGAGAGCCAGTATGATGGGCTTTTCCTCATTCCACAAGGCAGCAGCCGGCCCTGTGGTCTGAAGAGCCAGTATGATGAGCTTTGTCCACATTCCACAAGGCAGTAGCCGTCCCTGTGGTCTGGAGAGCCAGTATGATGGGCCTTGTCATCATTCCACAAGGCAGCAGCTGGCCCTGTGGTCTGGAGAGCCAGTATGATGGGCTTTTCCTCATTCCACAAGGCAGCAGCCGGCTGTGTGGTCTGGAGAGCCAGTATGCTGATCCTTGTCCACATTCCACAAGGCAGTAGCTGGCCCCGTGGTCTGGAGAGCCAGTATGATGGGCCTTGTCCTCATTCCACAAGGCAGCAGCCGGCTCTGCGGTGTGGAAAGCCAGTACGATGAGCCTTGTCCTCATTCCACAAGGCAGCAGCCGGCCCTGTGGTCTGGAGAGCCAGTATGATGGGCCTTTCCTCATTCCACAAGGCAGCAGCTGGCCCTGTGGTCTGGAGAGCCGGTACGATGGGCCTTGTCCTCATTCCACAAGGCAGCAGCTGGCCCTGTGGTCTGGAGAGCCAGTATGATTGGCCTTGTCATCATTCCACAAGGCAGCAGCTGGCCCTGTGGACTGGAAAGCCAGTATGATGGGCTTGTCCTCATTGCACAAGGCAGCAGCTGGCCCTGTGCTCTGTAGAGCCAGTATGATGGGCCTTTCCTCATTCCACAAGGCAGCAGCTGGCCCTGTGGTCTGGAGAGCCGGTACGATGGGCCTTCTCCTCATTCCACAAGGCAGCAGCCAGCCCCGTGGTCTGGAGAGCCAGTATGATGGGCCTTGTCCTCATTCCACAAGGCAGTAGCTGGCCCCGTGGTCTGGAGAGCCAGTATGATGGGCCTTGTCCTCATTCCACAAGGCAGCAGCCGGCTCTGCGGTGTGGAAAGCCAGTACGATGAGCCTTGTCCTCATTCCACAAGGCAGCAGCTGGCCCTGTGGTCTGGAGAGCCAGTATGATCGGCCTTGTCATCATTCCACAAGGCAGCAGCTGGCCCTGTGGTCTGGAGAGCCAGTATGATGAGCCTTGTCCTCATTCCACAAGGCAGCAGCCGGCCCTGTGGTCTGGAGAGCCAGTATGATAAGCCTTGTCCACATTCCACAAGGCAGCAGTCGGCACTGTGGTCTGGAGAGCCAGTATGATGAGCCTTGTCCACATTCCACAAGGCAGCACCCGGCCCTGTGGTCTGGAGAGCCAGTAAGATGGGCCTTGTTCTCATTCCACAAGGCAGCAGCCGGCCCTGTGGTCTGGAGAGCCAGTATGATGAGCCTTGTCCACATTCCACAAGGCAGCAGCCAGACCTGTGGTCTGGAGAGCCTGTATGATGAGCCTTGTCCACATTCCACAAGGCAGCAGCCGGCCCTGTGGTCTGGAGAGCCAGTAAGATGGGCCTTGTTCTCATTTCACAAGGCAGCAGCTGGCTCTTTGATATCTACACACCAATGTACAGCAATATGTAATAGGACATGCTTTTGATGATGAAACCAAGAAAAATACTGTTAAAAAGGTGGGTATCCTGAATAATGTACTGCACTCTACTATATGTCACTACTGTGCCTCCTGTTACAGTTAGAGAATCTGTATTGTTAAAATCGCACAGAAGTAAACATACCAGTGCGTTAGGGGACATCTCCTATTACCCTCTGTCACAATTTCGCCGCTCCCCGCCTCATTAAAAGTGGTTAAAAACAGTTTTAAAAAGTTTGTTTATAAACAAACAAAATGGCCACCAAAACAGGAAGTAGGTTGATGTACAGTATGTCCACACATAGAAAATACATCCATACACAAGCATGCTGTATACAGCCTTCCTTTTGAATCTCAAGAGATCATTGTGTGTTTCTTTCCCCCTGCAGTTCTCATGCACTGAAGTTTCAGGCTGCTCGTTTCTTCCTGCAAACAGCTTTGCCCTTGTCTGTAATTCCTCAGTATGTGAAAGCCCAGCCAGCTCAGAGGACGATTTATCCAGCTTGTAAAAGATAAGAGAGAAGAGAGAAGCTGCCCTAATCTAAATAATACACAGGCAGTGTGCATAGAGGGGCCTGGAAGGGGGAGTTCATAGCAGAACCACAACACTGAAGAACTTGGCAGCCTTCCAGACACAGGCCGACAAGTCTGACAGGGGAAAGATACATTGATTTATTACAGAGACTGTGGTAGTAGAAAGTGCTGCAGTAAGCCAGAACACATTAGAATAGCTTTTGGAACTTGTAGGATGATAAAAAACAGGATGCAATTTTTGTTACGGAGTCTCTTTAAGTGTAAGTACCTTATAACACTTTATGCACGTAGGATAACTTAGCTATAATTAAAAAAAAAAAAAATGCTGTGCCTTGATGCATTTACTGAGGTTTTTTTTTGTTTTCCTCCCATGGATTTATGTGTCTTCATTTTCCCTATGTGGGTGTGACCATTTTGCTTTGCTTCTAGCACAATGCACAGTCTCCTGCTAAGATCCTCGGTGCTCTCTGTCTCTTTGCACTGTAATGACGGCTCATTTGAAGCAATTCTCAGTCACACAGAATTCCTCTCTGGGCTTTTGGATACACTCTGTACTAAACTTGTATTTGTCAAATAAAGTATTGATTTACTGAGAAGTAACGCAGATCTTTATATTTGGTGAAGGAAGTGGCAAGTTTACATGGAGTAAATATTTACTGTAAACCTTTATAATTTTAATTTACTCTCACTTAAAGAGACACTGAAGCGAAAAAACAATTATGATATAATGAATTGGTTGTGTGGTACGGATAATTACTAGAATATTAGAAGCAAAGAAAATATCCTTATATTTTTATTTTCAGTTATATAGTGTTTTTATAACATTGCATCATTCTCTAATATTTGCAGTTTACACACTACTCAGCATTCTAAATGATTTTTACAGAGCAGGCTGTGAACTTTTGACCTGTCCTGAACTGTTCTCTGCAGAAGAAAAAGCATGACAGCTGAGATAAGAAACTTCAGGTAACAGCTCTCTGCAACTTTGAAAGTCTGGAGCTGAATGGCTTGTTTTGCATAGATAACAGCTGGAGTTTCTTAACTCTTCCTGTACTGGAAACAATATGAGACTTCTGTCTCTGCTACTAATGTTTTATTTCTTAGCTGTACTACACATACAAATCATTATATCATATTTTTTTTCGCTTCAGTGTCTCTTTAACTCCACAATGAATGACTAGATTGTGAGCCCCTTGGAGGGACAGTTAGTGAAAAGACAATATACTCTGTTCAGCGCTGTGTAATATGTCTGCGCTATATAAATACTTGAATAAAAAGAAATAAACACAGCTCATGAAGTAATGACAGATTTACACACAGAGGCCCATATGCAATCCACTTTTTCTCCTCAGTTTTCTCTGGGGTGATATTTTTACACCTTGTCATAAAATGCCTTTTATATCACCAGCAAGAAAGAAAATGCTCAATCATTTTTCTATTACTTTTTCTTTTTTTTTTACTATCTTTTGAGTACTTTTTAAATTGCAAAATGCTTAAAGTGACCCTGAGATGGTACACTGGCCTTTATCTATACTTACCTGGGTCTTCCTCCAGCCCCATCAGCACTGTGGCCTCCCTCGCTATCCTGTTTGGCCCCTCCGTTCTGTTGCTGTGACTCCCGGTAGTCCGGGCAGTCACGGGCTTCTGCGCAACCTCTGCTACGTGGGCACCCCTCGTCGCGTTCCCACAGCCTGGAGCATTCAGTGCCTGCGCAGTAGTAATGGTCAGACGCAGAACCCTCCCAGGGATGGGGGCGTGCACAGGGCCGAGCCGCACATGTGCAGAAGCCAAACGACTGGCAGCGACTGACCAGTTTACCAGGAGTCTTAGCGCCAGAACGGAGGGTCTGAAGAGGATGGCAAGGGGGGGGGGGCACAGTGCTCATGGGGCTGGAGGAAGCCCCAGGTAAGTGTATATAAAGGCCAGTGTACCATCTCTGTTACACTTTAAAGCTAATGGGAACCTTAAAAAAAAAAAAACCTAAGGAGAGGGATGGCTCTGGGTCCAAAAGAGCCTTCCCGCCCCTCTCACGGTCCCCTCGTTTAAGCGCTGGCTCCCCTGTTTGAATTCCCCGCTGTGGGAGGCATCGGAAGTCTTCGGGAGACAGGCGGCTCCATACTGCGCACGTGTGAGCACTGGGGTTCCGGAAGCTTCCTTCAGCAGGTAGAACAGTATTTCACCAGTTAGTTGGATACTGCTACCAGGGAGCCAGCGCTGCAACACAGGGACCGGGAGAGGAGCGGGAACGCTCTACAGGACCCAGAGCCTTCGCTCTCTTTAGGTGGGTATATAGTTTATTTTATTTATTTTTTTAGGTTCCCATTATTAACCACTCCGCATCCAGACCTTGTTTCCCACTTATGGACCAGAGCAGTTTTGACAGTTTAGCTATGTCCTTATTTAATCAGAAATAACTTTATCCCTACTTATGACACCTAAATGAAATATACTGTATAGTGTTTTTTTCAATACAAACTAGGGTTTCATTGTATTCCTATTTTTTTTTTCCCTGGAACAATTTTGTTTTCTATGAATTTTAATGGGAAAGCAAGGAAAAAAATAGATAAAACACATTATTTCTCAGTTTTACCAATTCCAGTTTAAAAATAAAAAGTGCTACTGTAGATACAAAACACAAATTTTGTTTGGCTATTCTTACCGCTTATCACAAAACTTAGATTATGTTCCTGTTACAATTTATGGTGAAGATATTTGATTCTGAAATAAGGCTACAAAGTGTATTTTTCACTATGAAATGAGAAAATAAAAGTATTTTTAATGGTAAAAATCAATCTCATTAGCTCAGGAAACATATATTCCCGTTCACCAATTAGTGCTGCATCAGATAGTGCCAGAAATGTGCACAGGAGTAAGCCCAATCCTGCACAGCACTGCTTCTGCTACAAGACTTATATCTACTGACTCGTGGCTTAGATGAAGTCACAGAGAACAGAGATATACTGCAGTGGTGGATAACGAGAAAATGAAATTTACGTTATCACCCAGGAGAAAACGCAGGAGAAAAAGTTATTTGCGTATAGGCCAGTGGCACATATCCAATTAACTTTTAGGCCTGAAACACACCAGAGGAGTTTTTCTGAGCGTTTTGAGTTTTTAAATCTGCTGCTGATGTTATCCTATGTGTCTGTGCACACTGGAGCAATGAGGTTTTGTAAAAAAACCCATAGCATTACATTGGGAAGAGCTTTTGAAACCTCTAAAAGCTCTTCCCAATGTAATGCTATGGGTTTTTTTTTTTACAAAACCTCATTGCTCCAGTGTGCACAGACACATAGGATAACATTAGCAGCAGATTTAAAAACTCAAACCGCTCAGAAAAACTCCTCTGGTGTGTTTCAGGCCTCACTCCTGAGTTTTCACCGAGATGATATTTTTAAACTTGGCAATAAAATGCCCTTTAGGCCACAGGAAGCAAGAAAATATTCAAAATAATTTTGAGATTTTTTTTCACCTACTTTGTAGTGTGGTTCTTTTTGAGGTAACAAATAACTTTGCAGCACTTTTCATCAAAGATGAACAATGATCTCTTGAAAATGTGAATTGAATAGGGGCGATTATATGGATGCATAGCTCCCAACTGTCCCTATTTTGGAGGGACAGTCCCTCTTTGGGAACCCTGTCCCTCTTTCCTCCTCCCTTGTCCCTCTTTCAGTACTGATGTACAGACTTCTGTAAATATATGGATTTTTATATTGAAAAGTGTGTTCCATTGACTTTAAACATCATCCCCTTGCTTTAAATTGATATATTTCGTATTTTTGAATGTTATTATGAATGAAAATGAACCTGGATAGAAAGGAACAGTGGTTTAAATGATAAAACCGCATATTTTTCGTATGAAAACGTTATGGTATGTGTGACCAGGATTGTGCACGGGGTGTGGTTAGGGGTGTGTCTGGGGTGTGATTAGGGGTGTGGCTTAAGTGTTCCCCTTTTTTTATCACAAAAAGTTGGGAGGTATGTGGATGTTTTCATTATTCTCTTCTCCTCCTCCTCCTCATCACTTGCACAATATTGCAGAATCCTCCAGCAGAATTGGGGTATCCAGCAAGGACAGGAAGAGCCGACCCATGCAGCAGGAAGATGAGATCCGCCTGCAGATGGAGCTAAAGCGCTACCTGAAGAAAGAGGCCCTGTCTGGGGGGCCGTCTGCTGAACACAGCTTCTACGAGACCGACACAGCGAAAACCCCTTCCAGCCACGGTGAGGAGCAGTGAGGGGGGTCGGATAGGCTGAGGCATCGGTGGGGTTGTCGGTTAGGGTTAGGCATCGGTAGAGGGAGGGCTTGTGCGAGAATACATTTCATAAAATATCGGTACAATTTACCAATGGTAGAGTATTGGTCATTTTACTGATTGGTGAAAAATGCCGATTGGTCTTGCCGGATCTTATTGAACAACAAACGATTATTTCCAATAGTGTGTATGGATAGTGTAGATAATGATTATTACGCACTTCTGTATGCGGCGCCATATTCGGAACTGATTATTCACTGTACCATAAAGCCAGTCGTTATATCAAGTTGTTTGTTTAAGAGATCGGCATTGCAGTCGGTGATTGCTCCTTAATCTGTTATTCCTAATGATCGTTACCACAAGTGTGTAAATAGCTTAGGCCTTATTCACACTGGGAATCGCAAAACACTAGCAAAATCGCCAATGTTTTGCAAAGCAATATATTTTGTGATTCTTTAAGAGCTGGTTCACACTTGGGTGCTTCTCAGTGCTTTGCTGACAGTCCGCGATCAGCAAAGCGCTTTGCTAGTGTATCCCTATGGGATCATTCTCACTGCAGCGTTTGAAAATTGCATAAATCGCAAGCGTGCTGCATGCAGTTCTTTAGGGAAATTGCATTGTGATTCTCGTTCTGTTAAAAGGGAATCACAACGCAAATCGCTGGAAGATCGCGGTTGTGAACTCGCCGTAGCATTGAAATGCAATCGTTCCAAAATTGCAAAAAGAAAAATGCTGCATGCAACGTGTTTGCCATTTTAGCAAATCACTAATTGCTGGCGATCGCCACAGTGTGAACACTACCAGTGATTTGAATTGCTGTAGAGCTTTTTCAAGCGCTAGCGATTTACAGACTATCTTAAATCTCTAGTAACATGCTCCAGTGTGAATGAGGCCTCCACTGATCTATGGCTGCCTCTAATTGTTAATTCAGTTCTGTGAATGCTGCGTATTACTGGACATCTCCTTTTGTCATACCCCCTTCCTGTGTATTTCTCATGCGTTCTTTCCTGTTCTTGTCTCCCGTGCAGATGAGGAGGTTTTCTTCTCGATGGCCGATATGGAAATGTCGCACAGCCTCTCTTCCCTCCCCCCTCTTGGGGATCCGCCCACCGTGGACTTAGACCTATCACTGAGCAGCACTTACACCAGCTCTCCAGTCGGCTCACCCATGGGAGGGGCTGCAGTAAGTACCGCCCCGCTTGGGATATGGTTAGATGATTTCGGGCCCTTGGCTGTTAAAAATTCATAGCAGCACTGGTGCTGACTGTATTTTGGCTCTAACCTGAAATGTTGCCTTCTGCATTTAGCTGGAGGTACAGAGGGTGCTTAAAGTGATCCTCCAGACTAAAAATCTACACCGCAGCACTGAAAAGGTTTGCGGTTTCTTTAACCTTTCACAGAATCAGAACTTTGTTTTTCTTACCGAAGTATCATTTTTAGCTAAGCTCCGCCCCATCAAAGAAAACTGTCCTGATGCTGTGCAAAGCATGATGGAATTTCTGATGATGTTGTTCTCGTTGCCTAGCAGCTGGGAGGGGTGCTCAGGACACAGGACAGTTGGAACTGTGTCTCATGCTCCCTGTCACCTCCCTTCAACCAAAAAGATGGCTGCCCTCATGAAATCACAAACATTTGCCTGTTCTTTTAGAACAGGGTGGGTAAGAGATTATATTACCTATCTATTTTAATTAACATTACTAATGTAACTTAATGACAGTATGTTTGTTTAGGCTGGAGTTCCTCTTTAAAGAAATAAGGCCGAAGGGTTCATACTACTATTAAAGCAAATCTGTAGTAAGGAAAAAAAATAGTCAGACAGTAGTCAGTAATTAAATATGTTGATTGTTAGAGCGAACCTGAGGTGAAAGTAAACTGATGAGAGAAAAAATTATATTTATCCTCCTACTCCTAAAAATTACTATTTTTTTTTAGATATCCCAGAGTTTTATTTTATATTGAACCACTTGAGCATTGAGGGGTTTTCCCCCTTTAGGACCAGAGCAATTTTCCTCTGCCCGCGCTCCTCCCTTTCTCTCACCAATAACTTTATCTCTACTTATCACAAGGAAATTATCTATATCTTGTTTTTTTTTGCCACCAATTAGGCTTTCTTTGGGAGGAACATTATGCCAAGAATTATTTTATTCTAAATGCATTTTAATGAGAATAATAAAAAAAAAGAGGAAAAAAATCATTTTCGGCCATTATAGTTTTAAAATAAATTGTTCTACTGTGGATAAAACCCACACATTTTATTTGCCCATTTGTCCCGGTTATTGCAATGTTTAAAATACTTCCCTAGTACAATGTATGGCGCCAACATTTTATTTGGAAATAAAGGTGCATTTTTTTGCATCCATCACTAATTCAAGGCCCATCATTTAAAATATAATATAATCATATTAAAAAAAAGTTCAGTTCCTAAGGTAACTATCTATGTATTTTTTTTTTCTGCAAAAAAATGTATTTGGGTAGTGTGTGGGAGGGAAAGAGTTAATGTTAAAGGGTGTGTCTTTCTATTAAAATGTATTTAGGTGTAATTTTACTATTTGGCCACAAGATGTCCTTGCGCATTATTTCCTTTTAGCGTACTATAACAGAACGTAAACAGGAAGTAACTCATGGACTTTGTTCAGTTTCAATGATTGTGGCATCTCATTGACATTCATTCTTCTCCTCGCTAATGGGCGGCGACAAGTACCCACATGGGAGCAAGCGGCCGCCTGCAGCCAATGATCTACATCCCTGGGACGTCAAATGACGTTTCCCAGGGCGTAGATATACTGCATTAGGTGCAGTAAGTGGTTAAACATTTACAAAGTAAGATGATAGTTTTACTGTCTCTAATCAGTGGCAGCCTATTAAGTGTCCCAGAGTTAGAAAAAAGGTCAATAGTTTAATTAATAATTTATCTCTCCCTTCCCTCAGAAGTTGTATTCTGCCAGGAAAACTTTTATGGCTGTAATTAGCTTATCAGTGATGATTACTCTATATTCCGACAAGGTTTTGACAAGACAGAAGCTGTAAAACAGCCTGGCTATTAATGTGTTTTGTACTGTACATACACATGTTTATCTCATCATGTCACATGACGTCTCGGATACACTTTAAGTGGTTGGTAAAAATCCTCCCCACACCCCTCCAAATTCCGCTGTCCATTGTCAGGATGTAGAAAGCGTGCTTCAGCATAGGTAACAATGTGCTGTGTGTCTTTATGTGCAGACGGTGTGGGGCGAGTATCAGGAACATCTGCGGCTGGACGATCCACATACAAGGGGCGTGTCCTATAAGCCTAACATCGTCCACAACGCTCTCAGAAGAACCTGTAAGCTCTGCTATTCATTTCATTATTCTAGATAAGGCCAGATGGTTTATCTCTGTATATTGCATTTGTATTATACCTTATGCAGGCTATTTTCACTTTTAGAACAATTAAGTTGGCGAATACAGGCGCTCTCCAGCACACAGGTGCACCCTTAAAGGACAACTGAAGTGAGAGGGATATGGAGGCTGCCATATACATATATTTCCTTTTAAGCAATGCCAGTTGCCTGGCAGCCCTGCTGATCCTCTGCCTCTAATACATTTAGCAACAGCCCCTGAACAAGCATGCAGCAGATCAGGTGTTTCTGACTTTATTGTCAGAACTAACAAGACTAGCTTCATGCTTGTTTCTGGTGTGTTATTCGGACACTACTGCAGCCAAATAGATCAGCAGCACAGCCAGGCAACTGGTACTGAATAACAGGAAATAAATATGGCTGCCTCCATATACCTCTCATTTCAGTTGTCCTTTAAAGTTAAACGCTGCCACAACAAAGGTGCTTATAGATATCCAACAAGCCCTCAGCACTTGGCAGTAACCTCAGTCTAAGATTCCCCACTCTGAACATCTGCTTCCTGCAGCCACCCCGTGCACAACAAGCCCTCAGCACTTAGCAGTAACCTCAGTCTGAGATTCCCCACTCTGAACATCCACTTCCTGCAACCACCCCGTGCACAACAAGCCCTCAGCACTTAGCAGTAACCTCAGTCTAAGATTCCCCACTCTGAACATCCGCTTCCTGCAGCCACCCCGTGCACAACAAGCCCTCAGCACTTAGCAGTAACCTCAGTCTGAGATTCCCCACTCTGAACATCCGCTTCCTGCTGCCACCCCGTGCACAACAAGTCCTCAGCACTTAGCAGTTATCCCAGTCTGAGATTCCCCACTCTGAACATCCGCTTCCTGCAGCCACCCCGTGCACAACAAGCCCTCAGCACTTAGCAGTAACCTCAGTCTGAGATTCCCCACTCTGAACATCCGCTTCCTGCAGCCACCCCGTGCACAACAAGCCCTCAGCACTTAGCAGTAACCTCAGTCTGAGATTCCCCACTCTGAACATCCGCATCCTGCAGCCACCCTGTGCACAGCAAGCCCTCAGCACTTAGCAGTAACCTCAGTCTGAGATTCCCCACTCTGAACATCTGCTTCCTGCAGCCACCCCGTGCACAACAAGCCCTCAGCACTTAGCAGTAACCTCAGTCTGAGATTCCCCTCTCTGAACATCTGCTTCCTGCAGCCACCCTGTGCACAGCAAGCCCTCAGCACTTAGCAGTAACCTCAGTCTGAGATTCCCCACTCTGAACATCCGCTTCCTGCAGCCACCCTGTGCACAGCAAGCCCTCAGCACTTAGCAGTAACCTCAGTCTGAGATTCCCCACTCTGAACATCCGCTTCCTGCAGCCACCCAGTGCACAACAAGCCCTCAGCACTTAGCAGTAACCTCAGTCTGAGATTCCCCACTCTGAACATCCGCTTCCTGCAGCCACCCTGTGCACAACAAGCCCTCAGCACTTAGCAGTAACCTCAGTCTGAGATTCCCCACTCTGAACATCTGCTTCCTGCAGCCACCCTGTGCACAACAAGCCCTCAGCACTTAGCAGTAACCTCAGTCTGAGATTCCTCACTCTGAACATCCGCTTCCTGCAGCCACCCAGTGCACAACAAGCCCTCAGCACTTAGCAGTAACCTCAGTCTGAGATTCCCCACTCTGAACATCCGCTTCCTGCAGCCACCCAGCGCACAACAAGCCCTCAGCACTTAGCAGTAACCTCAGTCTGAGATTCACCACTCTGAACATCCGCTTCCTGAAGCCACCCAGTGCACAACAAGCCCTCGGCACTTAGCAGTAACCTCAGTCTGAGATTCACCACTCTGAACATCCGCTTCCTGAAGCCACCCAGTGCACAACAAGCCCTCAGCACTTAGCAGTAACCTCAGTCTGAGATTCCCTACTCTGAACATCCGCTTCCTGTAGCCACCCCGTGCACAACAAGCCCTCAGCACTTAGCAGTAACCTCAGTCTGAGATTCCCCACTCAGAACATCCGCTTCCTGCAGCCACCCTGTGCACAGCAAGCCCTCAGCACTTAGCAGTAACCTCAGTCTGAGATTCCCCACTCAGAACATCCGCTTCCTGCAGCCACCTCCTGCAGCACAACAAGACTTACAGGCAGCCACCACCACAGACAAATCACTTGTTTTTCTTTAACAGAAATAATGTGATGATACTCGCCATAAAAGGTTATTTTACAAAGAACAGGATTCTGGGTAATATTAGCAGGTAGAATCACATTATTAGGATTCCAGACAGTTGTTTTAACCTTCTTCATCATGAAAGGTGAGGAGAAATCTATAATACTTTGCAAGTGTCTCTCTGCGTCCCACGTCCCTGTTTCAGTGCTTTTATTCTACTGCGCATGTGCTGCAGTGACAGCCATTGGGACAGGAACGCGAGGACTTGCCAGGGGACCAGGCGGGCGTGTGCACGAGCGTGGGGGGCATGTGCACTGACGTGGCGGTGACAGACCTAGAGCTCGTTTTTAAACGGGCTTAGGTCAACTAGTGACTGGATAAAAGTCCAGTTCTTAACCAGAGATGTGTATTTAGCTTTGGCCTCCTTAGTGGTTAATGAACAAAAAATCTCATGTATAGTTCTGAGCCTATGTACCTACATGTAGCTGTGTCTCTTGCAGCCCTGCCTGCCCGCTCAGCCTCTGTGGATGAGCCCAACTAGAGATGTGTGTTTAGCCTTTGCCTCCTCAGTGGCTGATGAACCATGAATCCCATGTATAGCATAGTTCTCAGCCGATGTACCTACATGTATCTGTGTCTCTTGCAGCCCTCCCAGCCCGCTCAGCCTCAGTGGATGAATCCAGACCGGAGCTTGTGTTCAGGTTGGCTGTAGGATCGCTGTCCATCTCCGTACTTCATATAGACCCCCTGCCACCCACAGAAGCCACCTCCAGCCCCAACCCACTGACCCCCCTGTCCCTGGGCTTCTTCAGCCGCATAGAGATGCTGGACCCTCAGGCCTTCACGCACGCGGAGTTTACCTCTCTACGGGACATATTCGCAGGAGCCTGCACCCATGACCACCTCAGGTACCTACTAACCTCCATGGGAAACATTGCTCCATTGTGTTCTGCATATAGAGGTGATGATGCCTGAAGACAGCCTCATTCTATTCATTTGTTTTGTTTCAGGGGATAGTAGGACACTGCTGTGTGTACGTGTGTGACGTGTGTGACGTGTGTGTGTGTGTGTGTGTGTGTGTGTGTGTGTGTGTGTGGTGTGTGTGTGTGTGCCTGTGTGTATGTGTGTGTGGTGTGTGTGTGTGTGCCTGTGTGTCTGTATGGTGTGTGTATGTGTGTGTATGTGTGTGTGTGTGTGTGACGTGTGTGTGTGGCGTGTGTGTGACGTGTGTGTGTGCCTGTGTATCTGTATGGTGTGTGTGTGTGTGTGTGTGTGTGTGTGTGTGTGTGTGTGTACGTGTGTGTGTGTGTGTGTGTGTGTGTGTGTGTACGTGTGTGTGTGTACAGTGTGTGTGTGTGTACAGTGTGTGTGTGTGTACAGTGTGTGTGTACAGTGTGTGTGTGTGTGTACAGTGTGTGTGTGTACAGTGTGTGTCGTGTGTGTGTGTGATTAAATTTAATAGTAGGCTCTGCTTTATAATTTGGGGAGGGGGAGATTCTGCCCAATTATATTCTTTGATGGAATGTTAGGCAGCTAAAAGGGGGAATGTTTAAAAGGGTGATTGCAATGCATATTATTGGGCCATATTTGATACCAGAAGATGGTAAAACAACTATGAAACTGCATGGTTGCCAAGGGGGGCCTCAAAAATATTCAGTCATCAAGCATGCCCTGACACCGAAAACCACATGAAGATAGCTGTACTTAAAGAGACTCTGTAACATTAAAAAGATCCCCTGGGGGGTACTCACCTCGGGTGGGGGAAGCCTCCGGATCCTAATGAGGCTTCCCAGGCCGTCCTCTGTCCCACGGGGGTCTCGCCGCAGCCCTCCGAACAGCCGGCGACTGTGCCGACTGTCAGTTCAATATTTACCTTTGCTGGCTCCAGCGGGGGCGCTGTGGCGACTTTCGGCACGGAAATAGACGGAAATACCCGATCTCCGTCGGGTCCGCTCTACTGCGCAGGCGCCAGAAACTTGCGCCTGCGCAGTAGAGCAGACCCGACGGCGATCGGTATTTCCGCCTACTTCGGCGCCGTCAGAGCGCCTGCGCAGGAGCCAGTAAGGTAAATATTACGTCACCGCTGCACGGAGGGCTGCAGCGAGACCCCTGACGGATGGAGGACGGCGTGGGAAGCCTCATTAGGATCCGGAGGCTTCCCCCATCCGAGGTGAGTACCCCCCAGGGGCCGTTTTGTCGTTACAGTTCCTCTTTAAAGAGACACTAAAGCGAAAAAAAAATGATGATATTATGATTTGTATGTGTAGTACAGCTAAGAAATAAAACATTAAGATCAGATACATCAGTCTAATTGTTTCCAGTACAGGAAGAGTTGAGAAACTCCAGTTGTTATCTCTATGCAAACAAGCCATTAAGCTCTCCGACTAAGTTAAGCTGGCCATACACTGGCCCGATTTGCGCCCGTTTCGACAGCAGATTCGATCACTGGGATCGAATCTGCTGCCAATCGTTAACGCTACACGCCGAATTTCGATCCATTCCGTCCGATCCCGTCGATCGCGCCGTGCGGAAAATAACCGTCGATCGCCCGCGGGTAAAGAGCGCATCGCTAGCGGCGTTCGAGTGCCCGACGACCGACGCAATAGAGCCCCATACATTACCTGCTCCACCGGCACGACTCCTGGGTCTCAGCTCTTCTTCTCCGTCTCCGCTCTGGTCTGGTCTCCGGCATGCTTCCCTTCTTCCTGTCCCGGCAGGAAGTTTAAACAGTAGAGGGCGCTCTACTGTTTAAACTTCCCCCAGACAGGAAGAAGTAAAGCATGCTGGACCTGGAGACCAGAGCGGAGAAGAAGAGCGGAGACCCGGGAGTCGTGCCGGCGGAGCAGGTAATGTATGCGGGATGGGGGGAAGCGGCGGCAGCACCACCACCACCACAGATTGTGAACGGTTTCAGGCTGAAATCGGGTCACAATCTGTTTGCAGTAAAGGCAGCCATACGATCCCTCTCTGATCAGATTCGATCAGATAGGGATCTGTCTGTTGGTCGAATCTGATGGCAAATCAACCAGTGTATGGCCACCTTTAGTCTTGGAGAGGGCTGTTATCTGACTTTTATTATCTTAACTGTAAGTGAACTGTTTACTTTTCCTCTGCCAGAGGAGAGGTCATTACTTCACAGACTGCTCTGAAAGACTCATTTTGAATGCTGAGTGTTGTGTAATCTGCACATATTATAGAATAATGCAATGTTAGAAAAAACACTATATACCTGAAAATAAAAGTATGAGAATATTTTCTTTGCTGCTAATCTTCTAGAAATTATTCATAGTACACAACCAATTCATTATATCATATATTTTTTTTCGCTTCAGTGTCTCTGTAGCTGATACCCCCTTTCCCAGGAGAAGTCTTTTTATCTTTTCTCAAATGGATCATAAGGGGGGGTCTGTATGGCTGATTTTGTGAGGAAACTCCTCCCACAGTGTGATGTCATGGCCATGGTCCTGACAGTTTCCTGTCTGTGAGCCTTGTTGCATTGTGGGAAATAACAGCCGTTTCTTTCTTTTCGCTTGATAGATTTCTCGGGACACATATGAAGATCTCCCATGAGCAGCGGCAGCGTTCCGGGTCGCGGAGTCTCAGCACAGATGTCTCTATTGGCCAGACGGAACTCCTAGAGTGCCTTTTCCCAAGCGATCCCCACTCTGTCCCCCCTCAGTACACAGAGGTAAGGGGCGGTGTGATGATGGCAAGCTGCATGGATGTCTCTCCACTGTTGTTCTGTAACATGTATGAAGCATGAGCAACTCTGGGGTACAAGGTCCCCAAACAATTGTAACTATTTTGGAACTGTAACCAAGGCTTGTACTTAATCCCACTCAGTAGCCGATACTGCCAGCCTATCGGATGACCGATTTGGTGAACATCGTCTAATGTATTGTATTTTCAGACAAAAGGCTGAACTGTGCGCTCGTCTGTTAGTTCTGCCTCCTGGCTGCCGCCCACAAACACCATTTAGGTGCTATAAAAGTGCAGCCAAATGGCAGCATTGTAACACCACGCGAATCAGCGCTTAGCATGTGGTAGGGTTACCATGTGGCAGAGGACCAAAACATGTCATGTCTGAGCACAGCTGTTGCCACGCGCTATGACTTCATGGGGGAGAGCCCTGTCCATTGCCGGTACAGAGCGCTAACAAACTCACAGCCGGTGCACGAGAGAAGCTGACAGGCGGTGGTGTTACCCGGCTGCAGAAAACGGTAACCTGTCATGTCTGAGCACAGCTGTGGCTACACTTGGCTGTGACTATTGTGAGGTGCCTGTACAGTGCCGGTACAGAGCGCTAACATCTTCCCCGCCGGTGCAGGAGAGCAACTGACAGGCGGTGGTGTTACTTGGCTGCAGAGAACCGCGACATGTCGTGTCTGAGCACAGCTGTGGCCACGCTCGAAAGTGACTCCATTGGGGGGGGCGCCAGTCCAGTTCCGGAACCAAGCGCTAACATCTTCTCGCTGGTGCAGGAGAGCAGCCGACAGGCGGTGGTGTTACTACATGGCAGAGAACCGTGACATGTTGTGTCTGAGTATAGCTGTGGCCACGCTCGGATATGACTACATTGGGGGGGGCGCCAGTCCAGCGCTACTACAGAGTGCTAACAAACTCCCCGCTGCTGCACGAGAGCAGGCAATGAGAGAAAGACAGCGACCTTACACTCAGTCTGTATGTTAGTATTTATGGATGTTCATGTAACATCCAATTTTGTTCGGTGGAAAAACAACTTAGGTTTTGAAAGCTTGCAAAAAAAACATCTACAATTCGTCATCAAAGGCATTACCTAAAGCAACTTTTATTAGGACAAAAAGAATGTTTGGTTTTGGATCTGCCATAGTACACCTCACCACCATGATTTTCTAAAGATGAGCATTAATTCTCGGCTATCAGTAGCATTTGATGCACAAACCTGCAGCCAGATGACTGCGTGCGGCAATATTACCTTTACTACTGCTGACTGCGTAGCACGTGTTGCCTAATTACTGTGACCCGTGTTATACAGTTAAGTTGCTATGCGTTGCCTGCACACAGTTATCCTTCCGCACTTTAGTACAACAGGCCCTTTGGACCGACAAGACCAAAGTGGCAATGTCTGGCCATACTGTATACCGACGTACAAACTGTGAAGCATGTCAGTGGAGGGAGGAGGATTTGGGCTTGTTTTTCATCCACGGGGCCTGGATGTCTTGCAGTCAGGGAGACCATCATGAACTCTGCTGTATAACCAATGTACTTTAGGGTCCAATATGAGGCCATCGGTGCAACAGATGAAGATTGACAGAAATTGGGTCATGCAGCAGGTCAATTGTCCTGCGTTTTGCAACCACTGCTAGTTGATTTCATGCAGTTATGTTTGCATGGTAACTGGCTAAATCCACCAGAAGGACAATGTAGGACAATGTTGCTCTGCTAGCTCGTGTAACTGTTTGTAATGTTTTTTTTCTGGACAGCCTGTTAATTATTGTTTTGTGTTTTGAAGCTGCTGAGGTTTGACCTGGATAAAGATGCGGACAGCCGGTCCTCGCCGTGCGTTCATCTGCATTATAAGCATTTAGAGAACAGAGGGCCCCAGGTGAGTGCGAGAGCAGTCTCTCTCTGTCATTGTACTGAACACTGCCAGCTACCAGACCAGGGTCATTGCATTCCACCTTGCATTTACATTTCATGCAAATAGCAGCCAGAAGCTGGGCATTTCACACGCACTTCCTGAAGAATTTAATTGGCTGAATTTTCTGGGGATTTTATGGCCGTTTCAACTGAACATTTGATTTTTGTGTCCTTGAAAACATTTCATCCATAGCTAAGAGGCTCCCTGAGTTCAGCTGAAGTTTGGGAATACTCGGGCATTTGTGTGTCAGCAGGGTTTGCATTTATCCACACAAATACATTCCTGGATATGTCTGAAATGAGAAGGACATGGAGGCTGCCATATGTATGTCCACTTATACGATGCAGATTTTCTGGTTGTCCTGCTGATCTTCTGCCTCTAATACTCTTAGCCACAGCCCCTGAACAAGCATGCAGCAGATCAGGTGCTCTGACTGAAGTCAGACTGGATTAGCTGCATGCTTGTTTCAGGGTGTGATTCAGACACTACTGCAGCCAAAGAGATCAGCAGGACTGCCAGGCAACTGGTATTGTGTAAAAGGAAATAAATATGGCAGCCTCCATACCCCTCTCACTTCAGGTGTCCTTTACCCTCATTTGAAGGGATGAATCAGTGTGGTTAGTGATGACATGTTTTCAAACATAAAGAAAACCTCCTTTTGAGCATCCCTTATATTTCTCTGGATGCTTCCTTATTGTAACATCAGCAGCTCATGGTTATTATTATTTAGTTTTTATATAGCACTGACCTCTTCCGCAGCGCTGTACAGAGTATATTGTCTTGTCACTTAAAGAGGAACTGTTGCGAAAATCTTAAAATTTAAAACACATACAAATAAGTACATTTCTTCTAAAGTAAAATAAGCCATAAATGACTTTTCTCCCATGTTGCTGTCACTTACAGTAAGTAGTAGAAATCTGACATTACCGACAGGTTTTGGACTAGCCCATCTTCTCATAGGGGAGTTCTCAGGGTTTTCTTTATTTTTAAAAGCACTTAGTGAATAGCAGTTGCTCCATCCAACTGCCAAAATAGTGTGCAGCGAGCAGGGAGGCTGGCCAGCATCTTTGTATAAATCTTTTTCAGGGAGTGTGTTTATAAAGAATAAAGGCCATGCTGAGAATCCCCTATGGAGAGATGGACTAGCCCAAAATCTGTCGGTAATGTCAGATTTCTACTACCTACTGTAAGTGACAGCAACATAGGAGAGAAGTAATTTATGGTTTATTTTACTCTGGAAGAAATGTACTTCTTATTTGTATGTGTTTTAAATTTTAAGATTTTCGCGTCAGTTCCTCTTTAACTGTCCCTCAGAGGGGCTCACAGTCTAATCCCTACCATAGTCCTATGTCTATGTATGTATTGTGTAGTGTATGTATCGTAGCTTAGGGATAATTAAGGCGGAAGCCAATTAACTTATCTGTATGTTTTTGGGTGTGGGAGGAAACTGGAGTGCCTGAAGGAAACCCACGCAGACATGGGAAGAACATACAAACTCCATGCAGATATTGCTCTGGCTGGGATTTGAACCGGGGGTGCTGCAAGGCAAGCGGGCTAATCACTACGCCACTGTGACTGGGCAGCACGGTGACTGGTCTCCTGCGCACAGACATGTACTTTGCCGTCTCTTTTTTTTCTCCTTAGGGCAGTTCTGGGCGTCTGAGCTCCGTCCCCCAGAGATCAGAGCTCCAGGTGCAGCTGACGTGTGCCTCCTGTGAGCTGGATGTCACCATTGTGGACAGATTAAACTCCTTGCTGCAAGTGCAGAAGCTGGGCTCCGTGGAGATGATGACGTCACACCTGTTCACCTCCTACAACAAACACATCAGCCTGGTGAGTCCACAGCTTCTGCATCCCATACAGGAACGGAACGGGGCGGCTTCTGACGCTCACATACAGGAAGAGGCGCGGCTTCTGACGCTCACATACAGGAAGAGGCGCGGCTTCTGACGCTCACATACAGGAAGAGGCGCGGCTTCTGACGCTCACATACAGGAAGAGGCGCGGCTTCTGACGCTCACATACAGGAAGAGGCGTGGCTTCTGTAGCTCACATACAGGAAGCAGGCAGATTAATTCTATAGAATTCCTGTGTCCATTAACCAGTTCACGTTCCAGGACATAGACTTTACATCCTGAATAGTCCTGGCAGTAGAGCAGTAGAATCCTACATCCTGGATTGAAGGCTGCCGCCTGCGCATGCACACTGTTTTGCAGCAATCATTCATATAAAATTACGGTATTTTTCAGACCATAAGAAGCACTTTTTCTCCCCCAAAAGTGGGGGGAAAGTCAGTGTATCTTATGATCCAAAGGTGTCCCCCTAGATTGTCCTTAACGTAATAAACAAATGTGTTTATCCTCCTACTCCTTAAAATGACTGCTATCATCATGTCACCACAGGTACACTTTAAACAAAAAAAAAAGTATATCTATTTCAATGTTATAAGTACAGTCATTAAAAAGTTATTGCTCTTTCAATAGTGACACAGCTGAAGTGTCAGAGTTGTCAGGAACAAGAAAGGAGCTATGCTCATCCTGCTAAGGGACCATGATTTTAAATGGAATAACAGGCACTGAGGGGAGTGATCAAATTTATGTATAAACAATCATTAACTGTCTGCACTCCTGACACTCACACCAAGCTGGAACACTAGCAGCATTAAAAATAACTAAGTTGCAAAATTATGCAATTGAAAAAAGGGGACGTTCGCTTCCAAAATGGATTGCATGCAATAGCATTGTGGACTAGACCCTTACACAGGGAGACCTCAACACTCGTGAAAGGGTCTAGTACACACTGCTATTGCATGCAATCCATTTTGGAAGCTAACGTCCCTTTTTTTCACTTGCATAATTTTGCAACCATGTTTTGAATGCTGCTACTGTTCCAGCTTGGTGTGAGTGTCAGGAGTGCAGAGCGTTAAGAATTGTCAGGAGTGTGAAGTGGTTTAAATAAACCTGACAGCAGATTCTGATATAAGGAAAGAGTGCTAGCTACTGCAGACAGGGATGCCCAATATCCTTTTCATATCCAGCCAGAGCCTATTCCAAAACCAGCTCAAAAGTAGCTGGGAGTCCAGGTTGGTCACAGCAATACTTTGCTGTAAAGCGAGGAAAAAGGCTGTGTGCAGCTTGGAATCAGTGTAGCAGTTACATCCATCATTCAGAGATCAGGTGTGCTTTTTAAACAGTTTTATGTGCTGCTGTTTCTATGTTAAAAGATAATCTTCTGCACTTCCCCTCAGGGGGAGACCTGAGCTACTGCACATAGTCTATTCTCAGACTCCGGGGTAAAGTGAAAGTAAATAATTTCATACACATTTTTTTCTAATCTACTGGGGCAAACCTGGTGGAGCAGAGAGAAAATTTTAATTGCAATTTCGCTTTAATGTTGTTAAAATATTTTTCCATGTGTTTCATATGACCAGCACAAAGACTTCCCTGAGGTTCTCCTGGATGATTCCCGCTCTCCGGTGCACACGCGGACCTCCGTGCTGGTATCCGCCCCCTCCCTCCACTTGGCGGTGCGTTTCCCCATCCCGGACCTGCGATCAGACCAGGAGCGGGGCCCCTGGTTCAAGAAATCCCTCCAGAAAGAAGTCCTACATTTGAGGTTCTCTGACATGGAGTTCAAGACGGAGATCTTCAGAGGCTCCTCCCCAGAACAGCTCAAACTGGAACTTACCTTTAAAGAAGTGACAGGTATGTTCGCCTGGCAGAGTTTCACTTCACTGATCGGGGCAAGAAGATATATGCACCGGCCCTTTAATGCATCGCAAGACATGTGCTGTATTGTGATGCCCTAGGACAGGGCTGTCAAACTCAAAGTGGGCCGAAATTAAACACTGGGACCAAGTCACGGGCCAACCTCAATATCTACTGGCCACCTCCCTCCCTTATAACGTTTCCTGTTGTCAAATGGCCCCCCTCCAATGCCTATACAGTTCCTTAGTGCTTAGTGCTTTCCCCCTACCTCCTCCATATGGCTTCCCTGGTGGTCTAGAGTGGGCCAAACATAATGCAAAGTGAGGAAACCACCTGAGGGCCAAATCTAATGGCTCTGAGGGCCAGATGTGGCCTGCAGGCCGGAGGTTGACATGTATGCCCTAGGAAGAGGAAAGCCTTTGGAACCTCCATAAGCTTCCCGTGTCCTTCTCATCCCACCACTGCTGCTCATCCGCAGGAAGCGGGCAGTGATTGGTCTACTGCCTCAATAGCAGGCAGTGATTGGTCTATTGCCTGATCTGCAGGCAGTGATTGGTCTATTTCCTAATCTGCAGGCAGTGATTGGTCTACCGCCTCATCAGCAGGCAGTGATTTGTCTACCGCCTCATCAGCAGGCAGTGATTGGTCTACCGCCTCATATGCAGGCAGTGATTGGTCTGCCGCCTCATCAGCAGGCAGTGATTGGTCTGCCGCCTCATCAGCAGGCAGTGATTGGTCTGCCGCCTCATCAGCAGGCAGTGATTGGTCTGCCGCCTCATCAGCAGGCAGTGATTGGTCTGCCGCCTCATCAGCAGGCAGTGATTGGTCTGCAGCCTCATCAGCAGGCAGTGATTGGTCTGCAGCCTCATCAGCAGGCAGTGATTGGTCTACCGCCTCATCAGCAGGCAGTGATTGGTCTACCGCCTCATCAGCAGGCAGTGATTGGTCTACCGCCTCATCAGCAGGCAGTGATTGGTCTACCACCTCATATGCAGGCAGTGATTGGTCTACCACCTCATATGCAGGCAGTGATTGGTCTACCGCCTCATATGCAGGCAGTGATTGGTCTGCCGCTTCATCAGCAGGCAGTGATTGGTCTGCCGCCTCATCAGCAGGCAGTGATTGGTCTACCGCCTCATCAGCAGGCAGTGATTGGTCTGCCGCCTCATCAGCAGGCAGTGATTGGTCTGCAGCCTCATCAGCAGGCAGTGATTGGTCTACCGCCTCATCAGCAGGCAGTGATTGGTCTACCGCCTCATCAGCAGGCAGTGATTGGTCTATTGCCTCATCAGCAGGCAGTGATTGGTCTATTGCCTCATCAGCAGGCAGTGATTGGTCTACCGCCTCATCAGCAGGCAGTGATTGGTCTACCGCCTCATATGCAGGCAGTGATTGGTCTACCGCCTCATATGCAGGCAGTGATTGGTCTGCCGCCTCATCAGCAGGCAGTGATTGGTCTGCCGCCTCATCAGCAGGCAGTGATTGGTCTACCGCCTCATCAGCAGGCAGTGATTGGTCTACCGCCTCATCAGCAGGCAGTGATTGGTCTACCGCCTCATCAGCAGGCAGTGATTGGTCTACCGCCTCTTCAGCAGGAAGCAGGCAGTGATTGGTCTACCGCCTCATCAGCAGGCAGTGATTGGTCTACCGCCTCATATGCAGGCAGTGATTGGTCTACCGCCTCATATGCAGGCAGTGATTGGTCTGCCGCTTCATCAGCAGGCAGTGATTGGTCTGCCGCCCCATCAGCAGGCAGTGATTGGTCTACCGCCTCATCAGCAGGCAGTGATTGGGCTACCGCCTCATCAGCAGGCAGTGATTGGTCTACCGCCTCATCAGCAGGCAGTGATTGGTCTGCCGCCTCATCAGCAGGCAGTGATTGGTCTGCCGCCTCATCAGCAGGCAGAGATTGGTCTGCCGCCTCATCAGCAGGCAGTGATTGGTCTGCCGCCTCATTAGCAGGCAGTGATTGGTCTGCAGCCTCATCAGCAGGCAGTGATTGGTCTGCAGCCTCATCAGCAGGCAGTGATTGGTCTACCGCCTCATCAGCAGGCAGTGATTGGTCTACCGCCTCATCAGCAGGCAGTGATTGGTCTATTGCCTCATCAGCAGGCAGTGATTGGTCTACCACCTCATATGCAGGCAGTGATTGGTCTACCACCTCATATGCAGGCAGTGATTGGTCTACCGCCTCATATGCAGGCAGTGATTGGTCTGCCGCTTCATCAGCAGGCAGTGATTGGTCTGCCGCCTCATCAGCAGGCAGTGATTGGTCTACCGCCTCATCAGCAGGCAGTGATTGGTCTGCCGCCTCATCAGCAGGCAGTGATTGGTCTGCAGCCTCATCAGCAGGCAGTGATTGGTCTACCGCCTCATCAGCAGGCAGTGATTGGTCTACCGCCTCATCAGCAGGCAGTGATTGGTCTATTGCCTCATCAGCAGGCAGTGATTGGTCTACCGCCTCATCAGCAGGCAGTGATTGGTCTACCGCCTCATATGCAGGCAGTGATTGGTCTACCGCCTCATATGCAGGCAGTGATTGGTCTGCCGCTTCATCAGCAGGCAGTGATTGGTCTGCCGCCTCATCAGCAGGCAGTGATTGGTCTGCCGCCTCATCAGCAGGCAGTGATTGGTCTACCGCCTCATCAGCAGGCAGTGATTGGTCTACCGCCTCATCAGCAGGCAGTGATTGGTCTACCGCCTCATCAGCAGGCAGTGATTGGTCTACCGCCTCATCAGCAGGCAGTGATTGGTCTACCGCCTCATCAGCAGGCAGTGATTGGTCTACCGCCTCTTCAGCAGGAAGCAGGCAGTGATTGGTCTACCGCCTCATCAGCAGGCAGTGATTGGGCTACCGCCTCATCAGCAGGCAGTGATTGGGCTACCGCCTCATCAGCAGGCAGTGATTGGTCTGCCGCCTCATCAGCAGGCAGTGATTGGTCTGCCGCCTCATCAGCAGGCAGTGATTGGTCTGCCGCCTCATCAGCAGGCAGTGATTGGTCTGCCGCCTCATCAGCAGGCAGTGATTGGTCTGCCGCCTCATCAGCAGGCAGTGATTGGTCTGCCGCCTCATCAGCAGGCAGTGATTGGTCTGCCGCCTCATCAGCAGGCAGTGATTGGTCTGCCGCCTCATCAGCAGGCAGTGATTGGTCTGCCGCCTCATCAGCAGGCAGTGATTGGTCTGCCGCCTCATCAGCAGGCAGTGATTGGTCTGCCGCCTCCTCAGCAGGCAGCGATTGGTCTACCACTTCCTCAGCAGGCAGTGATTGGTCTACCGCCTCTTCAACAGGAAGCAGACAGTGATTGGTCTATCCTCTTTATGTCTTCTCCAGGGGGCTTCCAGGAGGACAGCGTTGGGCCAGAGTTCCAGTTCCTCAAGGTGGTGAAGAAGAGCAATGATGTGGACGGAGACATGACCACGTCTGACAACTTTGACTGGCCAAGGTTTATACACTGTATAAATGCTGATCTAGGAATTAACTGCTTGTCGCTTTGCCGTGTTTCACCTGTTCAGATGCAGCATCTCCCGACTTGTTTCATCTCTGTTGTGTTTGTTAAAGTGAACCTAAAGTCACTTAAAAAAAACGAGATTAACTCACCTGGGGCTTCCCTCAGCCCCCTGCAGACGATCGGTGCCCTCGCAGCTCCGCTCCGATGTCCCAGGACCCGCCGGCGAGCACTTCCGGTTTGGCCGTCACCGGCCGACAGGGATGGGAACGCGAGTGATTGTTCGCGTTCCCAGCCTGTATATCGCCCCCTATGCTGCTATTGCGGCCAGGAGGGAACGCAAACAATCACTCGCGTTCCCATCCCTGTCGGCCGGTGACGGCCAAACCGGAAGTGCTCGCCGGCGGGTCCTGGGACATCGGAGCGGAGCTGCGAGGGCACCGATCGTCTGCAGGGGGCTGAGGGAAGCCCCAGGTGAGTTAATCCTCGTTTTTTTTAAGTGACTTTAGGTTCACTTTAAAGGGGAACTCTAGTCACTCACCCACCCTTACTTTTTTTAGGCGCAATCTGAAAACTCACCTCTTCAAGCAAGCATACTCTCCTACCTAGGACCCCGCCCACTAACCACCATCTCTACCACTCCACACACAGCTTCCCTTTACCTACTGTCCTATCCCTTAAATGTTTCGACTGTAAGGCCTTTGGGCAAGGCTCTCTTCCCCTTTCTGTCTCAATGCTGTGTAATGGGTGTTCATATCCCCCACGTTTTGTAAAAACATGTAGGTAATTTGTTCACTGTATTAGCTGTTATACCCTCTTGTCATGTATCAAGTGTTGTATTGTATACGCTGTATTGTTATACCCTGTATGCTATTATACAGTGCCACGGAAGGTGCTGGCGCGATATAAATCAATAATAATAACTCTAGTCTTGTTAAGAAAAGCTCAAAGCAGGGGGTGTAACAATAACCCCTATGACCCTTGTTGTCCCTCCTCACTCCTCTTCAGTGTACAAGCGCTATGCGGCTACAGAGGGAAAGACCCTGGTGAGCTAGTAGACAAAAGAGGGAAACGGAGAGCCCCTGATGCTGTAATATGTTACAAAATGTTCAATATCAGTTATTGCCGATTAATTATACTCACCAACAAGTGTCCCCACTCAGGCAACCACTGGGATAGCAGGTGGGGGGAGCTTTGGCTTGGCCCCACTCAGGTTTAAGAAGTCGCTCTCTGTAGATAGGGAAGGGGATAAACACCCCTCCACCAAGGATGGACAATCATAACACAGCAGACTTGCACAGCGGCACCAAAACAATAAAAACAACTTTTGCTTAAAATTATATAAAATGGGATGTAGTGGTGGACTTCCCTCCCTAGAAGAAGACCCTAAAAATCTATTTTAGTTCAATAAAAAAAAAAACTTTATACGACTACAATGCAATGTGTTTCGCAGGCACAATCCTCATTCATCAGGCAAGGGAGCAACTAGATCAGGAAAGCATGAAGCCAAGTGCCTCTGTGTGACATTGACAGCCGATAGGACGCCAATCTGTGTGTCGCACAGAGGCGCTTGGTTTCATACATACCTGATCTAATTTCTCCCTTCACCCCCTTGGCGGTATAATTCTTTCTGGATTTAAGGGAGTAAAAGCGGTGCAACTTTTTTTTTTAGACCCTAAAACCTGGAAAAAATCATGCTGCCAAGGAGATTTGTCGCAGTCTAAGAATCGCTCACCTCCCTGGGCTCCAGCGCTGCAGTTATGCCTCCATCCTCTGGGTGGCGCTGAAACTCTAAAGTGAAATTGCCGGCTGTCGTCATGACGACAGCCAGCAATCTCACCAGGAGGAAGCAGAGCTCCGGAGGAGAGGAAGAAGAATGGCGGCTGACGTCGGGATCCCCCAGGAGGTATTTAGAGACGCCTGCTGCGCGCTATACTCTGCACACAGCCTCCGGCAGCTACCCCGAGCTGAGGTCAGGATTACCACTCTTAGCTGCGGTTTTCAGCCCCAATCCTAGCTCGGGATTACGGCCAAGGAGGTTATTTGCCTGATGAAGCTGGATTGTGCCTGTGAAACTTGTACAAGTCTGCTGCAGAGATAATAGTTTGGGTGATTCCGTTGCTGACGTGCTGTTAAGGTCTATGCTCTGGGCTGTCTTGCTGATCCTGCCCTCACTGTATTCACGTGCAGCCATTTAGCTGATGTTGATAGTATATTGGCAGTATTTTTCCCTCTGTAATACTTTGTGTTTTCCCGTCCTTGAAGGATTGTGCTGAAGATGAACCCGGTGGCGGTGCATTCCATTCTGGAGCGGGTGGCAGCGGAGGAGGATGATGAGGGGGATGGGCACTTCCATGAGGACGAGGAAGGAACTTCTCACTCCCTGAAGGACGTCTGTGACTTCAAACGCCCGGAGCCCTCGCCCTTCTCCTCCCGCAGAGTCATGTTCGAGAATGAGGAGGTGTGTCAGACTCGGTGCTGCTCCCCAGTGGTGAACATGGGTCATTACGCACTGGCCAGAACAGAGTAGGGCAGGAGTACACCCTGCTGTATGGACTCCACAACAGTACACCATGCAATATGGGGCACTAGAGGAGTAGAAGACTTCTTCTTGTGCTCAGTTACTGGCTTTTAATTGTTATTGAGAATAAAACTGCTCAAAAACTGACTGGGTGCAGCTGAAATTTTGATGTAATTACACAGGTGTCTTCCCAGGGAGTTATATTACTGCAGCTCGATGTCGCCTGACCGTGAAATCATGTGACCAGCCCAGTCATTAAAAGGACCCGATCACCACATAAGGCAATTATACAAAATGCACTTCCCAATAAGGAGGCTATGTGAATACTGTGGGCAGCGTGCATATACTTACCTCCCCCCATGTATATTATGGCCTCCATCTTCTGTGTCCCCAAGCTGCAGACCCAGAGGTTGGAATACTGGGGGCAACGTGCATATACTTACCTCCCCCCATGTATATTATGGCCTCCATCTTCTGTGTCCCCAAGCTGCAGACCCAGAGGTTGGAATACTGGGGGCAACGTGCATATACTTACCTCCCCCCATGTATATTATGGCCTCCATCTTCTGTGTCCCCAAGCTGCAGACCCAGAGGTTGGAATACTGTGGGCAGCGTGCATATACTTACCTCCCCCCATGTATATTATGGCCTCCATTTTCTGTGTCCCCAAGCTGCAGACCCAGAGGTTGGAATACTGTGGGCAGCGTGCATATACTTACCTCCCCCCATGTATATTATGGCCTCCATTTTCTGTGTCCCCAAGCTGCAGACCCAGAGGTTGGAATACTGGGGGGCAATGTAGAATGCCCTCCTTACAGCCGCCGCAGTGCATGCCCGGAGCTCTGTTCATGGGATTACATCTCCTGGTTGGAGCAGCCCACCATAGGTCGGGAAATAAATGCTGCCCACCCCAAAAGCCCACTTATTTATGAACCTTCCTTAGGGGGCGGATCGTTTTATGTATTGCTCTTAGGAGCTCCCAGGTGCTCATCTGCTGTTAAAATGGGGAACTCTTTAGTAATAATTACATAAAGATAAATCAAAATAAATGTGACTGTTGCACACATTTTTAGCCACTGGTCTACTTTAGGAGACCCAGCAGGAAACCTCATAGGGAAATTCTACTGACATGACTGGGTGGGCAGCACCCTCTCCAACTGCTAGGATTCACACTATTTAGCCAATCACAATGCTCTGGGCTGTAGGGGGCGCTGCGATTGGAAAACTGTTC